>NC_081184.1:151480621-151809958 GCF_029867415.1 Vicia villosa | reverse complement strand
GTCAGCGTCCTCGGGAATGTTGAGTGGTTCCTCTTCCTCCCCATGACGGGCTCTCCGTCTCTCAGAGGTGTGGGTGAATGAGGAAGCATGTTTCCCATCTCGGAGGTCGGTCTCGTTCACATTCTGGGCATGCTCCGGCCCGTTGGTCGTTCGGATCTGCTCGCCGTTCTGAACGTGCCCTTCGGGGGGAACATGGTCGACATTCTGGACTTGTTGCAGGACCTGCAACGGCTGAGTGTCCCGGGTTTCATGCCCGGACCTTTGTCGCCGACGATCCCCCCGACGATGATTAGCTAGCTCGCGGGAGGATTCCTCGATCAGCTCGTGAAGGAGGAAAGGGTCAGCGTTTGGGATGTTGTTGTTGTTGTCAGCCATGACGATTGGAGATGATTAGCTTTGATCTTTGTTTGTTAAAGATGGGGAAGCAAGTTCCCACAGACGGCGCCACTGATCGTACCTGATCAGAAGAATCGTCGTAGGCTGCTCGGACTGGATCTTCTAGGAAGGAGAAGGGGGGGTGTACCTGCAAGGTACTCCAATGCCAAAGTAAGTTGACGAGCAAAGGAGCGCAAGTACTAGCTAAGAGTGAGTAAGAATTGAATACCTGACCCTCTACTGAGAGAGGGTATTTATAGCCCCCAGCGCTGGGCCATGATCACGCTAGTGGACTGGATTTCCAAGCCCAACTAGGAGACTGCCAGGTTTCCTAGGCGGAAATATCGGAGGTGCGTGATTCCCTCTGTCCTGGTTAACCGCTCCGGAATCCAAGGGAGACGCGGTCTTATAGGGGCCACGTGGACTCCGTAGTATTCGAAGGATTGGGTGTGAAGGACCACTGCGCGGAGCAGGGTCCTCGGCAGTTAGATGCTCGCGGGGAGACCACTGCACGGAGCAGGGTCCTCGGTCGTTAGATCCTGCTCGTGGAGAGCACTGTGCTGAGCACCAGCTAGAAGACGGAGAGTGGCGCCGGGCAATGCCTAGACGAGCATCGTCCGCCAGTAGCTTAGGTTGGTTTGGGCCTTTAAGCCTAATGGGCTGAAACTAGGTTGGGCCAAATCTTGGCCCAGCCCAGAACAATGCTCATCACCCACATAAATCGATCAATGTCATAATCATCAATAAAACACATATCTCATACCAACAATACATGTATAATAAACACCAGTTATACCCACAACATCATACAGGTAAGACATTCATTAGTGTACCTATAAACATATCCCGCCACAAACAAATAAGATCGGGTGTTTTTAAAATAATTCAAGCCACAACTCAAAACACCATTTGAGTATATAAATTATTAGATTAGCTTCACTGTACTCGAAACGGCACCAAAATCCGGTTTACGGTTTAAAAGTTACACATTTTTAAACTTGTCAAAACGACCTGTCGCAACAACTAACAGCACGCGGCACCACACACATTCGCGACGCGGAACGAATCGGAACTACGCCTTCGCGGCGCAAACAAGGTTTCGCGGCGCGGAACGAGAAGGAACTACGCCTTCGCGGAGCGGCCATACGCTCGCGGCGCGTACTGAACACAACAAAACTTCCTGGCCTTCTGCCAAGCAGTTCGCGGCGCCAACTCCTGGATGCGGCGCGAACTGGCGATTTCCAGAACTCCGAATAGCAGAAAACAGCCTGCGATTTCATCCCTCTTTCACCGAATCACTACCAAACCAATCTCATCCCAACCAGGTTTCGCATACAGTGAAATAACACATATTATGACACATTTATAATACATTCAACCATCCAATTATCACCAATACATGATCAATATAATCAATATGCATCAATCCTCCCAAAACCTAACACTTCTATAACCTAAGCACAACCCAATTGATACGAATAACACGATCAAATTCTATCATACTACCTATAATCCCATAATAGAAGATAAACGGAAGAGTCCCCCCTTACCTGAAGGTTGATTCTTCGCTCTTCCTCGGTTCGCACTTCTCCGCTCCTCTTCTCTTTTCACGTTCAGACTCTTCTCTTCTCCTTAGTTCTATTCCTCTTTCCCACAATTCCTCTATTTTGTGGAAAATAAAATAAAACTGTTTTAATTAGTAATAGGGCCTACCAATACACCCCCCTCTTTACTAAAAGCGACACTGGCCCATCCGTCTCATTATTCCCATTTTTCTCAGTTAACTCAAATAATTCTAATATTTAATCCAAAAATTAATTAAGTTAAATAAAGAATTTTATGGGGTGTTACATCCATCACATTCAGGAGCAAGGTATTTTCTATCCATTGTAGATGATTATTCTAGAAAATTATGGGTATTCATCCAGAAGACTAAGGATGAAACTTTTGAGAATTTCAAAAGTTGGAAGACTCTGGTTGAAAATCAGACTGGCAAAAAGGTCAAGAGGTTGAGAACCGACAATGGCCTTGAATTTTGCAATAAGGCATTCGACAGTTCTTGTGCTGCCTCTGGTATTGCAAGGCATAGAACTACTGCAGGTACTCCACAGCAAAATGGTTTGGCTGAAAGGTTTAATCGAACTATTTTGGAGAGAGTCAGATGCGTGTTGACTAGTGCGGGGTTAACGAAGGTGTTCTGGGCTGAGGTTGTTTCGACAGCAACATATCTGATAAACAGATGTCCTTCGACAACGTTAGATATGAAGACACCTGTGTCATACCCCAATTTTTGACCTAAGATACCACCTCATATCATTTGCATATGCATCATTTGCATCTCTAACAAATTGCATAGCTTGTGTTTGCTACTTGTGACTCAGCAGGATTTAATCAGGAAATCACTCATCAGTACAAGTAACAATCAATTAGGGTTTTGTTCTCCCTTCATCTCAAAAGAACTATCTTCATCAACAATCAACATTTGGTCCTCAGAGATTCACTTCAACAAACTCAACAGCTTTGAATCGACTGAATTAGGGTTTTGACTGAAGACAGCATACTCCTGACTTTTGCTCAGAATTTGACCTAATGGCTTGGGACATGACCTCAAGACCCCAAGTACATCACTTTTACCTAATCCATTGGCTCAGAACATCTCCTACACAAAGATTGATCAGACAAATCCTCAGATCAGGGTTTTGAACTATCAGGGACTGAAATCAGGGATCACATTTGGGAAACCATAAAAACCCCCAGGAAGTCAATCAAAGGTTTCAATCATCCTCAAATAATCCCTATGACAATATCCCATGGAAATTGCATCTCAATTCAAGACCTACAGTCATCAATTTCATCAGGTCGACAATTAGGGTTTTTTGACCTAATTCACTGAACAACTGACTTTTTAATCAGGACATGGTGTCACAACTCAAACCATGGCTCAATATCCTCTAATGCTTCAATGTGATCCATTCATACTATTCATTTGATGAGGATAGCCTGTTTCATTTGAAATCTCCAGAAACGCGATTCGTCTGAAAAAGTCAACTGTACAAGATCACCATTGACTTTTGGGGAATTTTGGTCAACCATGACTTTTGAAGTTTTAAATCATCAATATATGATATGAGAAGTCATTTGATCAAGAAAAATCAAGAAAATCAATCAAGAATCAAAAAGTCAAAAGTTTGACTTTCCATACTTAGAAAAATTTCTAAGTGTTTTTTCATGGTTTTTTCCAAACTTTGAAAGGGAATTTCTCAAAATTTCACCTACAAACTGAAAAAAACTTCCAACATGAAAGTTGTAGATTTTGATCCAATAAACAACTTTGACACATATAAATTTTTTCCATAAGATCAACCATTTAAGAGATATGGAGCTTCAAAGTTGGCATCTTTTGAAAAATTCACTTGAAACTTCATTTTTCTCAAAGTTCATGGATCTTTTTCACTCACTTCCTTAAAGATCTTGAAGAAACTTTCAACTAGAGTTTTGAAGTATGTAACATGAGCTTTCCAAAATGTCCAAGAGCATGAAAAAATATGGAGTGTAGCTATGGTTTTGAATTTTGACATTAGTGACCATTTCACTTGAAATTTCAAGCCATTTTTGCAAAGTTATGAACCAAATTACCAAATAATGCAAGTAATGATGCATCAAGACAATAATTGAAGATATTTTCTGATTAGAAGATCAGAATGGAAGAGGATAAGAAGCTTGAAGTTTAACCATGGTTTGGTCACTTTAACCATTTTTGCATTAAATGTAAAAGATTCCTTTTTATCTCTTAAGCCAAATCATCAAACTTTGATCAAGTTGCAAAGCTCTGAGTTCAGACTCTTTGGCCTATAAATAGAGGTCCAAACTCCATTCAAAATCACACCAAAGTCACACAAATTATAGGCTTTCTCTTTCTTTCTTAGAATGCAAGTTTCTTAAGTTTCAAAGAGGTAAAATGCTCAACCTCTAAACCTTTGAATTTCTGACCAAAGTGATGCTTCCCACAAACCACAAACATCATATGGGATGTGTTTGATCCACTCACACACTCCAAAAACATCTCAAACTCAAAATCACTACCTCACTTCTCAAATATGCATAATCTAAGCCTTATCATGCCAAAATCCATTCAAGATCATTTCTGTCCAAAATAACACTTCTAACACCTTCCATATACTTCATATGAATGATCCAAACACTCACATACGACCTGTAACACCTCCATCTTCAAATTCGATTCATACTTGAAGCAACTGCAGTTCAGGTGCCATGGCCATGCTCAGATGAATTCAGCTTGTTCCAGACATCCAGACACCTTCCATAATCATCATTGAAGCTATCCAGATTGATACAAAGCATCTGTAACACTTATATTGAAGAATCAAATCTCCAGTTTGGCCGTTTTTGAAGGTAAGTCACTTGAACTTCAAACTCATACTTGCACGCATCATAAATGAAATATGAGCATACCATCTTGTTTCTGCACCTATGAGGATCATTAACCCTCAATCAATTGCATCATATCATGATCATACACGATTTCACAATGATTTGTCATATTAGGGTTCTTCGTGTTCATCAGAAAATTGATCACCTTAGAGAAAAAATAAATGAAATTAAATGATACCATCATGATCCTTATGAAAAAACGAGTGAGTTAGACCCTTCACTTGATCAATTTGGTTCAGTTTTCAGAAAATTCAAATTCAAATGGGATTCATGTTCTTGGCGCCATATTTTTGAAACTGAATTTGGAAATTTGATTCAAAATATAATCAATGCAATGCCTTTGTTAATCAGACCACGCGCGTGGTCCAGTTGGTTATGCTTTTGAGTGGTGAGCGTGAGGTCGTGGGTTCAACACCCTTAGGGACCAAAACCTTTTTTTTACAACTATTTTTCTCTCATTTTTCACACAACTTCATTTAATTATTTAACTAACCAAATTAATTTATTTTCTCTTCATTTTTTACACACCTCTTATTTAATATATATATTTTGACAATATAAAAAAAAATCACAAAAAAAGATTTATTTAATACATTTTTAATTGGTTTTAAAATGACTTGTTTTTAAGTAATTTTAATACTTTTAAATATTATTTTTCATTTGATTTTCAAATTTAATCACTTGTAAATATTTTTTGAAGCAAACCCTAAACATCTAAATGTTAATTGAAGACAATCTTCTTGTTTATCTCGATTAAATTGATTTCTTTCAAAATTCAAATCGTTTTAAAAAACGAGCGATCCCGATTCCTTTTCAAAAACAATGAACCATTTCTTTTTGAAACTTTTGATTAAATCTTTTAATTAATCAATTGATTTTCAAAACGATGTGGGGCCTCTCGAATATTAGAGAGTATAAGACCCACTCTTTTTTTCCTTTTACAGTTTTTCTTTGTACAGAAAACTTTTTCAAAACAATACTTTTCAAACTGTTTTTAAAACAATAAATCTCACATCTTTTTTTTCAAAACCACCCACCCTGTTTTATGAAAATAAAACAGGGGCCTCTCGAATATTAGAGAGTATAAGACCCACTCCTTTTTCTTTTTACACAGTCTTTTTATTCAAAATAAATAAACTTTCTTTCAGAACAAACTTTCAAACCGTTTTTCAAACAACGCGACTGTAAATAAAACGATCAACCATGTTTTGTAAATAAAACACGGGCCTCCACGTAGGTATAAGTCCCAAGCCCTTTTGTACATACCCATTCCAGTACATGAAATTAGGTATTTCATTGTACGCCTTTTGTACATATCTCGATCAGTTTGATTTTTAACTTTAATAACAAACCAAAAACGAAGGTTTCTTTAAATCTTCCCAAAAATATACCATGGGCCTCCATGTAGGTATAAGTCCCGAGCCCCTTTGTAAATACCTGTTTACATAGCTTTGAATAAATTCAAATGGACCTCTCCCCGAGTGTGAGTCCCGAGCCCTGTGTATACAAATGGATCATGCTTACAGGTATATTTCCTTCATAAACTCCATTATACACGCACACTTTGTCATATATAACTGTTCATATAACTGTTCATGTACTTGTGCATATTTGTTTGTACTTGTTCACATTTGTGATTATGTTATATGCTTGTTCAACTTAGTACAACACTAGGTTCCCCATAGCCTCCTATTGGGCTTCGTGCAAAGAATCTCCACTAGTTTAGGTTAGGACATAGAGTATGGTTTCCCGGTGAAATCGCTCTAAGAGCTCAGACCAACTATACCATGCCTCCCCTTGGGCTTTGTACAAACGAGTGACCCTCCCATAGCCTCCTCTTGGGCTTACAATGCAAGGACCCTGGATTGTCCCTCCCATAGCCTCCTCTTGGGCTTACAATGCAAGGACCCTCGGATAGCCTCCTCTTGGGCTTCGTACAAGGACCCACGGGCTTCTTATAAGCATCCCCAATATCCAAAACAAATACCCTAGGAGATTAGACATTTTTCATCTCTATGCTAGGAGTATCTCTTATATATCATCACAAACAATCAATCAATCAAACTTTTTTGCCACAAGGCTGGCTAATCAATCAAACTGTTTTACCACCGTACTGGATGATTAATCAAAGTTTTTGTCACAAGGCTGACTTCATTGAAACTTTTGCCACAAGGCTGGCTGATTAATCAAAGTTTTTGTCACAAGGCTGACTTCATTGAAACTTTTGCCACAAGGCTGGTTAAACACAAAAACATCTTTATCATTCTAAGCACCCTAAGTGGCATGGCCCCGGGCTTATAATGAAAAGATTTTTAAACAAAATCAAACAGATGTATGTGATGATATAGATTAGATACATCTAGCATTTAGACGACATTTGTCTATTTTTCTTTGCTTCCACTAGCATAAGTGGGAACTACGATTGCTCTGACTTTCTCAA
Source organism: Vicia villosa (assembly GCF_029867415.1). Classification (NCBI taxonomy): domain Eukaryota; kingdom Viridiplantae; phylum Streptophyta; class Magnoliopsida; order Fabales; family Fabaceae; genus Vicia; species Vicia villosa. The sequence goes on along the minus strand of NC_081184.1, from coordinate 151,802,691 downwards.
CATCCCTTTGAGAATACGTAGGCACAAGGTCGATCCTTGGCGAGCAAAACAAAACAAAAAAAAACCATTCAAACCTTAGCACCCGTAGACCCCGAGCTACAGATGCTCTGATTCCCTCTAGGGGATATGTATGCAGAGGATCGCGATGATCTTTGCGAGCATAATCAAACAAACACCTTAGGTCCCACCTATTTCACAAGAACCTCCACCACAACAAGAATGGAATAAACATAACAAAGAAACCTATAGAGTACTATAGATACGTTGGGTGCTAATACCTTCCCTTCGTATAACCAACCCTCTTACCCGGAATCTCTCCCCCACTTTTAAGGTTATTGCAGCTTTTTTCCTTTTCCTCCTTTGGAAATAATAAAAAGTTTGGTCGAAACAAAGAAAAATCATTTTTTATGAGCACTCGAGCCCAAAGAAGGCATCAGGTGTCTCATCCACAAAAAAAGAGGAAACAAAACGGTTTTTCGCCCGCGACAACCTGAAGAAGTTTGGTCGGGACATCCACCAGATCTCGACAAACTGAGAGTATTTGGATGCATAGCCTATGCTCACATTAGGCAAGACAAGGTCGAACCTAGAGCTCTGAAATGCATGTTCATGGGATACCCCGAAGGAGTCAAAGCTTATAGGCTATGGTGCCTAGAGCCAGGTCACATGAGGTGTATCACTAGTCGAGATGTAGTTTTCAATGAAGCTGAAATGGATTTTAAGAAAACTGATGATGTTGGTCGAAGTACAGAAACATCTGACGAAGAGCTGGAACAGGTAGAGATTCCTGTTGAGGTGGAGCATGTTGATGCTGAATTGCATATCCCAGATGAAGTCGAAGAAGAAGCAGAAGATGCTGAAGTTGAGGAAACTGACGATGACTACCTATTGTCGAGAGATAGGTCGAGAAGAGTCATCAAGCCACCTCAGAGACTTGGATATGCAAATCTTATAGCTTATGCCTTAATCTCTGCAAGTGAGGTTCTAGACGAAGAACCTAAAGACTATAAGGAAGTTATGAGGAGTCGAAATAAGAATGAATGGCTGAAGGCCATGGATGATGAGATGAAATCTCTTCATGATAATCATACTTGGGAACTGATCAAGAAACCTGCTGGGGCAAGGTTAGTCAGCTGTAAATGGATTTTCAAAGTTAAGGAAGGAATTGAAGGAGTGACGTCGAAAAGATACAAGGCAAGGTTAGTTGCAAGGGGTTTCACTCAGAAAGAAGGTGTCAACTTCAATGATGTGTTTTCTCCTGTTGTGAAGCATAGGTCCATTCGAATGTTGCTTGCCATGGTGACACAGTTCGATCTTGAACTGGAACAGATGGATGTGAAGACTGCGTTCTTGTATGGTGATCTAGATGAAACGATCCTGATGAGGCAACCTGAAGGGTATGTCGAAAAGGGGAAGGAAGATTATGTGTGCAAGTTAAAGAGATCTTTGTATGAGCTGAAACAATCTCCTCGACAGTGGAATAGGAGATTCGACAAGTTCATGGCACGCATAAGTTTCATTAGAAGTCAGTTCGACCACTGCGTTTACTTCAGATTTCGACCTGGTAATTCATTTGTTATTTTGTTGCTTTATGTGGATGATATTCTCATAGCAAGCAACAATGTTGAAGATGTGACGAGGGTGAAGGCTGATCTCAATAAGGAGTTTGATATGAAGGATCTGGGAGCTGCTTCCAGGATTCTTGGAATTGACATTCGAAGAGATAGAAAGAAGTCGAAGTTATGCTTATCTCAAGAGGCATATCTACGAAAGATTCTCGAAAAGTTTGGTATGTCGAATTCGAAGCCAATTGTGACTCCAACAAACCCTCAATTCAAGCTGAGTATTGATCAGTGTCCCAGTACTCACGTCGAAAGAGCCTATATGAATAGCATCCCATATGCTAATATAGTTGGTTCTTTGATGTATGTTATGGTCTGTACTAGACCCGACATAGCATATGCAGTAAGTCTTGTAAGCAGGTACATGGAGAACCCTGGAAAGGCTCACTGGCAAGCATTGAAGTGGATTTTAAGGTACATAAATGGGTCTCTGAATAGAGTCCTAATTTATGGTGGAGCCTTGGGTGAAGATAGTAAAGCAGTAATAGAAGGATATGTCGACTCTGATTATGCAGGTTGTATGGATTCCAGAAAATCTATTTCTGGATATGTTTTCACTATGTTTGGCACTGCAATTAGTTGGAAAGCAACACTTCAGAAGGTTGTTGCTCTATCAACCACTGAAGTGGAGTATATTGCCCTAACTGAAGCTGTGAAAGAAGCATTGTGGCTTGAAGGTTTTGCGAAGGAGTTGAAACTTCAAGGTCGAGGTTTCACTGTTAAATGTGATAGTCAAAGTGAAATACACCTGTCGAAGAATTCAACCTATCATGAGCGAACTAAGCACATTGATGTGAGGCTGCATTTCGTCAGAGGAGTAATCGAGCATGGAGAAGTCCAAGTGCTGAAGGTTTCGACTGAAGACAATGCTGCTGATATGATCACCAAGACATTGTCGAGATGCAAGTTTTTCAACTGTATGCAGTTGATAAAGCTGCATGAAGAAAGCTAGTCTATTCCTTGACGTTGTAGAGTTAGGTCCAAGGTGGAGATTTGTGAGATATTGGATCGAACTCTAGTATTGTCGAAGGATAGCTTCTTGGTTCGACAGTTCGACAGAGTTAAGCATGAAGTCGAAGGATTGTTCACATGCTGGTGTCGAAGTGTGCATGCTGTAGTCGAAGATGGGTCTAGCATGCAGATGTCGAAGATGCTAGGGCTGTTAGCATGTTAAATTAGGTTTTAGTGTTTAAACCCTAATTTGTTAAGTTAGCTTGTTTATTAAGTTGGCTTGTGTAATGGGCCTTGCTGAAAAAGCCCATTAGTTAGTATGTTAGGTCTTATTATAAATAGCATACTAGTCTCTCATCATTGCTAAGCTGCAAATCCTAATTTAGGGTGAGAGAGGTTATTTGTTATTCTTGTAAACTTGTAATCTTGTTTTAAGAGAAAGTAAAAGAATAGCAGTTATAACCAATTCTTGTGTTCCTCTTCTTCCTTGTCCTTTATTCTTCCATTGTATTATACTTTGTTCTTGGTATTGAATTCACAACAGTTGGACTAGGCATCTTTGTGAGAGACACACCACTTGTTCACCTAAAACCTTAAGGTGATAAGTGAGTGAATTCTCCCACTTATAAATGTTCAAGTCACCACATTTCTATCCAATGTGGACTATTTCTTCACTTACTCACATTTGCATTATTATTCTAACAGATTTTTCTTTAGCCATTGGATAGCTCATATAACAACTATGCACTCAACATAAAAAGAAGAGGGACCGATGATACTTCAAAAGAAAGCAAATACAAAAACTCCAAAATTATCACGAGCGATCCCTCTACAACCAGCCTTGTCATTACCTGGGGAGAAAGCTTCATCACAGTTAAATTTAAGCCAACCTTGAGGAGGAGGTTACTAAATGATCTCTTTGATGGAGGGAGCACGAGGCAGCCAAAGAGAGGTATCAAAGGCTTTAAGCAGAAGGAAGTCATCCATGGAAGATGTGGCACAAAGATTATCGTTGTTTCTAGCGTGAGACATTTGAGCCTCAATGCTTGAAAATTGCAATAATACTAATTATAGTATGAGTTTTGTTTATAAATCTAGAGGCATTCCTAGCATTCCAAATGCCATTTAAAATGTAAACAATGCTAGAGTGATGATTAAGGAGCATTGAGGAGAACCATTACCAATCTTCCATAAATTCTCTAAGTTGGTCGGAGAGTGATTATCATTAATATTCCTACATAACCAGAACCAAAGGCGTCTTGCATAGTTGCAAGCGAAGAAAATGTGTTCCAGAATTTCAAAACTGGATATGCTCAGAGAACAAACAGAGGCTATGTTACACCCTCTATACATAAGTTGATCATCAATATGGAGTTTCCCAAGCATTAATTTCTAGACAGTCATAGCTTTAGATGGAAGGTTGTCATTGTTCCAAGGCAGCAAGTTTGAAGGAATGGATTTGATTAAGTAATCCTCTTTCAGACATAGGGGTTCTAAAGAATCATGAGGCCAACTTAACTGATTATTGACATCTCTGTTTGAAAAACATGCCAGAGAAATTTGTGGTTGCACAATTGGTGTGGGAAAACTCTAGTTAATCTTATGCAAATTCTTTCAAATATGCATGGTAATTTGAAGGCCAAGTTGCATGACATCATTGAGGGAAATTTTATAATTCTTCCTCAATATTTGGTGCTCATGTGTCTTGCTGCGCCTCGACTCACAATTGGGGTGTTCATCAACGATAAAGGAAGATAGGAAAGTTTGGAAGCTAACTATTAGTAATGGTTAAATTTCTGTTAAAACTACCTTTACTCATCTCTCCTGCTCTCATCAAGCCATTGCATGCAGGTATGACTATCTTGAACTCATCAATCCCACTGTTAAATTCAATCTTGTTTTGGAGATTAATTTATGGAAAACTGTGTCAATAGATGATAATTTATGTTTAAGGGGCCTTCAATTGCCCTCCTGCTACAACCCGTGTTTAAGTAATGAGATTGCATCATTTATTATTTTAAAGTTGGACAGAGGTCCACCAATTAGTTGCTTGGAGGATTGTTGGAAGGTCATTGACAGTAAGGGCTCTATACCATGCAAAGTTGTTATCATTGTTAGCGAGCAAGTTGGACAAAGGTCCACCAATTAGTTTCTTAGAGACTACTCTATTCAAGCGCCGCAACAAATTCATTTTTTTGACAACTCCCACTTACATGGAGAGAAATACTTGCATGGAAACAATCTAAATCTATATTCTTAAGAACAACCAATAAAAATAGAGAATAATTTTAATTTATTTTAATTTTGTTTTGGGTTAAATAAGTTTTTAGTCCCTATAAATATGACAACTTTTAATTTTAGTCCCTGCAAAAATTTTCTTCAAACAATGGTCCTCGCAATATTTTCCGTCCCTATTTTTAGTCCCTCCCGTTAAATTTCACTAACGGAGGTTTACGTGACACGCCACGTGTAACGCCACGTCAATTAAAGTAAATACTAATTAAAAATAGATAGATTGCGGTGGTTTTAAACCCCCTTTAAATAACTTAAAAAACCAGAAATTTACATGAGCAATTAATTAAACTGTTGGTAGGGAAATCTTTGTTACCCTCATTCTTCACATTATCAAACCTACAAACCTTGATTACACTCTCTCAATCCTCTTTGCATCTTCTATATACCATGAGATAAGAATGTTAATAATATCTAAACCATATTTAACAACCTCTATTACATATACTAAAGCAAAAATCCATTAAACATAGAAAACCTTCCACCATTGCCGCATCTACAGCAACCACCACCACGACACAGCCACTGAACAATGAACCACGAGTACTACCTCCACGAATGAATATGAGGGTCTACTTGATGTTCGTCTTAAGGCATGTTATTCTGGGTGTCTTGGTATGTGTCTTGTTCATTATGATTCTTGATTTATATTACATTAGCTTCTTGAGAATAGAAGTGATGACGATTTAATTCTCGTTTGATTGCAGGGTTATTTTTTATGATTGTTACTTGGTTTTCATATACATAAATAAATATGGTTGGCATTGGTATAAATTGATCTTATATTAATTTGTTAATGTACTTGATTACATAGTGATGGAAATTATGGAACTCTATTATATCAGTGAAAGCTTATTTATCATGAATTTGTTTTCATTGGTGTTTCTATTAACACCTGCATGGTACGTTCATTCATTTATAGTCTCTATTTTGCAATTGATGATGTATTAGGGACAGAGTAATGATTAATTAATAGTTTGAAATTAGTTAGATAGTAACTTTTTCATGATCCAGTTAACTTAATTGTTTTATTTTATTTTATGGTTTTTTGCTTTAATATATGCAATAGAGGTTTCAATTGAATACATCTTATTGAATTATGTAAGTAATTAACAGTGTCAACAATGAGCCAAATTAGTGTCTTCCTGAACATTATTCCTCTTAAGTTAATATAAAGTTAGAGAGGCCATATTAAATTCAATGGGTTTATACATTACTTTAATTCACGAACTGCATCATCTAATGCATGCATCGATGACAAAACTCATTGAGCTGCAATTAAATCCCAAATCATACCACATTAGCCATCATGCAACTATGGGCACTACTCAATTATAACTAAAATTTAAAAACCTTGAATTTGAAAAATACATACAACAGGTCCCATGGATTAAGGATTGGGTACACCTTCAAAAAGATTCCTGAAGTGCAGGAATGCTTCTGGTGTGATTTGTCAGTAAAGTATGATGCTGAAAATTGGGAGCTATTAATATAAATATCTCAATGATTAGGAGTGATAGTCTAAAATCTAAAATTTGAAGTAGAACATATTGCATAAAATATAGTAGAAAATCTATTAATTGTATTTACTTTCTTACATTTGTTTTTTGGTTTAGAAAATAAAGTGAAGAAGACATTTCTTATATAAAAAGGAAATAGACTATTAATAGATGATTTTGTAAATTATTTGGAAGGATAATGACTGGAGAAAGATAAAATAATATTTGATTACTATATATCACATTTGTATTTAGATCAAATTTTCAAAATAAGAAGATTAAAAAAAAGTTACGGTTCTTTTTACTGTTCTTTATATGTGATTGTTTTTTCAAGTAATTTTAAGGGGGTTTAAACCCCCCGCAATATGTCATTTTTCTTTAGAATTGACTTGAACTGACGTGGCATGACACATGGCATGACATGTAAGCCTCCGTTAGTGAAATTTAACGGTAGGGACCAAAAATAGAGACGGAAAATATTGCGAGGACCATTGTTTGAAGGAAAATTTTGTAGGGACTAAAATTGAAAGTTGCAATATTTATAGGGACCCCTAACATATTTAACCCTTTTGTTTTTAATTGAATTTATGAGGTGGTTGAAATTATGAAAAAGAAAGAAAATTATGTATTTATTTTTTAATTAATTCAAATTTTATGATTGGTTGTGTATAAAAGAATTATATATATATATATATATATATATATATATATATATATATATATATATATATATATATATATATATATATATATATATATATATATATATATATATAGGAGGGAAGTAAGTTATTATAACTTAAACCACATCTTGACCATTAATTCTTATTAATCTAATCGTTAAAAATGATAAAGAATAAGAATAAATTATCAAAATATAGAGTAAGTTATAATAACTTATTCATGGAGTAAATATATCCCTTTATATATATATATATATATATATATATATATATATATATATATATATATATATATATATATATATATAAAAGAATTTTCTTACATGGAAAAAAATTATTTTTTAAATAAACTCATTAATCAACTATAGGAATGATATACATACTAATGTATCTATAAACTTCAATAAAAACAAAGTCTTTCTAATTTTAAAATTTATTAGATTTGAGATTTTAACTTTAATCCCTTCATTTTTATATCCACTTTTCTTTTCGATGATGGACTCAAACCCTCTTTTAATTAAAAAATTTCCATTATCCAACATGAAAAAAAAACGATAATGAAGGTAGGTCAGACCGTGAGTATCGTATATCTCTGTTCTGGTATAATCTTGGTGAACAAGAAAAATAAAATTTTAAAATTTGTATCAGCAGCATAACATGTCATGGGTTTTTCTCACCAAAAACCCTTTCCACCGTTTTATTCTCAAAACTTAAAATCTAGAATATTAATTAATTACCAATAGCCATGACTGTTTCAAGATTTTTACACTTTTCTTCCAAACACCGTTCCACCCGTGAAGCTCTCGCTCTTCTTCTTCCCAGGTCACTCTCTAAACCCCAAATTTTCACTCTTTTTCAATTTATTTTCCAATTTCATGCGACTCATGTGTAGTTATTGTTATTTTTTTGTTGTTGTTATAGGCGTGTTCCCTCCAACAAAACTCAATCTGTTAGATATTCAAATTCTACAAAACGTGATAAACCAAGACATGATCTTCATCCTGTATTTCCTTCACAATCTGAGGGTTCTCGCTCCTCCTCCTCCTGGGGAGCTAAAACTGTTGTATGTTACCTTTTCCGTTAATTTACTGTTTTTTTTGTTCTTTCATTATTATCATTACTATGCAGGGATTGTATGATTGTGAATCTTGTTTCAAGTGGATTAGAATTCAATGTAACAGTGCTACTCTTGATTTTTTTCCCCTGTAGGCAGCTGTTGCTCTAGGGTTTGCCGGGATCGCGGCTTTTTTTCATTATAACGATGAGAGGAGAGTTGTTCCAAAAGGTATTTCCAAGTTTTTTCAATTTTTTCTTTTTTTTTAATTTCGCCATAAGCCTGTATGAGTTGCAATGTCGTTAATCGTTATCCCCGTAGAGCTGAAGAAGAGTCAAACAGTTAGAGGTAGAGGAAGACCTAGAAAAACTATAACAGAAGTTATTAATAAAGATTTTGAGATTAACGATTTGAATAGAAGTATGGTCTTAGATATAACATTATGGCAGAAGTTAATTCATGTAGCCGACTCTACTTAGTGGGATAAGGCTGAATTGTTGTTGTAACATAATTGTTTTTGGTTTCTATGACTCTGTTAATTACATTTATACAAGTGTGCCAGCTTCCAAAACATATGACAAACATGAAACTTTCACATTACATTAAAATCGGATAGCAATCACTCTCTACAACTGAGGAGCTATATATATTCTGCTCATTTTGTCACACAATATTTTGTACATTAGGTTTTGGATCATAGTAATGTACCTAACCTATTCAAGTCACTTTTAGTGCCATTTCATGGGTACTCATGCCAGCTTGTAAAATATATTTAGGGAGGGGTTCTGCTAAAATACTCGACTAGGCAAAATACATTCAGTAAGATTTAGGTGCTCTATTTTTCTTAGTTTTATCCAACTTAGTTACTTGCTGTTAATTACTCGCTGTTAATGAAACTTAATCTCTCAAAAATAGTGTTTTTCTTTGGTCTTCATTTGTCTCAAGCCGGTTCTCAGTGAGCTGCATATACTTTGATGACTATATCTAGATATCTAGTATACCTAGAAGGCTAGAGCAAACAATCAGAGGAGAATGGTAGGTTCATATCCTAATATGTTGCAAATTCACTATCAGATACTTCCTATAAATTGAGCTGTATAACTAAATATACGCACATGAAGTGTTGCCGAGATAATTGAGGATCCGTTTTTGTATTGTATCCCTAATATCGTATTTCTTTTAATGGTTCTACTGTTTTACCAAGTAGCCATTTGTTGGCACTAAAGTCAGAGCTAGGGATAGATCCTAGTTCTATTGCTTTATGATTTGGGTGGAGTTGAATTATACTAACTAAAATGACCTGACTTGCAAAAGTAAGGCATGCAGTTGAAATGGTCAAGCCAATACTTTGTAATAACCACATAAGTTCTGTCATTATTCTAATCCATGGTTATATTTACGGAATCATTTGTGACCTTGGGGTGAAATAGAACCTTTTCATTTTGTAGTTCTAATTTTCCAGTTTTAGATATCAAACCATGGCGAGTTACTTGATTTGATAAGTGTAATTGCATTATAAGTTGTTTTTATGTCTGTTGTCTTAGTTACTTTGTTTGTTGGATCCAGGCGATCAGCGGGATAGCTGCAGTAGAAATATAGTCAGTGGACCTATAATTGGTGGTCCTTTTACTCTGGTTAATAAAGAAAAACAGACGGTTACAGAACGCAATTTTCTTGGTAATTGGATCCTCCTGTACTTTGGCTATACCTCATCTCCTGATATTGGGCCAGAACAAGTTCACCTTATGGCAAAGGCAATTGATACCTTAGGTTTGACACTTCTATCTCTGCTTACTTTATTATGTTTATTTTCTGATAAACCTTAACAGAATGCGTTTATTATGATCCAGAATCAAAACAGAATCTTAAAATTCTGCCAGTATTTGTTACCATTGATCCTCAACGTGATACTCCCTCACAACTCCGTGCATACCTTGAAGGTTAGATTGTCTCATTGACAAAAATATTGTGATTTGTAATTACTGAAACTTTTGGATTTAGTAAATTATGTTCTATTTTATATTCAAAGACAACATGCGTCCTTTTAACTTTCGTTGTCTCTTTTTCCCTTTAATGTACATGTACTACAGAGTTTAGCTCAAGAATCGTAGGATTAACTGGAACAGTTGCAGCTATTAGGAAGATGGCACAAGAGTATCGTGTGTATTTTAAAAAGGTAGAAGAGGATGGAACTGATTATCTTGTTGACAGTTCCCATAACATGTAAGCCATTATTCTGCTCTCATGCATTTCCTTATGAAATTCTGTATGATTACACTTAACATAGATATAAGTGTTAAAACAATCAGGTATTTGTTGAACCCTGACATGGAAGTTGTGAGATGCTTCGGAGTCGAGTATAACGCTGAGCAGTTGTCAGAAGCTATATGGAAAGAGCTGAACAAAACACCCTTGTGATACTTTAGAGTAGGAATTTTGTGCTTTAATTCACTACTGTTTCTAAGAGCCAACATTTTTCTGTTGTTGCATAAAAAGAATCTTATTTTTCATTTCTAAAGGCTGGGATGTTTATATTAAGGGATGTCAATTCTTTCGACAAATTAGTTATTAGAGTACTGATTTTAACTACAACAAGTTATTACTGTGATACTTATAATAATAAACACATTTACTAAACAATGTGGAAGAATGCTTAAAAAGAGTTTTGATAGATTGAATCTGTTGTACATTTGAAAATCGAAACGGTCTTCAAATTAAATGTCATGCCACAGCTAACTATTGCATACCCAAATACAACAAAATCACAAATTCAATTCAAATGAGCAGTCTCTCTCTCTATGACGATTGACGAGGGGGTGTTTAGAGTTCTCCTTGAAGTGCTGAAAATGATGTTTCAGAGTTGTGTCTACCAAATGTCTGAAATACAAATAACAACTTGTTATCTATTTACCAAATGAAACAATAGAGAAAGTAAAATCAAAGTTAAGTAGCTTGACAAGATCAATGATACTATGAGACTAATTTCTCTAGATTGATGAAGCAAAATGTTTAATTGTTTATAGGTTTGCAACTAAATGCACCAACCTAATTCACTGAAATTATTCAAAAGTCAAAACATTAATGGACATGTAAACATTTGATTTTATTTACCCGAACTATTCTAAAAATTTATTGTAGCCAAAATAGTAACAGATCAAGGAAATTGTAGTCATGGAAAAACAAAGCAAGTTAACATGTGCTGAATTGTTGATACCGGACATTTGAAAACTTATGTCAAGGAATCCATGGAATGCCACAAAAGTATTCAATTTAGAGTACTTGTGATTTGTTAATTAAAAAATGCCAAGATTGTGAATTATAAAACAAAATTTCAACATTTAAAGGTTGCAACAGAAAAATTGTTGGTGATGAGACAATTTATTCACAAAAGAAAAATTACTTACTTGTAACAACTACTCATCCGACTCAAATATTGTTCACATTTGGTTCTTTCGAATATACAGAGGACATATTGCACACTCTTTCACAATTACGTTTAATTGATAATCTGAGGGCCTAACATAATCATCACCTAGGATCTCAAAAGTGAAACTTTGGGCATGAATGAGCTTGTTGCAAATGGTTGCTCGGTCTAATTCATATTTCCATAGGAATGTGTGATCTCGGATGATAAATCTATCTCCCAGCATCCAATTCATATCGTCATGAAAAACGAATGGCTTACCATCTGATATAAAGCTTAATTTGTATGTAATGCTACTACCTCTTCTTGAGTCATCCATATCTTCACCTCCTAAAACAACACACAGAGCAAAACCAATGAGCCTGTTTTCACTGCACACATATTCATCATTATTTTTCACAGTTATTGAATGCCCGTGGCAACGGTGAAGGAACCAATCTGGAACTCTACTCCCCGGAAAACAAAAGACCGCTGACAGATATGCATTATCAGTGATCTTAATACATGCTTTGTTTACTATATAATTCCAAGAAAATGCATCTAACTCTTCACTGTTGGTGAGAAGAAATTCGTAGGAACCATCCATTTTGTCATTGGAATCAGACATGAGTGCCAACAATGAATTTCGCACCACTTTCTTAATGGATGTGCAATCAAATGCCAACAACTGAATTAGATTCTGTGGAAGCTTTGGAATACATTCAAGGCTTTTGCAATCACTTAAATTAAGTGATTTCAAACTTGAGAGATGAACCATACTCTCAGGAAGATTCACAATTCTGCTTCCTTGAAGTGAAATTTTAGTCAAGAATGACATACGACCAATGTCACTTGGGATTTCTGGAAAAATCCTAAGCATTGAGCAACCCGAAAAATCAAGTTCTGTCAACTTCAATTTGAAAATGCTGCTTGGAAAAGTTTCAAGTGATTTACAGTAGGTAATGTCTAATTTGAGAAGTTTGCTGAGACTTCCAATGGAAGATGGAATAGTCTTAAGCTTTTTGCAACCTCGCAAACTCAATTCTTCAAGCCCAACCAAACGGTGTAGCGATGAAGGGAGTTCCTTTATTGCTGTTTTTTCTAAGCTGAGCACTTTTAGATTTTCCATAATCTCCTCGATCTCAGGTAACTCTTCCAACTTTAAACAATCACTGAGACAAAGTCTTGTTAGAAACTTCAAATTTATAAGTTCAGCTGGTAGGCTTGTTAGGGACTCACATTCCGAAAGATCTAACAAACAAAGCTCACTGATACTTGAAAACATATCTGAATCTATATCCATATCCCCAATCCAGTCGCCTCCCTCAAAATTTGACTCATAGGAATTAAAGCAATTGTATGATTGAACCACGTCAGTTGTTCCGGTGATTAGAATTGTTTCAATTTTGCGACAACCATGCAGAGCAACTAATCCGGTTGATCTTGATAGAATATTGCTACGAATACTTAAACTCTTGAGTGATGTACAGCCATCTACACATAACCGGTTAAGTTTGTGGAGGAAGCTAGAGGAGTACACTTTTTTCAAACTTACACAACCACTAAGAATTATTTCTTCAATATTAGGAAACAAAGACAGGTCAGGTACTCCAATCATCTTCTGAGAACAGCTAAGGTTAAGTCTCTTCAAATTTGGTAAAGTCTAGAAAAAAAGAATAAGTCACCAACTATGAACTTGAACCCATTCAAAAAGTTGAATTGATTAATAAGAAAAAAAATTAACTGACATATAATTGACATATATTGATGGTATAATTCTTTTTATACTTAATGATGCATACCAATTAAATTTTTTAATATAAAGTAATTAAACACTTCAGTTACAATGTAAGTAATTTCTATTAAATCATAATGAAAAAATTAAATTGTTTTTAATTGTCAATTATAATATTGTTAAGAATAAGTTATATAGCCATTAGATACATTAGACTATGTGTCCATTAGATACATTTTTGTTCAATGAATCTAAAAAATTAAATTTTGCTTATAATAAGGAATAGAGGGAGTATAATAGATATTTTTAAGTTATAGTAATGTATGAATATTTAAATTATTTTAAAAGTTATATATATGATTCAATATATAATATTTTAAAAATATAAGTTATCACCAAAGTACAAAACACACAATATAAATCTTGAAACAAAATACCTGATCTCTCTCCCATAGTTGTTCAAGATCGCTTGAATGCATATCAAGTGCAACAAGATTATTTGGGCAAAAATCTTGCGGCAAAGATCTTTGAGGGAAACCAACCCAACCAAGAAATTTTAGATTATCCGGAAAACTATTAAGAAATGTATGAAATGTCACATTTGAGTAACTTTCAAACCAATAAGAATTATAGAACTTAATCATTCTGAGATTATGCATTTTCTTAAAAGTTTTGGCATGTAACTGAACTTCGTTTATTTTGCTTAAGTCCAATGCTATGCTCTGGATTGCATCTGTTCCCTGTCCCTAAACGCCAACAATGAAAATTATTAAAGATAAATAAACAGTAAAAAGGATTCCGTGAAATGTACTATTTTCTCTTTTTTTAAATATAAGCAAAAATTAAATAAATAAAATATTAACGTAATTAGTTAAAAATTCTTATCAAATATATTAATCAATTTTAATTTATATTTGAAACTAAAGCTAGTAACTTTTAAGCATTTTGCAAAATGTGTAAAATAAAGCTCATGGGAGAGATAGAGTAGATTTGAGGGGCTAACCAACATACCTTGTTCTTTTTTAAAACATTATATATATCTTCAGGTTTGTGCAATCGACTACGTTTTTCCGGATTATTGACACTTTGCTGTCGAACAACTTCATGTCCCATTTCTTGTATTCGATCATGCATCCAAACTCTACCTTCTAAAATAGATATAAGACACCTATCTTGAAGAACATCCATTCCAATACGAGTAGAAAAACCATAACAATCCAGTGTTTGAACCACGCATTTCTCGGTTTCTCCTCTACAGAAACAAGCTATATCAAGAAATATATCTTTTTGTTCGTCATCAAGTCCATCATAACTCAATTTCAACACATTGAAAATTTTAGGCTCGGGATTCTTTTCAAGCTTTTGCAACTCACTTTCCCACGCTTCCTTTGCTCTACCTTGAAGAAATAAGCCCAAAACTTTAAGAGCTAATGGAACTCCTTTAGCATAATTTAATACCTTTTTTGTTAAACTCGCATAAGTTTCTATTGGTTCTTTTTGTTTAAAGGCATTTAAACAGAAGAGTTGTAGAGAATCTTTCTCGTCCATCTCAATTACGTGATACATTTCATCAACATTGGCATTCTTAAGTACTTGTTTGTCTCTACTAGTCACAATAATTCTACTCCCGTGGACAAAATTACTACATGTCCCAATTAAATCAATAAATTGATCAGAATCTTTGACATCATCAAAAACAAGAAGAACCTTTGTCCGTTTGAATCTAGAGGAAGTAATGTCTTGTTTATCTAGAAGGTGTGATAAGTATTTGCTTTTAACATTGTCTACTCCATATTTTTCTATTTCCAGTTGAACGTTTTTTACTATGCCTCTAGAATTAAAATGAGTTGCGAGTTTTTCATAAATTGCACCGGCAATTTCAGTTTTTCCTATCCCTCCCATACCCCATATTCCTATAATATGGACAGCCGATGACTCGAGGTGCAACAAGTTTTGGATTTGTTCAATATGCTTGTCAATTCCAATCTTTCCTTCATGATTATATAAGCCACAACGACTCAACTTTTTCAGAATATCTTTCACAATCTCTTCAACAAGTGTGCTATCTGGCCTGGAGAATAATGCAAAAATTTAAAGCATTATTCTCATCTTCATACAAACTAAATGAAAAGAAACTTGAGTATGAACCCAAACACCCGCATAAAACTTGAGTATATAGATCAGAACTACTATACATATAATAACGAGAAGAGCATGTAAATAAATTAGTGACCTGATTTTCTGTGAATCCCAGCCAGAGAGTTTAGCTACTTGGGTTAGAGCAGCCTTCCATGCGTCCACTTTGTCGCCTAATGGCAGATGTTTAACAAAATCGTCAGCATAACTCTTTTTCTGATGCCTAACATTTGACGGATCCACCCTATAGAAGACTGGTATCACTTCCCTTTCATATTTCTCCTTACATTCGAGTATCTTTGTGAGTTCATCTAAGCACCACGTAGAAGAAGCATAGTGTTTTGACAAAATAACCACATAAATAGCTGATTCTTCTATTGCTTTGCACAGTGCTGGAGAAATTTCTTCGCCCCTGACAAGTCTATTATCAATGAATGTTTCAATCCTTTGCCTACACAATTCTGCATGAAGATGACTGGTGAAGTTGTCACGAGTGTCCTCTCCTCTAAAGCTGAGGAACACATCGTACTTTGGATGAGACATAGCAATAGAACTATAGCAGAGCTATTGGTACCCGACAACGGATTCTTGGTTTTATTGTGTTGTGTGTCTTTTTCCTTTAGATAGAACAATCATTTATAAAGGCTTGATCATAGCTGAAACTTCCATGTCTTTTCTATATATATTGTTTTCTGCTTGACTTTGAATCAGCTACTGTAAGTCATATAAAAAGCTAGACACGCATTCAATAGATTTGGACCATTTCAAACCATTATTTAAGAAGAAAAATAAAAAACATCAAAATCAATAGGGTTATTGTTTTGGACTATTAGAGTTTGACCGGTTGATAAGGTGAGGAGATATTCCTAATACACCCCCTCACGCCCAGCAATCTTTCTGATATTATATAAGAGTTTGACCTAACTCATCCTTACAAAACCGGTTGGTAATGTGAGGAGTGTTCCTCAATATATACTCTTTCAATGCTCTATCTCCAACCAATGTGGGACATCAGGATCTTTCTAATATGGACTAATCACCTACCGACAATATTAGGAAGATCCTAAAGTCCCACATTGGTTGGAGATAGAGCATTGAAAGATTATATATAGAGGGACACTCCTCACCTTACCAACCGGTTTTGTAAGGATGAGTTAGGTCAAACTCTAATAGACAATAATCGGCTATTCCATTTAAAACCATTTCTACTCCTTGACTTTCACATCACAGTTGTACAAAAATATAGGAGCATCGGATCAGTTGATCTCATACTAATAATTAAACAAGTGATCATAACGTGGAGAGCTCAAAAGTAGGAAAAGATGCTTGCACGTCAATATACACTGCTGTTGCATAACAAGAATTTTTCAAGAAATTACTTATTTCCTAAACAATGTGGAAGAATGCTTAAAAAGAGTTTTAATAGATTGAATCTGTTACATAATTTAATCAATTAAAATGTCAAACCACAACTAACTATTGCATACCCAAACATCAATAAATCACACATTCAATTTAAATGAGCAGTCTCTATGACAAGGGGTGATTTGTGTTCTCCTTTAAGTGCAGAAAATGGTGCTTCTGAGTTGTGTCTACCAAATGTCTGAAATACAAATAACAACTTGTTATCCATTTACCAAAATTAATCGATACAGAAAGTAAAATCAAAGTCAACGATATGAGGTTCATTTATAACAACAACAATCATTCGAAAGTCAAAACATTAGTTAACATGTATATTTGGAATATTGGGATTTTATTTAACCAAAAATTTTAAAATTTATGGTATCCAAAATGGTGACAGTTCAAAACATGTGCCAAGGAATCCATGAAATGCCATAAGAAGTATTCAGCTCAGGGTACTTATGATTTGTGAATTGCAAAATTGTTAATTTTACAACAAAATTTCAACATTTAAAGCTTGCAACAGAAAATTATATTGGAGATAAGACAATTTATTCACATAATAAAAATTACTTACTTCCATACAGAGGATGAATTCCACACTCGTTCACCATTATGTTTAATTGACAATCTGAGCGCCTAAAATAATCACCTATGATCTCAAAAGTGAAGTTTTGGGCATGAATGAGGTTGTTGCCAACGCTTGCTCGGTCTAATTGATATTTCCATAAGAATGTGTGATCTCGGATGATACAACTATCTTCTGGCTTCCAATTCAAATCGTCATAAAAAACGAATGACTTATCATCAAATAAAAGGCTTAATTTGTATGTAATTCTACTGCCTCTTGTTCTTGTGTCATCACCTCCAAAAACAACACAGAGAGCGAAACCAATGAGTCCATTTTCATTGCACACATATCCATCATTATTTTTCACAGTTATTGAATGTCCCTGGCCTCGGTGAAGGAACCAATCCGGAACTCTACTCCCTGGAAAGCAGAAGAGCGCTGACCGATATCCATCATCAGCGATCTTAATCCATGCTTTGTTTACAATATAACTCCAAGAAGATGCGTCTAACTCTTCACTGTTGGTGAGACGAAATTCGTAGAAATCATCTATTTCGTCATTGTAATCTGACATGAGTTTCAACCATGAATTTGACACCACTTTCTTAATGGATGTGCAATTTAATGCCAACAACTCATTTAGACATGGTGGAAGCTTTGGAATACATTCAAGGCTTTTGCAATCACTTAAATTAAGTGATTTCAAACTTGAGAGATGAACAATACTCTCAGGAAGATTCACAATTCTGCCTCCTTGAAGTGAAATTTTAGTCAAGAATGACATACGACCAATGTCACTTGGGATTTCTGGAAAAATCCTAAGCATTGAGCAACCAGAAAAATCAAGTTCTGTCAACTTCAATTTGAAGATGCTGCTTGGAAAAGTTTCAAGTGATTTACAGTAGGTAATGTCTAACTTAACAAGTTTGCTGAGACTTCCAATGGAAGATGGAATAGTCTTAAGCTTTTTGCAACCTCGCAAACTCAATTCTTCAAGCCCGACCAAACGGTGTAGCGATGAAGGTAGTTCCTTTATTGCTGTTTTTTCTAAGTTGAGCACTTTTAGATTTTCTATAATCTCCTTGATTTCAGGTAACTCTTCCAACTTTAAACAATCACTGAGACAAAGTCTTGTTAGAAACTTCAAATTTATAAGTTCAGCCGGTAGGCTTGTTAGGGACTCACATTCCGAAAGATCTAACAAACAAAGCTCACTGATACTTGAAAACATATCTGAATCCATATCCCCAATCCAGTCGCCTCCCTCAAAATTTGACTCATAGGAATTAACAATACTGTATGTTTGAACCACATCCGTTGTTCCGGTGATTAGAATTGTTTCAAGGTTGCGACAACCATGCAGAGCAACTAATCCGGTTGATCTTGATAGAATATTACTACGAATACTTAAACTCTTGAGTGATGTGCAACCATCTGCATGTAACCAGTTAAGTTTGTGGAGGATGCTAGAGGAGTAAACTTGTTCCAAACTGAGACAACCAGTGAGACTTATTTCTTCAATATTTGGAAACAAAGACAGGTCTGGTACTCCAGTCATCTTCATAGAATAGCTAAGGTTAAGTCTCTTCAAATTTGGTAAAGTCTAGAAAAAAAGAATAAATCATCAACTATGAACTTGAACCCATTCATAAAGCTGAATAGGTTAATAAGAAAAGTGTACCAAATAACAGTGATGATAAAAAAAAATTGAAGTTTATATAGCAGGACTCAATTCAAGCTCTAGAATGATATGAAGACATGTTCACCACACACGACTTTTTAAAATCGCTTTACTTTATGTTACAATGTTATAGTTACAAAGATTTCTTCGGAGACTAATCTTTGTTGGAAAAATTGTTGAAATACGAGATGAATTAATTCTCTTCTCTCAACTAAATTTCTCCTTAATAGGTCTAAATTATTACTTTGATCAAGGTATGATATTTAATATATAAGTTAATGTATACTATTAAATTACATGACTATAAATATTAAATCATTTAATTTTTCGTATACATAATAATTGAGATTAAACGAGCTCCGGTTAGGGATGAGAATAAGTTAGACTGAATTAGGCTTTGTCAAGCTTGAGTCTGACCTACTAAAAAAATTCAAAGCATAAGTCTGGCCTTTGGCCTATCAAAGATCTATTTTTCAGCCGGAGCCTAGCCTTTTCGAAGGTCTGATTAGCCTAATAGCCTATTTAAAAAGTCTATATCATTTGAACATATCTAAATAAACACATCAACTAATGTTTCAATATACTAGAGAATCAAAAGTACAATGAGACTAAATGTTTGTTTACAATGACTTATTTAATCTCAGATAAAAGCATAAGTTTTGTGAGATTATTAGTTTTGGAGAATTTATTTAAAACAATTTATGACATTATTCTTAAGGTTTTTTCAACTTATTTTCACAAGTTCTTCAAGATAACTAAACTTTACTTTTGTATTTTATTATAAAATACAAAATATAATATAAAAAATAATAAATTTATTCATAAAATAGGCCGGTCTGATAGGCTTAAAAGACTTTATTCATGGTCTGTGACCTAGCCTATTTAACTAAATAGGCTTAAAAAAAAGCCTAAGACTTCTCTACTTAAAAAAAGTCTGGCATGGCTTTAGCCTGTGTAGGCTAGGCCGTATGCCCCTGTTAGTTGGCCTGACCTATTCCCACTCCTAACTCCTGCTTGTATTATGACCTCTCGGCACGAACTCTTGATTACTAGAGCCCCATTCCCCTAGGAACCAGAGCGCATAAAGCAAAAATAAAATAAAATAATTGAGATGATAAAACATGGTTGAATTGGCATAAACAAACATTCTATACATAATTGATAGAGGTGTGCTTGTATTAAAGTTTTATAAATCGCGTATCCTCTACGCGCAACTATAATGATTAATCCCTAGAGTCAAAGATGACCATAATAGACGGCAAAACTCTTTCTCAAAAATTTTCACACTGTTGCGTGCCCAAGATTGAGTTCAAATCCAAGATCTTTGATTAAGCTGCAAGAGACACTTACCATCTCATCCAAGTGCTATTAGGTTTGTATTAAATTTAGCATAACAAAACTTAATCATTTTATGTTAATTCATAATATTTTTAAGTTATAATAATTTATGAATATTTATATTATTCTAAAAATTATATACACGATTGAATACAAAATATTTTTAAAATATAATTCTATAATCGAAGCACAAAGGCACATAATATAAAGCTTGAAACAAAATACCTTATCTCTCTTCCAAAGTTGTTCAAGATCGCTATAAGGCATATCAAGTACAACAAGATTATCCGGGCAAAAGTCCTGCGGCAGAGATCTTTGAGGGAACCCATCCCAACTAAGAATTTTCAAATTATCCGAAAAACCATTCAAAAATGTATAAAAAGTCACATTTAAGTAACTTTTAAACCTATAAGAATCATAGAACCGGATCATTCTGAGATTAGGCATATTCTTAAAAGTTTCAGAATGTAACTTAACTTTCTTTATTTCGCCTAGGTTCAATAATATACCCTGGATTGCATCTGTTCCCTGTCCGTAAACACCAATAATGAGAATTATTAGAGATGAATAAGCAGTAAAAGGGATTCTATGAAATGTATTACTTTCTTTTTTCTTAAATATAAGCAAAAATTGAATAGAAAATTAATCTAGTTAGTTAAAATTTGATCAAATATATCAAGTTACTTTAGTCGATTTTTATTTATATTTAAAACTAAAGCAAGTAACTTTTAAGCGTTTAAGCATTTTACAAGTGAAAAATAAAACTCGGGAGAGAGATAGAGAATGAGTTATCAAGTTAAATTTGAGGGGCTAAAAACCATACCTTGTTCTTTTTTAAAACATCATATATATCATCAGGTTTGTGCAATCGATTACGTTTTTCCGGATTATTGACACTTTGTTGTCGAATAATTTCATGTCCCATTTCTTGAATTCGATCATGCATCCAAACTTTATCTTCTAAAACAGATATAAGACACCTATCTTGAAGAACATCCATTCCAATACGAGTAGAAAAACCATAACAATCCAAAATTTGAACAATAAGTTTCTCGGTTTCTCCTCTAAAGAAACAAGCTATATCAAGAAATATTTCTTTTTGTTCGTCATCAACTCCATCAAAACTCAACTTCAAAATACTGAAAATTTTAGGATTGGGAATCTTTTTGAGCTTTTGCAACTCACTTTCCCATGCTTCCTTTGTTCTACCCTGGAGAAATAAGCCCAAAACTTTAAGAGCTAATGGAACTCCTTTAGCATAATTTAATACCTTTTCTGTTAAACTCGCATAAGCTTCTATTGGTTCTCTTTGTTTAAATGCATTTAAACAAAATAGTTGTAGAGAATCTTTATCATCCATCTGAACTACATGATACATTTCATCAACATTAGCATTCTTAAGCACTTGTTTGTCTCTACTTGTCACGATGATTCTACTCCCGTGGCCAAAATTACTACATGTTCCAATTAAATCAATAAATTGATCAGAATCTTTCACATCATCAAAAACAAGAAGAACCTTTGTACGTTTGAGCCTAGGATCAAATAAAAAGTTGAGTCCAGAGGAAGTAATGCCTTGTTGAACTAGAAGGTGTGATAAGTATTTGCTTTTTACATGGTCTACTCCATATATCTTTATTTCCTGTTGAACATTTTTAACTATGCCACTGGAACTAAAATGAGTTGCAAGTTTTTCATAGATTGCACAGGCAATTTCAGTTTTTCCTATCCCTCCCATACCCCATATTCCTATAGTACGAACTGTCGATGACTCGAGCTGCAACAAGGTTTGGATTTGTTCAATATGCTTGTCAATTCCAATATTTCCTTCATGATCATTTGAGATACAACTATTCAATTTTTTCAGAATATCTTTCACAATCTCTTCAACAAGTTTACTATCTGGCCTGAAAAATAATGCAAAATAAAGGACATTAGATATATTCACATATATAGGTGACATTTAAGGATTCTTCATAAATATTTAAGTTTGTTTAACTTGAATAAAATTAATATATATTATTCATTACAAAACTATTATTTAATTTTTTTATATATAAATTATATATGTAATTATATATCATAAAATTTATTATTATTATTGGGAGTTAAAAAGTCGACACCTCGAGTTAGGTCTCAACTCCGTCCCTAGTAGTGTTGTATTTTAGAGTCATCATTCAAGGATCAATCCTTGTCCCTCGAGTTATTGTCAAATGGGTATGTCTAAAACTTAATCAACCACTTATAAAGATGTTTCGTGGTGAAACGAAAATCGTTCGGCGAATGATAATGTAGTGTTTTGCTACAGTGGATTTGAGCTTCTGGCGTGGTGAGAGGTTGCTGACATAGAAAGTTAAGAGCATCTCCAATGGTGCAACTTACATTTGAGTTCTTTATGGGACCCACTAAGCCACATCATATTAAAATAATTTATTTAATTTTAACTTTAATAAAAATTTGATATGGGTCCCACAACTTTACCTCATAACTTGATTTGATTGGGTACTACAATCTTTTAGTTGTTGCATTGCAATGCAACTCTATTATGACATGGCAAATTTTTTAAATATTTAATTATTAAATTAATGGTACAAGTGGAGAACTCAATAGAAGAAACTATCATTGGAGATGGTCTAACACTCTAACGCCAAATCAGTGAGAAAATAATAAGTGATGTGAGAATGAAAATGGATTTTGATTATTTGAGAATGACACATTTTCTCTCTTATATAGTGGGAGCGGCTTTAACCAAAAACGTTGAGTGCAACGTGCACCATAATTAGCCGTCAAATTGATATGGATGTCTGGTGAGTCGTGATATTCCTGAAGGAAAAATTACCTACTTTAGAGGTAATAGATGAGTCAATGTTTTTCATGATCGCTACCATCGCTTTGCCATTGGGCTTTTTGTCCTGGGCCTTTGTGAGCAACACATAATAGTTGCCCCTATACTTGTTAAAAGGTACAATGATAGCCCTGTATTTGTAGGATTATTTGTGGTGTTTAGAATACTTTGGGTTTGATCAGAGAAGTCCTGCGTGTATTTTTCTGAGAAATTGGAGATCCTTCTCTCATTCTAAAAATAAGGTATTTATAGAGGTACCTTGGATCTAGGCTAGAGAGCTAGAAAGTGGCTTGCCCTAGCTTCATGACCAAGGAAGGCCATCAGAGGACTTGATCCTCTATAATAAATAATGCTCATATTTTCACCGTCATTAATTACTCTCTCTATCTCATTCTTTTGATTTCTCTCCTCTTCACACTCAATTATTCACCACTCTTGTGATTGCTTGTTCCAACACTTATTAATAAAAAAATGTGAGAAGAACGTGTAAATAAATTAATGACCTGATTTTCTGAGAATCCAAGCCAGAGAGATTAGCTACTTGGGTTAGAGCAGCCTTCCATGCGTCCACTTTGTCTCCAAATCGTCGTTGATGTTTAACTAAATCGTCTGCATAACTCTGTCTCTGATGCCTAACATTTGACGGATCCACTTTGTAGAAGACAGGTATCACTTCCCTTCCATATCTCTCCTTACATTCGAGAATCTTGGTGAGTTCATCTAAGCACCAAGTGGAAGAAGCATAGTGTTGTGACAAAATGACCACATAAATCGCTGATGCTTCTATTGCTTTGCACAGTGCTGGTGAAATCTCTTCGCCTCTGTCAAGTTTATCATCATCTATGAATGTTTCAATCCTTTGCCTACACAATTCTGCACGAAGATGACTCGTAAAGTTGTCACGAGTGTCCTCTCCTCTAAAGCTGAGGAACATATCGTACTTTGGATGAGACATAGCAATAGAACTATAGCAGAGCTATTAGTACCTGAGATTGGAATCTTGGTTTTATTGTTGTGTGCCTTTTTCCTTTAGCATGAACAATTATTTATAAAGACTTGATCATAGCTGAAGCTTCCATGTCTTTTCTATATATATTGTTTTCTGCTTGACTTTGAATCAGCTACAGTAAGTCATATAAAAAGCTCGCATTCAATAGATTTGGACCATTTCAATATATAAGAAGAAAAAAACAAGAGTTGTACAATTAAAAAGTCTAATTTACAGTATAATAACATTGTTCAACTTTTCTTGGTATCTACTACTGCTTCCTGTCCTTATAATAAAATTAAAAAATAAAAAACATCAAAATCATTAGGGTTGTTGTTTTGGACTAATCACCTACCGACAATGACCAGCTATTCCATTTAAAACCATTTCTACTCCGTGACTGTCAGATCACAGCTCTACAAAAATACAGGAGTATCAGAGCAGTTGATCTTCATCCAACGATCACCCACGCTCTACACCGGATATACGGGATACCACTTCAACGACATCTCCTATATAACTGTGATCAGAGTCACACATAGTTACAATTCTACTTATAATTAAAACCTTTTAACTTAATCTCATATAACTTGAGCATCAAAATATTAATATTTTTTTACATGTACCATCTCTAGTCACCATGTCAAAAGAATTTTCACTGTGATCTTCATTAACATACTAATCATTTTCTGCTCCAGTATGGAAAAGTGGCGTCTCCCTGCTAGTCATCGTCCAAGGGAGCTTCCCTCTCACCACCGTCACCGTCCATGAAGGAGACACAAACAGAACTCTACTGAAGAGTGTGTCACTCGCCATCAACGGAACCCGTTCACAAAACGGATCACTGAGTGCATCATCCCTAAGTATTTAAAGAAATCCCCAAAGGTGGAGACTTATGACAGTACTAGAGACCTCACCGAGTACTTCGTGCATGTGGACACAATTTTAGTTACCATCAGGACAGGAGCGGAGTAAAGTGCAAACATTTTATAGAGCCGCCATGACTTGGTTTAAGGGTCTCAAAGATAACTCCATCATCTCCTGCAGAACAATATGCAAAGAATTCACATCACACTTCACCTCCTGAAAGCGTAAACAGAAAGACAATTGTCGTACTTAACGCCATTTTGTCGAGGAACAAGGGACCCTGATCCTGGTTCTTAGAGTACACCATTTCGAATACGTCTATAGAAAGAACCATGCAAGAGTATGCTAATACATAGTTCAAAGAATCCGAGGTGAAATATCCTAAAGCCAAGAAGGATAATTTAAGTCAGACAAATTCTCTATTCAACCACGAACATTTTGTATTTCTCAACATTTCAATTCTGTAAGCATGTTTAGAATCAAGAAAATGGATGACTCGAATAATGAAATGAATTACGTTGTATTTTATATTCTACTCTCTTTAATGTACATGTACTACAGAGCTTAACTCAAGAATCATAGGATTAATTGGACAAGTTATAATAAACAAATTTACTAAACAGTGTGGAAGAATGCTTAAAAGGAGTTTCAATAATCTGTCGATAATTTAACCAATTGAGGCCTTAAACCTTATTCAAAATACTGTACATTTTAAAATTGAAACGATCTTCAAATTAAGTGTCAAGCCACAGCTAACTATTGCATACTCTCGACAAGGAGAAATTGCACATTCAATTTAAATGAGTAGACAATCTCTAGGATGAGGGATGATCTGTGTTCTCCTCGAAGTGCAGAAAATAATGTTTCCTTCTGAGTTATGTTTATCAAATGTCTGAAACACAAATAACCACTTGTCATCTATTTAATTACCAAAATCTATCCATATACAGACATTAAAATCAAAGTTAACTAGCTTGACAAGATCAATGTGTTAGGAAAAACCAACGCATATAGAAAAGAGAAACACAATTACAACTTGAGAATATAACTCCAAAACTGGAGAAAAAACTACTGTCGGTGTAAAATGACAATTAAAGAATAATATTATGGCAAAATTGTAGTAACACGTAATCTACCCTCAACTACTATTATTCTCCAACGTAAATATTTAACTACAATTCACTACACTCTAACAAAGATTATAATGAAAAATATTTAAAAAAAATCAAATAAAAGTTGAAATTGTATTTGACCAATGCATTTTATAATGAAAACTCGAATCCATTATATACCCTTCAACTCTCTCTACCCTTAATAATTAAGTGATGTGAAATATTTCTTAAGATGTATATTTTCAACCAGCACTAACACAATGGTATGAGATTAATTGCTCTAGATTGATGAAGCAAAATATTTAATTGATTATAGGTTTACAACTAAAGGTACCAAACTAACTCAATGATACGTTCAGTAATGACAACAAAGTATTCAAAAGTCAAAACTCTAACATCTAAACTTGGAATTTTATTTACCCAAAGGATTCTAAATATCCTCCATTTAGGAAGTTGTAGTCATGAATAACAAAGCAAGTTAACATGTGCTGAATTGTTGATACCAGAGACTTCAAAACATGTATCAAGGAATCCAGGGAATGCCACAAAAAGAATTCAATTTAGAGTACTTGTGATTTGTGAAATTAAAAATCTCAAAATTGTGAATTACACAACAAAATTTCAACACTTATAGGTTGCAACAGAAAAACTATTGGTGATGAGACAATTTATTCACAAAAGAAAAATCTCTTACTTGTAATAACTAGCCATCCATCTTCTTTTGTTTTTTTTTCCACTAAACTGAATTATTGTGCAGCTTTGCTTGCATTCGGTTCTTTGGTAATAAACAGAGGACGTAATCCACACTCTTTCACCTTGACGTTTAATTGATAACGTGAGGGCCAAATTTCACCTAGGATCTCAAAATTGATGTTGTAGGCATCAAAGAAACTATTGCTAATTCTTGCTAAGTCAATTTGATGATTCCATATAAGCGTGTGATTTTGGATGAAAGACCTATCTCGATACTCACAATTCAACTTGCCATATGAAAAGTCTAGCTTACTATCAGATATAAAGCTTAATTTGTATTCAATGCCTCTAACTCCTATTCTTGTGCCATCCATGACTTCATCTCTAAAAACAAAACAGAGAGCAAAACCAATGAGCTTCTTTTCACTGCACAAATGTTCATAATTACTTTTCACAGTTATTGAATGTCCCTGGCAACGGTGAATGAACCAATCCGGAACCTTACTCCCTGGAAAACAGAAGAGCGCTGACAGATATGCATTATCAGTGATCTTAATCAATGCTTCGTTTACTATATAACTCCAAGAAGATGCCTCTAACTCTTCACTGTTGGTGAGATGGAACTCGCAGATACTATCCATTTCGTCATTGGAATCAGACATGAGTTTCAACAATGGATTTTGCACCACTTTCTTAATGGATGTGCAATCAAATGCCAACAACTCATTTAGACATGGCGGAAGCTTTGGAATACATTCAAGGCTTTTGCAATCACTTAAATCAAGTGATGTCAAACTTGAGAGATGAACCATACTGTCAGGAAGGGTCACAATATTGGTTCCTCGCAGTGAAATTTCAGTCAAGGATGATAATACACCAATGTCAGATGGGACTTCTGGAAAGGTCCTAAGCATTGAGCAACCATTAAAATCAAGTGCTGTCAACTTCAATTTGAAAATGCTGCTTGGGAAAGTTTCAAGTGAGTCACAGTAAGTAAGGTGTAATTTGAGAAGTTTGCTGAGATTTCCAATGGAAGATGGAATAGTCTTAAGCTTTCTGCAACCTCGCAAAGTCAATTCTTCAAGCCTAACCAAATGATGCAATGATGAAGGTAGTTCTGTAATTGCTGTACCGTCTAAGTGAAGCGCTACTAAGTTTTCTATAGAACCACTGAGACGAAATCTTGTTAGAAACTTCAAATTGAAGAATTCAGCTGGTAGGCATGTTAGGGACTCACATTCCAACAGATCTAAGCAACAAAACTCGTTGAAATTTGAAAACATCCTTTTATATATATCACCCAAAAACCCGTAGCCTCTCGCAAAATATGAATCTATTACTGTTTTATCATCAAATTCGCAGTTTAAATATCCATATACATCAGTTGAACTGGTGATTAAAATTGTTTCAAGGTTGCGACAACCATACAGATGAACTGATCCAGTTGATCTTGATAGAATATTGCTAGGAATACTTAAACTCTTGAGTGATGTACAACCATCTGCATATAACCAGTTAAGTTTATGGAGGATGCTAGAGGAGTAAACTTGTTCCAAACTTAGACAACCAGTGAGAATTATTTCTTCAATATTTGGAAACAAAGACAGGTCTGGTAATCCAATAATCTTCTCAGAATAGCTAAGGTCAAGTCTCTTCAAATTTGGTAAAGTCTAGAAAAAAAAGAATAAATCATCAGCTATGAACTTAAACCCATTCAAAAAGTTGAATTGATAAATAAGAAAAGTGTAACAAATAAATAACAATGATGATAAAAAAGAAATTAAAATTTAACACATAAATATTCAACTAAGAATAAATATAAATCCAAGGCCAGGTTGAAAGGCAGAACCCTCTTAATTAGAGGGAAGAGATCATACCGTCTCAACTAAATGATCTTGAGTTTGTATTAAGTTTAACATAACAAAATTAAACCATTTTATTTAATTTTAATTTATAATAATTTGAAGTTATAGTAATTTATAAATATTTAAATTATTTTCAGAATTATATATATGATTTAATATATAATAGTTTAAAAATATAATTCTATCATCAAAGCACAAAAGCACATAATATGAAGTTTGATAGCAAATACCTGATCTCTCTCCCATAGTTGTTCAAGGTCGCTTGAAGGCATATCAAGTGCAACAAGATTATTTGGACAAAAATCTTGCGGCAAAGATTTTTGAGGGAAACCAGTCCAACCAAGAAATTTTAAATTATCCGGAAAACTATTAAGAAATGTATGAAATGTCACATTTGAGTAACTTTCAAACCAATAAGTTTTGTAAAACTGAATCATTTTGAGATTATGCATTTTCTTAAAAGTTTTGGCATGTAACTGAACTTTTTTTATTTTGTTTAAGTCCAATACTATGCTCTGGATTGCATCTGTTCCTTGTCCCTAGACACCAACAATGAAAATTATTAGAGATGTAAAAAGGATTCCTACTATTTTCTCTTGTCTTAAATATAAGCAAAAATTAAATAAAAAAATGTAATTAATTTAAAATTCGGATCAAATATATCAACTCACTTTAATCAATTTTTATTTATATTTGAAACTAAAGCAAGTAACTTTTAAGCATTTTGCAATAGGAGTAAAATAAAACTCATTAGAGAGATAGAAAATGAGTTATCAAGTTAGATCTGAGTGGTTAACAAACATACCTTGTTCTTTGTTAAAACATCATATATATCATCAGGTTTGTGTAATCGACTACGTTTTTCCGGATTATTGACACTTTGTTGTCGAACAATTTCATGTCCCATTTCTTGTATTCGATCATGCATCCAAACTCTACCTTCTGAAATAGATATAAGAGACCTATCTTGAAGAACATCCATTCCAATACGAGTAGAAAAACCATAACAATCCAATGTTTGAACTACACATTCCTCGGCTTCTCCTCTACACAAACAAGCTATATCAAGAAATATATCTTTTTGTTCGTCGTCAAGTCCATCATAACTCAATTTCAACACATTGAAAATTCCAGGCTCGGGAATCTTTTCAAGCTTTTGCAACTCACTTTCCCATGACTCCTTTGCTCTATCCTGAAGAAATAAGCCCAAAACTTTAAGAGCTAGTGGAACTCCTTTAGCATAATTTAATACCTTTGTCGTTAAAGTCACATAAGTTTCTCTTGGTTCTTTTTGTTTAAAAGCATTTAAGCAGAAGAGTTGTAGAGAATTGTTATCATCCATCTCAACTACGTGATATATTTCATCAACATTGGCATTCTTAAGCACTTGTTTGTCCCTACTAGTCACAATGATTCTACTTCCGAGGCCAAAATTACTACATGTCCCAATTAAATCAATAAATTGATCAGAATCTTTCACATCATCAAAAACAAGAAGAACGTTTGTCCGTTTGAGCCTCGGATCAAATGAAACGTTGAAACGTTTGTCTTGTTGAACTAGAAGGTGCGATAAGTATTTGCTTTTTACATGGTCTACTCCATATAGTTTTATTTCCTGTTGAACATTTTTAACTATGCCACTAAAACTAAAATGAGTTGCGAGTTTTTCATAGATTGCACCAGCAATTTCAGTTTTTCCTATCCCTCCCATACCCCATATTCCTAGAATACGAACAGTTAATGACTCGAGGTGCAACAAGGTTTGAATTTGTTCAAGATGTTTGTCAATTCCAATCTTTTCTTCATGATCATTTGAGGCACAACTACTCAATTTTTTCACAATATCTTTCACAATCTCTTCAACAAAATTGCTATCTGGCCTGGAAAATAATACAAAAATTTAAAGCATTATTCTCATCTTCATAAAATATAAATGAAAAGAAACTTGAGTATGAACCCAAACAACATAAAATTGTTTCACAGCCAACAGATACTAGGATGTAACAAGAAAGACAACAAAAATTTAATAAGAAATGACATTGGATATATTCACACATGTAAGTGACATTTAAGGATTCTTCATAAAAATTTAAGTTTGTTTATAAATATACAAAATTATAATGTAAACTTTTTTTTATAAATTATATATATATATATAAATAATAATAACAAGAGCATATAAATAAATGAGTGACCTGATTTTTTGTGAATCCCAGCCAGAGAGATTAGCTACTTGGGACAGAGCAGCCTTCCATACGTCCACTTTGTCCCCAAAAAGTAGATGATGTTTAACAAAATCGTCAGCATAACTTTGTCTCTGATGCCTAACATTTGACGGAACCACCCTATAGAATACAGGTATCACTTCCCTTCCATATCTCTCCTTACATTCCAGTATCTTTGTGAGTTCTTCCAAGCACCATGTGGAAGAAGCATAGTGTTGTGACAAAATGACCACATAAATAGCTGATTCTTCTATTGCTTTGCACAGTGCTGGAGAAATCTCTTGGCCCCTGATCAGTCTATTATCTATGAATGTTTCAATATTTTGTCTACGCAATTCTGCATGAAGATGACTAGTGAAGTTGTCACGAGTGTCCTCTCCTCTAAAGCTGAGAAACACATCATATTTTGAATGAGACATACTAGCTAGCAGCAATAACACACTATAGTTGAAATTCTTGGTTTTGTGCTACTTGCATTATAGCGTATTAGCGTCAACATTAATACTACTTGCTCACGAAACTTCCATGGAGTTTCTCTCTTTCTCCTTGTTGTCTGCTTGACTTTGCATTAGCTACAGTAAGTCATGCATTGCTTGAGAGCCACTCATTCATTATCTCATATATCTGTATTATCCGTGGAAACGTGGCTCAATACAAACTACTTTTTCTCTTTTAATATAAAAACTAGTAACATACCCGTGCTTGCTTAAGCACGATGTGTTAGAAAAAATATTAATTGCAAAAAAAAATTATACTTGAAACAATAACGTAAAAATAAGTTTGAAAAATTAGTATATATAAAGAATTAAATGAGATGTTATAGGTAAGTGTCTAAGGTTACTATAAAAAAAATTAAATAGTGTGGAAAATAATAGATTATAGGACAAATAATTGGTGTGGTTAATGGAAATGAATGTAATTTAAATTGAATATAAAAACTTAGATACAAATAAAAAAAATGTAATTGTTGGATAAGTGAATTATATAATGTTATGAATTTAGATTAAACAAATTATTAAGTAATATCAAATACGTGATATATATTAAAGATTAGGTATAATAAAATAGGACGCATGCAATGTATAATTGCATTTAAATTTAGAACAATTGTTGGAGTAAAAATATCATTAGATGTCATAGTTAAAAATTTAGAATAGTATTTTAGATATAAATATATTTGAAAGAAATATATGATTTAATAATAATAAATAGATAATAGATAACAACAATGATGAATAAAAGTGTAGTTCAACGTTTTACATGAATAAAAGTAGAAAAAAAATTGTAACTGCAAGGAAATGAAAGGGTGAAACATATAGGGAAGTGTTCCATGACATATGTTTCATTTATCGCGAATAATCCATTCAAGTTACTGTTTTTCTTCCCACACCTTTCTGTGTTGACCCAAACGAACCACCTGTAGACCACCCTTCTACATTCTCCGATACGATGGAAGGAGACGCACAAAATCACAGCCCGACCACAGTGAAGATTATGAGTTCAAGGTATGTTTATATACTTATGCGTTATTAAACTGTATACTGCGATCTCCACTGCATGCGCCGTTGTGTCGCACCGGCAACCTATTTTTCACATCGAGTTTGTTCACAAAGACACTGTGTAAGTGTGTTAATGTTCTAATACATTATTGTCACAGAAAATAGGGTTGATGTGATGTATTAGGTTTTACAGCTTCGTTGCATGTTCTGATATTGCATTTTTGTATGTTTAGATTTTTATAGGAGGACCGTCCACGGAACCTATATCATTTGTGGTAATAAATATCAGTCTATCGCAAGATCGTTTTAGATATAGTAATCGTCACACCAATTGGTAGTTAACCTATTTTTTTATGCAGAAGTGAAGATGGTTCCCATATAATGAAACGTTCAGGGAAACGTACGCGGAGTGCCACTCTGAAAGCTATGTTGGAGGAGTTAGCACGTGCAAAGAAAGAGAGGAAAGAGGCAATGGAGGAGATCGCTGCATCGCAGGTGAAAACGGAACTTGGAAGTGAGGATGAACCTCCTGTTGTCAGGTGTGTAGCTGGACAGATTGGGCAAGAAGGAATAGGAGGGTTCCATAAAGGAAAGGGAAAAGGAAAGGTAGGCGGGTCTGGTGGTAGTTCTGAGAGAAACATGTATCACGCAACCCTTTATTTAAGATCTTTTTCTGCAAGGTATGAGTTATATTGATTCATTAACATTTTGTTATATTCTGGTTGAGCAGACAGCAAGTAGGAAATAAGATGACCTTGTTTTGTGTCTGACCATGTGTAGGAGTAATAAACGTGACAAAGTGTTGGCAAAAACAAAGGGAAAGGTTGCAGTAGTTGGTAATGGCGAAGTATTGCCAAAGATGTGCAAGAAAGGAAAGG
The DNA here is from genome assembly GCF_029867415.1 of Vicia villosa. Lineage (NCBI taxonomy): Eukaryota > Viridiplantae > Streptophyta > Magnoliopsida > Fabales > Fabaceae > Vicia > Vicia villosa. The sequence continues at coordinate 151,769,350 of NC_081184.1, read as the reverse complement.
GGAAAGTTATATACTCAGGAAGTGCAGGTGGTGCGACACAAAAAACTTTGAATGAAAAGGTTGAACAGTCAAGTGACACCGAAAGGTAAATGTGTTATAAACATCGGTACATACGGTGAGGTCTTAATGATGTATTTAACCATAAAAGTCATGTGTAGTATATGGTGAGGTTTTGTTTTTTAACAGATTTTATTATATTTATAATGCACCGTGTTTAATTTGCAAGCTGTTATGTTTTTCCATGAAGGAGTGATTTTGAGCTGAATGGCTTGCCGTCTTCCAAGCATAACAAACAGCATAAGGCTGCAAATGCATCAGTCAAGAAGAACCCATCAATGGAAAAACGCAAGGCCATAGCCGCTTTGCCTGAAGAAATGTTGCACGGTAAGGGAAAGCGTAACATGGGAAAGCGTAAAAGTGTCAGATGTGTTCAAGGTGGACCCGGAAGCAAGGATCAACGGTGTTTGTTGTAGAATCGGACTCCATGGTTGACAGGAACCGGTTTAGCAGACGGCTGCGAAAAAAATGGAATTATTGTTCATAATAACTACAATGTGAATGTGGTATGAGGTTCTGTAGAAGGTTGCATCAAAATAAACTGCACATATTAAGAAGAAGAATGGGTTCGCATGTCACAGGGGGTACTTACTCTAACTGTTCATGATAGGTGTTGGAAGACAATATCATGTAAATAGCTCAAGTGATATGGTCTGGAGATGTTAGTAAACTGCATATACATAAATAGACACTCAGAAAAATATTGAAGGTGGAAAGACGTACGTTGCATCCCTAAGGACCAAATTAACCTGTAATTTCTTGCTTCCGCCATGTTTCTGGGCATACCCGATACTTTCAACGATACCAATAATGTCTGGGAGTCATATATATCAACAATAAAACATTATTACCGATAAGCATATAAACAAAACACATCAGAGAAACATTATCTATCATATATATTATCGATAAGCATATAAACCAAAAACATCAGAGAAACATCATTAACATATATTTTATATTACCGATTAGCATATAAACCAAAAACATCAGAGAAACATTAATAACATATATATTATATTACCAATAAGCATATAAACAAAACACATAAGAAAAACATTATTAACATATATATTATATTACCAATAAGCATATCTTTATGAGTTTTCCGGTTATAATATCAGCAAAACTCGTAAACATGTGTTGCTTTGGCTGTATCTCATGTTTGTTGACATCAGAAACAGTTGTTCCTCCAGTAAACTTCACCATAAACCTATGGCCAGAAGGTTTAAACACCAACTTATTTGGCTCAACTTTGAAGTTCGACACCGTATAGGTCTGGTCCAATGCAAATCTGTCATTGTATGCAGCCGTATACGTCGTTGGTACAACAACATGGATATCACACCCCTGTGAAAGGTAGTATATGAGTCAGTATACTATTATACATATATCCAACGCTAAACCCTAACATCTTCTATTTGCAGCAACGTCAAACAAACAATGCAAAACTTATATTGACTCAATACATCTTCAAATATGCAACGTTTAAACCTTACATGTTTGTCGACAAAAATCATTTCAAAGTGTTCTTTGTTGTTGGAAATAACACTTCATTTATGCTCCATACGAACCGCCACCTTCCACAAATCTTGTGTCATTGATGTTGGCAATTTTTTCGAACGGTCTGGCCATGGTAGAGAGAGGGAGCGAGATTTTTCGGTGGAGAGAAAAAGAAGTATGAGCACAGATTTAAGATGATTATTCGGTGGTGGAGGAGAATAGAAGTTTGTGGGAGGGATATTGAAGAGAGAGGGGAAGATGAAGTAGAGTAGGTGTGATAAGTAGTGATATGATGGAAAAGGATGACTGCAAAGTTTGTCTTCTCGAGAAAAAAGGAAAAGAAATAGTCATATGCAGAAAGTGGTACACGTGATGGAAGAAAAAGTGGTAGTTTTGAAAAGGTTGAAAAAGTGTTAGTTTGGAAAGGAAGAAAAAGAAGGAAACAAAAAGTGTATAATTGGAAGGAAGTAGAAGACATTATCCACCTGTCAGGCAAATTTCCAAAGAAGGGTAAAATTGGTATTTCAAGAACAACTGATTTTCTTATATGATAGATGCGTTGACTTTTTTTTTAAGTCGTCCGTCAAAATTAATACAATAACCAAAAATAAAAGTCATTTGATTGTTATTTTTGTAAAGATCCATTGATATATAATTTCAATATTTAATAATTTAAAATGTTTTATATTGAAAGACTAGAATATCTAAAAAGAAAAGAAAGATGTGTTTTTAATAAATAAGTTAATATAGTTATGCAACCATTGAAGATAATATTTTACATCATGGTCATATTAATAAGACTACTATAAATTAAATGATATTTTTTGTCTTTAATACGAAATCGAAAAATGATTTTAGAAACATGACACAGACTTGTTTTTAAATGAATGAAAGTCAATTTTAAATAAGATTTGTATCTTGATTAGAAGTGGTTGGATTCACATAAGTCATCTCATTCACAAACTAATTTAGTTTTGTACAACTCTCCAATATTAAGTTGTGTAAGTTTTTTTTTTTTTTTTTTTACTATTACCACCTAATAATAGGAGAAAAATGACGATCAAATGACAAAATCTTCATGCAATTTTTTTTTGTTTTCGCACCGGTTCCGACTTAAATAGTAGATCGACTAATCCGGCTCGTGCTACGGAGGTACGTGCACTGGCCAAGTGTTGTTTCAACCAGGAATCGAACTCGGTATTCTCCGAATATCGTCCTTTGCAGAGACTCGTTTACCACTCGAGTCCAAGCGCTTAATTAAATCTTCATGCAATTTTTATAAAAGAAAAAAGAGAATAAATAAGATGTTGGTGATAAAATAAATTGAAATATGTAGATAAATTATAAAGAAATAGAAAACATAGTTTAACTAATTAAGGCAATGACATGTTAATTGGTGTTAGTGTAACTTCAAATATAATTTTATTAGGTTTTAAGAGGATAACCTACATAGAATAAGAGAAAATCGGACATCTCTTTGCGGGGCGGGTATATTGGGTAGTACTTTACGTTGTCCAAGGCTTCACCCATGACGCCAGGAGATGAGCAATACTCACCCGATAAGAATATATTTTAGAATTTAATCAACCCACTCCCTTAAACATCATACTGATACTGATTAGTTCGTGAAAGTCATACCAGAAAATCAACCTTCATTAACATGTAGCCATCAACATCCAACTATTTCATCCTCAAGCCTTCAATCAACATTAACCTCAAGTTCTAATTTTAATGAATCAGACTTTATGCCTATTGAAGTCACACTCATCCAAGCCATACCTTTAGAAATTACAACTTTTGAAACTCACTAACTAGAAGTTCAGACCAACTCTGTTCAATCTAAACCTGAACTTACACGAACAAGCAATACAAGACCAAAGAAACTTTATTCTTAATGAACCTCAACTTGCACCTCAGCAAACAATACTAGAAACCCAACATGAACCACAATCTCCTGAACATCAAACCCTTCCATCTATACACTCTGCTCATTCTACCCCTTCAAGAGAAACAAATGTTGTGTCAGGATCTGGAAAATATTTATATCCTTCTCTGAAGTAAGATGCCCTCCTGTCCCTTCACACCTCAACCAATTCCTAATATGAACCCTCCACCTAATATTCAAGACCAAATGGAAGAATTTAAGACTAGTATTTATGATAGGATTAAGGATCTGGTTGTGAGAGACTCACAACATCCGACTACATTGCATATGCTGCTAAGTTGGATACTCTTCAAACCTATGTGGATACAACTCTACAAAATCTGAAGTCTTTCACATCTGAGATTGTAGCTTATTCTAGCCAGAAGCAAGAGCAATTAGAGGCTAAAATGGTTATGTTGATGCAAATCAAGAGGCTATGGGAGCCCGACTTTATAATGGGGTTGCTAATCAAGATTCTATATTAAACAAGCAAGAAGAAATGAATGCTCAGTTGAAGTATGTGGTTGCAAAGCAGAATGACATGGAATCTGACATCAAGGTCATCCTAGAGATTCTGTAAAAACCCTAGGCTTTAGGACTTAGAACCGTTTGTTGTTTTTACTATTATTAAAATATTTTTGCATATGAAAATCATTTTTTTGGTTTAATAATATTTTTCTCCAGTATCTTTTCTTATTTTCTGTACTTTATGTTTTTGTTGATGACAAAAGGAGGAGTAAGATAAATAAGTATTTAAGCACTTGAAATTGATAATTAAGACTAATTTATTGCTTGAATTCTAAAGATTAATTTATTTTACTTTAAAGATCAAATTTAATTAATCTTCATAGAACTTATCTAAAGCTAACAAATCTTGATTTTTGGACTATTAGACTCAGGGGGAGCTTACGAACCTTAGACCCTGAAGTGAACTTGTAAATTAAATTAACAATCAGTGTTCTTAAAAACTTGTGTTTGTCATTATAAAAAGAGATAGACATTGTTGGAACAAAATTGATTTGTACCATATTTCTAAATTTTTTATGATAACAAAGTATTTAAAGAAAAATGGGTATATGTGTTCAAGTGTGTAGGATCGTAGACTAAAATTTATGATATAAACTTAGTACTGAGACTGAAAATGAACTTTAATGAGAAGCTAAAAGATCCTGAGTCAGAAGGATCAAAATCTAAGAATTAGACTCTAAAGACTCGGACTCATAAGGAAGTCAATTTCTGAAGACCAGAGTCTTAAGAAAGTCAACCTATGAAGATCTGGACTTTGAAAGTTCAGAAGCTGGGATCCAGATTATGAAGAATCGAACTCCTAAGCAGGTTAACACAAAGATCAAGAAGACTATGTTAAGTCACTATCAAACTCAAATGTCATTTTGTCTACTTCTGATCATGTGTAGAACCAAATAAAATCTGCACAGACAATAGGGATGCAACAGTTAATTTCTTTTGTAGCAAAAGTATTCATATGTGTTTTCAACAATATTAACCATATTAAGAAACATTTTGATGTATATGATCAAGCTTCTCCAAGACTCACTTGTGGAAGCTCTTTTCTTTAACGACTATTTTGTGTCTCTCTATATGAGGAGCTTAAGACTTGAAGAAATATAACTAATCTTGGACAATAAAAAGAATCGTTACTCTATCAAATCAAAAGTACAAGTTTAACTTTTAATTTTTTAATTTTTTATTTTTTTTATATCTTAGAAGTTCGTTAGTCTTAAGAGTCTTATTGAGTTGTATTTTATTTACACCTTTGATTGTATCTCAAGTGTAATATTCAAACAAGTTTGTATTTAATTAAGATAGATTGTTAGAAGTCTCTTGTTTGTGTACTTGAGCATATGAAGTCTCTTGCTTATATACTTGAGTATTAGAAGTCTCTTGTGTATTTGAGCATTGAAAGTCTCTTGACTGTGCTTGATCATTTGTAATTAGTTGTAAGTAAAGTGAAATTCCTTAGAAGCGGAAGGGGACTGGACTACTCTCGTTTTGTGGGAGGAACCAGGATAAAATTTCTTGTGTCTCTCTTTTTTTCACTCTCTACCTCCGAACTAGTTTTTATCCGCTGCAAAGAATTAACTTTGTATTAGATTCTAAACCTTATGTTCAGAATCTAATAAGAGTGTTTTACAAAAGAAAGAAAAAGCTAACACAATTCAACCTCCATTCTTGTGTTTTTATCACCTTCAGAAATTATGCAAGAAAAACTAATTTTCGGGTTCTGTTGAGGTTTGTAGTCGACTACAACTTGTTACAGACGTCACTACACGACTTTCACTTAAATTGAGAAATGACCGACAGAAGAAGAAAGGTGCATCAAAGCCCCCACCCTTTAGAGTAAAGGCAAGGGCTTCGGGGAAATTGTTCAAGATCGTTTAGAGGGCCAAATAACTACGATCTAGAGGGAAATCATGTAATCTCAATCCAAGATCAGTTAGACGAACATCCGCATCTTGCATCGATAGATTAGCAAGTTGTTATAAACGTTCTACTATATAAAAGGAAGAACGTGACATTTCTTAGGTAATTCGAATTCAAATCTCATTTACTTCATCTTACTCTCATAATGACTTGGACATTGAAATATTAACCTTGCATATCGTCCTCTCCTCCACCGTACTAAAAGCTCGAGTCCACTGTTGCGATCCACATCAATCGATATTCGATCAATTCTGATTTCTACGAAGGAAAATTTCTAAATCTTAAAATTTGAAAATTATTTTAGAATTTTCAAGAAATTTTTAAGACTCATAGGTAAAAATAGATCCTGTACTTTTGGAAGAAGATAATTCCTAAAAAATTTCGCATACAAAATTTGTTATAAGAGGCGAGTTACATGCCGGGAAAAAATGTTAGCTGCATAGACAAGTTGACATGCATAACAAGATTGTTTTCAGTTTTTAGAAATCAATGTTAAGTAATTTATAAGACTTTATTTAAACATGACAAATTTTAAGGTATCATAGATCAACACAAGGAAACAGAAACGGGTTATTGACAGTAAAACCCGAATCCAATTCAAATAACATACACACAACAAAAAACACCACGAACTTCAAACCAATTCTCACGCGCCAGCATTCAAAATAGAAAACTCAGATCCAATCCTATTATGAACCGATGGGCCAGTTTTGGGCCGGGCCTGATCCAAACTGTAACGACAATGATTCCTGACGGCCCACAGCTGATAAGGACTAGTATCCGTCGCGAGCCACTGCTCAACCTCGAACTGCTCCTGCGAACACGACACGTGGGGCCCAGTAGTAGTAACCTCCACGTAGTTACAGTACCAACCGTGATGTGCACCGCCACCGTCAGACGTCACGTTAACGGCGCAAACGGGTCCGTCTAAGCAAGGTCCTCTTCCGCTGAAGATATCAAGGTTACCGCGTTCGAAGTAATTGTAACCCGAACCCATTAACCCGCCCCATGGAACGAGGCTTTTGATGTAGATGTAGTAACCGTATTTGTCGTATAGTTTGATTCCGATCTTTGAGTCGGTTCCTCCTTTTAGAACCGAACCGGTTCGAACGTAGACCGTGTAGACGCAATCATCGTCGGAGTCCTGTATTCAATGAGATACAATACAAATGATTAGTTTTGATGATTTGAAAATGAAGATCGGAAGAGAGAGAAAGAGATGGTGATTCTTACGGATCTAACGGTTGTGGTGAAGGAGAGGGAGAAGAGGAAGAGAATAGCGATGAAGAATGTCGTGGTTGCCATTTGTGTGAAAATGGTGGTGAGGTGAGATAGAGGTAAGAGGCGTTGATAAATAGCGCGAGGGGCACATGGTTGCACGATGCGGTTCTAGAGAATTTTGTTTTAAAATAGTAGGAGTATACATTACATTACTATTTTAGAAAGCTAATTGAAAATTTTTCCAACTATTTTTTATCTGTAATTTCTTTAATTATTTTTAAATTAATAAAATCATTTTAATCATATTTACAAGATTTAATTTCTTTAAATGATTTCAACCAACACTTTCATGACTGATAATAAACTTTCTTGAATTCAATTCAAATTTGAAAATGGTAAAATTTAGGGAAATGTTTTTTTTATCCTATGGGATGTGTCTCATATTTTGAAATTTTCAAAAATACTTTTGATTTATTTGGAGATGTTCAGAGTTCAGACGCGCTTAAAATTACACTCGTCTTCATAATTTCTGAAAGCCTTTTCATTTTGAATAAAATTTAGTTTAAAAATATATATTCGTATATTATTTAGGATGTATTGGTAACAACCATTGTACTTATTTATGGTATTTTTATTTACTTAATGAATATAAGGGTTGTTATGAATATGCATTATAATATTAGTTGGCTTTACATTATAATATTTAATTTTGTCTATTTCACATCCTTTGATATTGGTTAAGTATTACTGAGTAATATCAATTATTAGAATTTAGATTGCAAAATTTAATTCAATTAACTTTAGCAATAAAGCCTTCTTATTTAACATAAGCTGTGAAAAGCATGAATATGAAATGATGGAAACATTTCGTATATTGTTGTTAGTTTGCTTATTCAGTAAAATTCATTGATTATCTTCATCAGTAGTGCTAATTGCTTTTAGCTTTGACTATTTTTTCCCTTTTCTGATTGTATTTATTGTCAAGAATCTAATAGAAGGAATTTTTTGTGACACCCCCTAAATTCCATCAATTCTTCTTGCTTTAGCAGTGGTTGAAAAATCTCTGACTTCTGATTGTAGGAATGGATGCTCAGGTGTCTTATGTATTTCATTTAGAACGGAAATTGCACCCCGAAAAATTCAAAAATCAGCTGCTTAATCAGGTATATCGTTGTTTCTGCATAACTATAAGAAAATGCATAAAGGTAATATTATGCTGAGTAAACAGCAACATTACTGTTGAATGAGAGAAAAATAGAAAGGTATACGGCTAATGACAAAATATAATACAATATGTCAATCCTATACAATAAATACATGGATCCTGATCTTATTTTTAACAACTCCACCAATTCTTTCACTACTCATTGGAATATGTAGTTTCAAACCACCAAGATGTACTTTCATTATCCATTTTTTTGTGTGATTGATTTTGTGATTCTATTTAAAATTGTCAAACGAGAAGTGGGATAATACACCACCTTACATGTTCTTGTCCCTCATGAATAAAGGGAGCTTCTCCTTGAAAATCCTTAAAAAATGTCTTCCATTCTCAATCAATTTTTCACCACCAAAATACTATTCTTGTATTTTATCACATCAAAATGAGCAAAAGAAGCTGAAATTTAAGGTAAATATCATTCTTTTCATTCCCCATTTCTTGCATTAATGTGTTTTTTGAGCTGAAAATATGAACGTTGAGTCCGAATATGCATCTCTAGACTCGATTCATTTGTTCTGGATATCCATCTCCAAATGTGCATAATACTTTAAATTTTAAATTTGTTTTTCTGTTATAGGTGGTATTAGATATGATCTACCTGAATATCTCAAAGTTATTATAAGGATGAATGTTAAACAGGGTAAAGTGGATGATGATGTTAAACTAGATGATGTTAAACTGATTTTTGTCGAGGTAGAAGTTCATGAAAAGTTTATAAATAAATAAGAGTTTATAGTTCGTGAACATATGCTACAATGAGTTTGCATGGGGCTCGAAAAAATGAGATTTGGCGTTGTAATCAATAGGTCTGGCAATGGTTCTTATAAAATACAAGCATTTGTAACAATGAGATGCAAAATAAGTGGCACGTACCATCCACCAATTAGGAAGTTGAAACATGATGACATCGGATCGAGAAAATGCGAGTGCCCGTTCAAATTGCGCGGATAACATAAGGCGAATGATACATGGAAATTTAATGTGATCCCTGGTTTACATAATCACGGCTTGAGTGACAAGTTAAACGGTTATCCCATTGTATGTCGCTTTATTCTGAATGAGAAGGAACTTATTCCGGGCAAGACAATAAACATGATGGTGCCGAAAAACATAATTGTAACTTTGAAACAAAAAAATACGTCAAAATGTTTACAATATCAAACAAGTATATAATGTGTGTTCTCGAAACAACAAGGCGGTAAGAGGTTCAAGATCTAAAACGCAACAATTGTTGAAGTTTTTGGAGGATGACCACTATGTTTCTAAGTACTACGTTTTTCAGGATAAAAGTCACAATTCGAGATATATTTTTGAATCGTCCTGATTCCATCAAGTTGTTCAACATATTTCTCAATGTACTCATAATTGTTTCAACATCCAAAACAAACAAGTATAGACTTCTAGTCTTGTAAATTGCTGGTGTTACTTTTACGGAGATGACTTTTTCTGTCGATTTTATATTTTTGGAATGCGAAAAAGAGGACTGATAACACGATTTTATATCATATATTTAGCTTAAAATCCATAAATATTATTAGCATTTTCATTTAATTATATTGTTTTATTATGATATTATGCGGGTATTTATGATGTTTCAGGTATTGCATTCGTATTAAGATTATTAGTGAAAAGGAGAAGAAATGGAGCAAAAAGCATCCATATTTATAAAAGAGAGGTGTTAAACAAACTAGATGTTGACCCGCGCGATGCACGGAAGACTCTTAAAAAGATAGTGAAAATTATTATCATTTATTTTTAAAATATTGTTATCTTAAATATCTTAAAATTAAAATTTATTAAAATTATAATGTTTATAAATTTAAAAATCTTAAAAAGCGTGTTCTTTTTTATTTCTGTTGTCTTTTCTTCATGATATTTAAAATTTCCTCGAATTTAAAATAATACAATTTAAAATAAAGATGTTGTCACAAATATTGTGCAAATATAAAATCTCCTTAATAGAAATATATATTTCAGCATAGAAATTTTTTATTATGGATTAAAAATACTGCATACAATACTTATTAATCAAATTCTTTATTGAGGTGATTTTATATAGTTCACTAATGTATATGTGATCAATATTAGCTATGTGTTCAACATGTGTTATAGTAATAAATAATATGATCATTAATTTTATTAAAATTGAAAAGATAAAAAGAATTGCAAAGATAAGGCATGTTTATAATGAGTTCTAAAAATAGTTTTAGATTATTGTTGAAATTAAAACAATAAGAATAATTTTGAAATAAATCAATAATAAAAAATAAAATGAATATGACATTTAATTTAGATGTGCGATATTTAATTATTAAAAATAAATTGATTGATATTTTCTTTAAAAAACAATAATAATAATAATAATAATAATAATAATAGTAATAATAATAATAATAGTAATATAATTGTATTTAATATAAATCTTAATAGAAAATTTAAAAAATATAAAATGTGAGAATTCATATGAATTTAAATTATAAATTTGATAAATATTTTATAGATAATTAATATATCTTTTATCAATTTTAAAATATCCAATAAACTTATAATTTTTTATCATAAAATTTTTTTAACTACTATTTTATTTATAAAAAGGTTAAAAAAAATTATTTTGTTTATTAATTTAGTCCTGTATGAGTTTTATATTAAAAATATTCATGTAATTTAGAAGGATTTCTTTTATAGGAACATTTTTATGCTAAAATTTTATTATTATTATTATTATTATTATTATTATATTATACTTACTTTAATTATTTAACCTTTCTTTTTATTTATTATTTTTTAATTTTTCACGAAGTTTCAAGTTATTCATTAGTTTCATATCATTATTACTATATAATAATATACAATAGAAGTTACAAAATAAGTTCAAATATTTATTCTAATAATAACTATTATTATATAGAGAAGTTACAAAATAGAGAAAAATATAGTTTAAAAATGACGAAAAAATAAATATAATTTTATATTAAAAAAATTATTGTCAATTTAATGCGTTGGTTTTCAAAAATATCATTCTTAATTTAATGTGTTGATTTTATAAACAATTTATATAAAAATAATTATCAATTTAATGCATTTATTTTATACAAATGATTATGATTTATTAAAATAGTAGTTTATCTTCTAAATTTTTATTTTGAAAATGTATTATTACTTTAAAAAATAAAAAAAAAAATTAGTAAAAAATGTGAGTATTTCAAATAATTATAACTTATTTTTATATTAAAACATAACTTAAAAATTAGTTCAATATTTATTCCAATTATATATTTTTTAGATTGCTCCTACAAAAGTGACTATTTAATTTAGGGTTCTGCTAACTAGTGCCCCCAGGATAAGAAGCATTAAATGAACTTTAATTGTAATTTTATTCTTTTAAAAAAAACTATAATTAAATATATTTAATTATTAAACTCACTCAAATTAACTCATTCATTCATTTTCTCTTTCATACACTACAAAATTTCTACACGTGAAATTAAATGAAATTTGAAATTAAAATATTACAATCTCATTTCAATATCATTATCATTAAAATATGAGAATAATTTAAAAAGAATTAATAATATTTTTTTAAATTAAAAATCAGTAAGTATTGCAAATGAAATATTCATCAACAATTAGCAACAATAAATATAATAATTTATAACGTCTCAATTTTTTTATGGTTTAGAAAATTTTATTTTTTTTGGTCTTAAATAAAATTTTCTGTCTTAAATGACACATTTAATAAACTTTTTTTTTTAAGAATATTAATAGATTCAAAATGTAGTTAATGATCCTTAACGAGTGCCCCCGGGGCACTCGTTAGCATTGCCCTTTAATTTATTACGAAAAAAACAAATATATGCAATATGTTAATTGAATAATTATGAGAAATCAAATTATTTTTCTGTAAATATTATCTATAAAAAAGAATTGATGTCAATATAGTAAATATTTTTTAATTGTCATGAAATCATAATGGGAAGTTTTTATAAATGACTATAATGACATTGATTGACAAAATTTGAAGATGTGTGACCACTCGACAAAAAATATTATATTGATGTGACACAAAAGGTTATAATGGATGAATAATAATGACATTGATGAATATAATATAACTGTCATTTAAATATTATTTCGAATAATTGTAATGAAAGATAATTTTATCATTGGTAATAAATTGAAATAACTAAAACTTTATATGTGTATAATTGTAATTGTAAATAAATTAAAATAAAGAAAATTTACGTTTATTATTATTATTATTATTATTAATAATAAAAAAGGGTTTTCTCTAGCCGCCCATGAAAACTCTGTAGAAACCTTCTGCTTCAGCTTTCACGGCGTCACTGGGTCTCGTTTTGGATTGCGGAAGTGGAAGAAGCGTTTGTTTCAACCCTGTTTGTTTCAACCCTCTCTCTATCTGATGGTATTCTTGACGGCACCCACTGAGTGTTTGGTCAATCATAATAGGGGCTGAAGTTAGTTCTTCTTCAAGTACGATCTGTGAACAATTTTGATAGTATTACTCCGAAGGTGCTTTCAACCACGGGAGTTTCCCTTTTGTTTTCACAGGTTTGTTTTAATTTTTCAGAGTTGTTATTATTCTGAATTTTTTTATAGTTTAGTATTTTTTTTAATATTTAATTTTATTGAAGTGTAAATGTTTTGAAATCAGGAGTGAAATCTATTTTCATTGATCCGAATCAAAGGAAGATAATAGTTGTTGGTACTGTGTATCCTATGAAATCTATCCTCAGAGAAGGAAGAAGTACTGGCAAAATCAGAAGCGTCAGAATGCTGTTTGTTATTAACCTTTAAACATCAGGAATTCCCGGAGAGATCACATCACTAAAGTAATATAGATTGTCCTCAATTTCATCTACAGCAGCCGTAATGGTAGCCTTTGAGTCTGGGCCTGGATTTCTGTCTTAGCAACCATAATAATTTTATTAATATTATTATTATTATTATTATTATTAGGTTTGTATAATTAAGGTTTAATTCTCATAAATTATTATTATTATTATTATTATTATTATTATTATTATTAGGTTTATGACATATAGGTTTTATTCTCATGAATTAGTATTATTATTAAGGTTTTATTCTCATGAATTATTATTATTAATATTTATTATTATTATTAGGTTTGTATAATTAAGGTTGTATTCTCATGATGACACGTGGTTTAGATTGTTATAAGGATGACATGTGACTAGGGTTGCCATCATGACATCTTTACATTTATATTAAGTAGATAAAGGGGTGCAAAGAAGATCTAATTGTCCAAAGATGGAAGCCCAGCCCACGAAGGAGCTGGACATGACCACTTCAGCGCTTGGCCCACATTGAAGAAGACCAAGTAAAGAGTGTGTCATACCCCAATTTTTGACCTAAGATATCATCTCATATCATCTGCATATGCATCATTTGCATTTCTAACAAATTGCATAGCTTGTGTTTGTTACTTGTGTTCAGCAAGGTTTAATCAAGAAATCACTCATCAGTACAAGCAACAACCAATTAGGGTTTTGTTCTCCCTTCATCTCAAATGAACTATCTTCATCAACAATCGACATTTGGTCCTCAAAGATTCATTTCAACAAGCTCAAAAGCTTTGAATCGACCAAATTAGGATTCTTCATTCAATCACTCATTCTTTGCAAGATAAATTCATGTTCATGGAGGTTTTCATTTTAAATGCACCATTGCCAATTGGTGTGATTTAAGAGACTTGTTTGGAATCTATTTCATGTTTTTTTTGGGCTCATGGATTGCTCATGGTGAAGATTTGATTCATACGGATTATTTGATCATTCATGGGAATTTCATCAAAGTTGCAAAGAAAATATCATGTTAGTCCTTTGCCGGAAAATTATTTCAAAAATGATTCAAGATCATGGGTTCAAGGATTTTAATTCAAGATCATTTCAAATTCATGGTGCAAGAATATATTCCAAGACTTGAAATTCAAAACTTCACTACTTCAAGGATATTCCACCATTTCCTTTCAAAAAAGGATCATTCAAATTTTCAACATTTCAAAGGAATTCAAATTCCATTCAAGATCATTCAAGAAAATTCAAACTTCATTCAAGTTCTAACAAAAAATTCAAGCATTTACATGGAACAAATGAATTACAAAGGAACTTTATCTAAAGTTCAAGAATTAATCATTTCAAAATTCCATTCATTTTCAAGAATACAAAGTTCATACAATTTAAAGTTGGAATGAATTGGAATTACAAGAAAAAGAAAATAAAGCTTCAAAGACTTTCTTGAATTCTTCAATCTTCAAAGTCTTCATTCTTCAAGTTCAACTTTCTTCATGCTTTTCTCAAGAATACTCATGTCACATGAAAAAGAAACAAAAGGGGTAAGATTAGCAAAAAGTTCAACAAAATAATTCAAAAGCCTAAAACAAGATAAAAGGGATCAAAGAGATTTTTTTATGACATAAGGAATATCTTTGCATATGTCATAAGAATATTCTTATTCTTATTCTTGCAATGATTATAACTAGGAAATCAAGTTCATTAATACCAAACACATCCCTAATTTTACCTATAAATAGAAGTGATCTCCCTTGGAATTAATCACACCAAAGCAACATAACTTCTTGCTTTCTCTCCTCTCTATTGCTCATATTTGTTTAATAACATAACTTCTTGCTTTCTCTCTCTCTATTGCTCATATTTGTTCAATAGAACTCTTGGCAAGAAATTCTCAAGCCAAGAGAAAAGGAGGTAATTCTTCATACCTCACTTGAAAAGGTTTACCTTCAAGTCTCCAAACAATTTGGATTGTGGGAGACTTGAAGACGAAGCTTCAAGTTGCTCGGATGCTCCTAGTGAGGTATGATGAATTACCTCCTCCTTCTTTGTAACTAGAACAAAGACCTTCAATAGAGAGACTCATGGCTTGAGAATTTCTTGCAAAGAGTTATATTGAACAAATATGAACAATAGAGAGAAGAGAAACAAAAAGTTATGCTGCTTTGGTGTGATTAATTTCAAGGGAGATCACTTCTATTTATAGGTAAAATCAGGGATGTATTTGGTATTAATGAACTTGATTTCCAAGTTATAATCATTGCAAGAATAAGAATAAGGATATTCTTATGACATATGCAAAGATATTCCTTATGTCATAAAAATATCTCTTTGATCCCTCTTGATTTAGGCTTTTGAATTATTTTGTTGAACAACAACAATTTGTGACAACTCAAAGCAAAAATTCAGCATAACAACGACAATTTGCAACAGTTATGAAACCAACAGAGTAGCAACAAAAAGTTCATAACAGTTGTAACAATGAGCGATTCACAGTTACACAGCAACAAATCCGAAGCAGTAGCAGCCAAATTTCGACTTAGAACATTCAAAGCAGAATAAAGGAATTACCTGAAACAAGCTGATCAAAGAAGCAACCAACCGTCTTCTTCCGACGTCGCGATTCTGTGTCACCAACTGGAACTGACACGCAAGTCATACAATCAGAAAGCGAAAACAGAGGGAAACGAGATCAAAAGCACAAAGACAGGGCAGAAGGGAGTTCGGATTCGTACCTGTCAGAAGCCGACTCTGAAATTAATTCACCGGACTTGCTCCGGTCAGGTTCTTATTCTTCACTTCCTTTTAGAAATTGTTATGTTAGTTTGTTCTTTGTGTTGCACCGATTTGAACGCCTGCTTTAATTCACTTGAATTTACTTCCGATTATCATTTAATCTGAAATTGTTGCGGAATATCAAAATCAAATATTGGTGAAATGAACTTCAAACCCAGATACATGAATAAGAACAAAATTTATAAGAACCATACCTTTAAAACAACCTCTTGTTCTTCCATGGCCGCCGTCCATGGCCGCCGAGAGAAACCAAGTGAGAGTGATGTTGTTGTTGTTATTCACCACCGAGCAAGTGATGGAGAAACCGAGAGCAAAGAGAGTGATTGAGGGGAAGAATTTCGTGTTCTTCCATTGAAGATCACCGTGAGTGAGTGAAGAGAGATCGAAAGGGAAACCGAGTGAGAGCTTAAGTTGTTGTTGTTCGCTGAATGAAGAGAGAACCCGTGAGAAGAGCAAATCGAGAGGTTTTCAATTGATGTTGTCTGCAGAGAGTAGCGAGAGCGAGAAAGAGCTGCGATTGAGAGAGTGAATCGTGGATTGCTGTTGTTTGTTTCTGTTCTTCCGTTTTTTTCTATGAACGAGTGAGAGAGAAAAGAGGCGCTGCTGGCCCTCTCATTTTGTTTAGGGTTTCCTCAACCCAGGTGTGTAGTAACGTGGGCGGATCCGGGTCACACTGACCCGACCTGGTCCGGCCCAATTATTTTATTTTATTTTTAATTCAGCTTTCAGCTTTTTGGGCCATGCACCCCCAATCCGTTTTTTAACACCTCTGGCCCACTTATTAAGTTTCTTTTAACTATTTATTTTAATTTTCTTTAGAAAAATAGTTTGCAAAAGAAAAGGATTAAGTATTTTAATTTTAATATAGGATTTTAATTTTCTTTTCTAATCCTTATTAAAAATGACAAAAAAATATGTTTTTTAAGATTAAAAGTTTTCTTTTAATATTTTCATATGTTTATAAGTGTTTTTTTTTTTAATTCTTATTAAAACAACAAAAATATATTAGATGCATATTTAAGTTTGTGTTTCTAATTATTTTATCTTTTCATGAAAAACCACAAAAATATCTTCTTTTAGAATTAATTTTTATTTGAATTTGATATTTTTATATTATTTTGTGTAGTTAATCATTTAAATTTCTAATTGGTTACTGTTGCACATCACTTGAATTTTCTAACTTCATCCGAGACTTCGAGATTATTTCTCTGTTGTTCTCTGGATTTGTCTGTTTTGTTTGGTCTTCCACTTGCTGTAGAAGTCCATAAACAATTATCGGATGATCATGGGATGCTGTAAGCTGTGAGCTTATCTGATGTTCTATTTTGATGGTGTGGATGCTTAATGTCTGTTGAGATCCTAATTTATTCCAAGCATACCACTTGAAGATCAAGGTAACACCTCAAACTCAGAAATCCAATTTTCTCATTCTTCGAGGTAAGCCTAAAACTCAATCAATTGTTTTCACAACAGTAATCAATTCATTTTCAAAACACTGGGCCTCTCGAATATTAGAGAGTGTAAGTCCCATTCCTTTGTACAGTTTTTCTTTAAACAGAAAACTTCTTTCAAAACTTTCAAACTGTTTTCAACAAACGATCAACTGTTTTCAAACGATAAAACCTCGCGTTTTTTAACAAAACAATCAACCATGTTTTATAAAATAAAACCTGGGCATCCCTTATGGTATAAGTCTCATTCCTTTGTATAAAATTAGGTTTTTCATTGTATATACGCCTATCTTTTTATACCGCGATTGATTTGATTTAAACCCTCGAATAACAAGATCAAAAATTAGGGTTTTCTTTAAAATCTTCGTGGGCCTCCTTTAAGGTATAAGTCCCAAGTCCTTTTGTAAATATTTGTTTACATAACTTTGAATAAACTCAATGGGCCTCTCCCCGAGTATAAGTCCTGAGCCCCCGTGTACATAAACTGATCATCCTTACAAGTATATTTCCTTCATAAACTCCAATGTATACTCACACTTTGTCATATATATGTGCTTGTTCATGTACTTGTTCATGTTTGTTCATACTTGTTCATGTGTTTGTTCATATTATATATGCTTGTTCAACTTAGTACAACACTAGGTTCCCCATAGCCTCCTATTGGGCTTCGTGCAAAGAATCTCCCTTAGTTTAGGTTAGGACATAGAGTATGGTTTCCCGGTGAAATCGCTCTAAGAACTCAAACCAACTATACCATGCCTCCTCTTGGGCTTTGTACAAACGATTGTCCCTCCCATAGCCTCCTCTTGGGCTTACAATGCAAGGATCCTTGATTGTCCCTCCCATAGCCTCCTCTTGGGCTTACAATGCAAGGACCCTCAGATAGCCTCCTCTGGGGCTTCGTACAAGGACTCACAGGCTTCTTAGAAGCATCCCCAATATCCAAATCAAATACCCTAGGAGATTAGACAAATATCATCTCTATGATAGGAGTATTTCTTCTATATCATCACAATTAATCAATCAAATTTCTTTTTTGCCACAAGGCTGCCTAATCAATCAAACCTTTTGCCACAAGGCTGGCTGATTAATCAAAGTTTTTGCCACAAGGTTGGCTTCATCGAAACTTTTGCCACAAGGCTGGCTGATTAATCAAAACTTTATGTCACAAGGCTGACTTATCAAAAGTTTTTGCCACAAGGCTGGCTAATCAACTTGTTTTTGCCACAAGGCTGACTAAACAAAAATCAT
This sequence comes from Vicia villosa, assembly GCF_029867415.1. Taxonomy (NCBI): domain Eukaryota; kingdom Viridiplantae; phylum Streptophyta; class Magnoliopsida; order Fabales; family Fabaceae; genus Vicia; species Vicia villosa. The sequence continues at coordinate 151,750,654 of NC_081184.1, read as the reverse complement.
CTTTATCATTCTAAGCACCATAAGTGGCACAGCCCAGGGCTTATAATGAAAAGATTTCAAACAAAAAACAAACAGATGTATGTGATGATATAGATTAGATACATCGAACATTGAGATGACATTTGTCTCTTATCCTTTGCTTCCACTAGCATAAGTGGGAACTACGATTGCTCTGACTTTCTCAACATCCCTTTGAGAATACGTAGGCACAAGGTCTCATTCCTTGGCGAGCAAAACTTCTCCCTCAAACCATTCAAACCTTAGCACCCGTAGACCCCGAGCTATAGATGCTCTGATTCCCTCTAAGGGATATGTATGCAGAAGATTGCGATGATCTTTGCGAGCATAATCAAACAAACACCTTAGGTCCCACCTATCGCACAACAGAACCTCCCCAATAGCATAGAATGAAATACACAGAAAAACATAACAAAGAAACCTATAGAGTACTATAGATACGTTGGATGCTAATACCTTCCCTTCGTATAACCAACCCTCTTACCCAAGATCTCCCCCCCACTTTTGCATTGCTTTTAATTTTGTGTTATTTGCTTTGCATATCTTTTAAGGTTATTGCAACTTTTTTCCTTTTCCTGCTTTGGAAATAATAAAAAGTTTGGTCGTGACAAAAAAACAAAAATCATTTTCTTGAGCACTCGAGCCCAAAGAAGGCATCAGGTGTCTCATCCCGATTTTTTCACGCGACAGAGTGGAGACGTCCGTCTCCCACTCTCCTTTCCACGTCCATGCCACGTCACGAAGAGGAGACGTCCGTCTCCAACCGTCCCTAAAAGTTCTCCACTTGAGACGCACGTCTCAAGTCTGTTTCCCAATTCTCCTGAAGAAGTGGAGACGTGCGTCTCCCAATTCCAAGTCAAAAAGTTGCTATTTTCCAGGAACGAAACTGCAGACCCTCAGCTATAAAAGGAGGCTAATACTTCAGTCTTCCGGATCCGGATTTTTGCTAACGAAGTGCTGCCAAATTTATTTTCCAAGCATTAATTTCTTCTCTGCATTTTATTTCACTGCTTCTTTTTCTCACAACAATTTCTACACCGGAGATCGTTGTGAACCTTTCATAGATCTAACCTTACGTTAGATTTAGTTTTTATTTTCCTTGCCTTTAATTTTACGCCCAATAATATTTGAAGAACGATCCAGCCAACCTGTGGCGGAGGTTCGAGTACTTCAAGATTCAGATTTATTTCAGATTTATTTCATTCAGGTTTATTATTTACTGCTTTATATTATTTAATTGCATGATATATTGTATGCCTTTTAATACGCCTTTTATTATAAACCGATCAAATTTATGCATGTTTAACCGTATCAATATGTCTGGCTAATTAATTAAGATATCGGTATGTAAAGTAAGTTAACCGTGGGATCCGAAATAAGTTGGCTTAATTATGTTTTATTAACTATCACTTGTTTTTGGTTTAATGTCTAATTTAATTAATAGAGTCTTAAAATCAATAGAGCGAGAGTTTGAAGTTTTAAGGCCGACAAAGGTTAAAGTCAATAGAGCGAGAGTTTGAGATCTTTAACTAGATAGTAGACATAAGGCATTAGTTTTAAGGACGGCGAAAGCGTATTAAAACTAATTAGAAATTATTTACTTTCAAAAAGTGTTTTTAAACCCGACGTGGGATGGCGAAAGCGTACGTTAGGGAATACTAGCATGAGCCGAGTCAATAGAGCGAGAGTTTGAGACTAGGGGATTTAAGTAGATAACGACTTCATAAAGCGAGCATTTTATTAACTATGTTATTTTCAAAAAGCTTTTCTAAATCTAATGGGATGGCGAGAACGTACATTACGAGTTAGGATAGTAGTCTAAATCAACAGAGCGAGAGTTTGAGAGGAGGACTTTTAAACAACAGAATTAATAAAGATTTTTAATAGAATAAGAACCATAAGCCAATGGACCTTCAGATCACCTAAGTTAAACGAAATACATACTGATATCCGTTTATTATTATATTTCTTAGACTTCACAATTCACCTTTCCCTTAGAAACAATCAATATATTAGTAGCCTTAGCTTTACATAGTAACCTTAGATAACGGTAGATCGATTCATACTCCCTGTGGATTTGATATCTTTTAAAACTACACGACAGTGCACTTGCAGTTATCAGATTTATAGACACGTAAAGTCGCGATCAAGGACAATGTTACACGAGCTTAAGAAATGTGCAAGACTATGTTAAAGGATTAAGAAAACATGCCAAATGTAATTTTCATCCATCACAACACCGTATTCATCAATTTGGTTGAAACGATGTTTCCTATATCATATGTTTTACTTTGTAAGTATCACATAACCAAAAATGTGAGAAATCAACTAAAACCCGCGGTAGGCACCAAATAAATCAAATGTGAAGATGGGAAAATGGTCCACCATGGCATGGTCTTAGAAATGATAATGGATGCCTTAAATGGTATACTAAGTTCTTCCTCCGAAGATTTATATAATGAATTTGTAAATTTCCTAAAATATGGTGTGCTGAGAGTTCTGAGATTTGGTTCCCAAGAGAATAGATGTTGGACTAGATTGTTAGACTACGACAACTTATCTAGAGGGGGTGAATTGATCCCCAATCCAAAATAGCCAATTAAAAATATTAGGTATTTAAAAGCTTATTCGAAAAGATGCAAGCAGAAGATTTTAATATAGATAAAAATAATAGTCTAAACAAACCTAGTTATTGGAACTCGGATATGCACAAGCCATATGAAATTAAAACAATAATAAGAACAATCAACACAAGTCTATCTCAATTAACTGTTTACCACAAATCACAACGGTTACCTATTTTCAATAAAATTATTGATAAAACGAAAACTAGCAATTTGTCGAACACTTGGTGTGCAATCTAATTTTTAGAATTTTTCCTTTGAGTTGCGTTGATATGAAAACCACTTATAATCAAAGTGATTATAAGCAAATCGACACACCAACTTAAACAAAACAATTGTAGAAAAATTCTTACGAGTCGATCGATCAAACAATGCTATTCGACAAATTGCGTAATGAAAACAAAAACTAGCATTTTATCGAGCACTTTGTGTGCGATCAATTTTTCGGATTTTTCCTTTAAGCTTTGTCAATATGCAAAATAGCTTACAATCATAGTGATTGTAAGATAATCAACAAAGCAATTTTCAACTTTAATGATCAAGGAAAATATCTATACGATTTAATCTATCAAACAACACATTTAACAAATTGTATCAAGAAATTAACTAAAATTAAGGGAGAAAAAGATAGAGAGCGACAAATAAATCCATGTTGTTCAATGCTTTGAATTAATAAAATTAGTCTTATAGGAGGCATCCAACCCAAGAAAGGAAACTCAATACTTTGAATTAGTAATACTAGTCTTATAGGAACAATAAATCCATGTTGTTAAATGCCTCTTCCTAATCCTAGTGACTATATATTTAATATTAACAAATGGACTTACTAAAAATAATCTCAATTCAAGGCCATTTTCTTAATACTACCGATGATGCTTCATTCTACACTCCCCTTAAATATGAGAAGCCTCTCACTTTCACTCAAACACTAGTCCCAAATGTTTAGACAATTACAATATAATTGAAAATACGAAACAATCATCCCACACCTATACTTTGTTCTCAAGCTCATAAAATTAGTATCTTGGAACAAAGTTTTACAACTCAACTAACAAACTAAACTTTATGCCTTAAGATATGAATGGGGACGCTAGAGTGATGTACAAAGATAACACAAACAAAGACTCAAAATAAAATTCCTAACACAAGGAATGTTTAAAACTTGCACACCTCAAACGTGAGGTTTGAGTATCCTTAAATAGCAATCCAATTATGAGCTTTTCCAATGGGCATTAGCATTTGTGTTTTTATCCATAATTATAGGAGATATAGTTGGATTTGATTTGCTCCAAAAAAGTCTCCAACAAAATATATGATTTATTATTTATTCAAATTCAAATTTAAATCTCCATTTAAATTAATTTGATCTTCTAACACCTGGAAAACAAATCACACAAACACATTGCTAAACAATAGCTACAAACCTGATTGAAATCTAATCATAAAACTTGCACCTAACAACATCCATCATGGTCTGTTGACAAGGGTCAAATGTTGCACTACATACATGCTGGAACATCGTGTTCCATATGTTGCATCAGAACATCCAAATTAGCTCTTTTCATATGAATCTTCCTTGTAGATTTAATCTTGGATTAAATCAATCTTCCCTCTAAGAAAATCTTCTTTGACTAAATCAAACCCAAATATTTTCCAAATTAATTTGGATTAATAAAATTCTTCCAACAGTAATGTTGTGCATCTTCTGAAGGGATTAACACCAAGACAAATCTGAAGGAAATGTTCTTAGAGACAAACACAATCATGCTTAGAATTCTTCATGAAATATAGCTAATAGACTTAGGCCATATATTAGAACACATGCTGGAACATCTTGTTCCATATGTTGCATTTCCACATATTACATCTTATACATAAGTTGTTTTACCTGATGAAGCCAATCAACAGAGTGGATTTATGTGCTTGCAGGTAATAAAGATCAACATCTGGATTTTTGATGACTAAAATGCATGAGGATCTATATGTGCTTGTACAAGAGAACTCAAGATCAAAGTTCCTATACAATCAGATACTATATAGCAAGAGTCTTGAAGCCTGTTTGGAGAAAGGCGTGAAAGCTCATTGAGTCTTGACTATTGATCTGTTTAAGTGAATCGAGTATTGAAAAGATAAAGGTAGTATCTTAAGAGTACTAAGGCAACTCTCTCTCTCTCTCTCTCTCTCTCTCACACACACACACATACACACACACACACACATACACACACACACACACACACACACACACACACACACACACACAAAAACCATTTTTCTGAAACATGTTTTATCAAAAGAAAACATTCAAAAAATGCCTTGAAATTATGCCATATAACTTAGGAGTTGTGGAAATGGCTAGAGGGAAAATTTTGTCTTATCTAATCAATTAGGACTTTGATCTTATTGATTATATCTATGCAAACTTACGCCTAATACATTTTGATAAAACCTTAAAGATAGGCAACGAATCTGTTGGAACAAGTTTGGTTCGTCAACTAATCCTTGATGTTTTGATGATAACAAATACATTTGTATGAAGAACAATTTTGTACTCTAACGGTTTGTTTAAGTGTGCGAATTTTACTCATAGATTATGGACTCTAAGTATGCAATATATGGACTCTGGACAAGTGAAGTTTTGGATTTTGAATAAAGCAACTCTGGACTCTGGGAAATCAAACGCACTCTAAACCTTTGAAGAAATAAGTGTTTAAAACGACAAATATGTTTCTACAAAGCATTAAGTCTTCTATTGAATGGAGATTATCCAGATCGATTACGATATCTCAAGACTCGACGTTTCTCATAACACATAATACTTGCTCTGATCAAGCTTCATATCAATCTATCAAAAGCATCTGACTCAAGCAGTTAGAAGCATCTGACCAAGGTTCATCAAAATCTGATTGGCAAGCCAGATATCATATTGCAAATGATATCTAACTCTAGGCCACACCCTGAGTAGAAGTTATCCACCTCCATATCATCATCTTCGCCTATTTTGGCTTGCCACTTTCTCCTCATTCACTAGTGTCAGATGCTCAAATGCTACTGTCTTTTTGACCAGATTGGTCTTTGTTAGTAGCTCAAATGCTACTGTCTTTTTCTAGAACTTCCATCCTCTCGAGCGACCTTCTTTTTCCTCTAGTGTCTCCTCCACTAAGTCCTTGTCATGGGATTTTTACCCATGTAGTTTTGTGATACATAAAACTACTTCTTTGAAACTTGTGAGTTATCCCTATACGAGGAACCAACATCGATATTGAGTATTTTCCATTTCCTCCCATCAACAACTGGATTTCTTATAAGTCTCAGCCATTTCTTAGGTGACACATTATCAATACGAACATACGTCCTAGTTTTGAACTTCTTCGTATCTCCCTTCTTGTCGAGGGAAATTTCCTCAGGTTTGTCCTATCGGACAAACTTCTTTGCTAGGTAAGGGTTAACCCTCTCCAACTCTCTTACAACTTCTTTGTCAGATACATTACTGCATCTGGGGCACAACATAAAATCTTAATCTTTTAACCTGCATCAATTCAAAAATTTAATAAGTTCTTCTTTAGCTTTAGGATAAACCACTGCTGTCTGATTTTCATAGTTTGACTGGTAGTCTTTGGCCCCAGCTTCGTCAACAGTGTCGACCATCATCACTTCCATTGGCTCGACAAAGAGAGCTTCCTCAATTTCGGTTTCAACATCTTCTTCAGGCCTTGGTTTCTGCTTGTCGGCAAATTTGAGCCTACCATCCTTGAGAGCATTTTGCACCAGATCCTTGAAAAGGGCACATTGAGAAGTTTTATGACCCAAAAAGTTATGAAATTTACAAAAACTTATTTTCTTCCTTTGTTCTAATGGTGGGGTTTTAGCCCCTTTAGGAACAATAATTTTCCCATAAGAAAGTAACAAGTCAAATATTTCGTCACACTTAGTGACGTCAAAGGTATACATTTTAGAAACAATTTTTTTTCGTTTTTTGGTTCGACGAGATTTTTCCCATTCGACGAGTTTAGAAACTTGTATATGTAAGGGGATCCTGACTTCAATTCTGTCACATTGATCTCATTTTCTTCTACGCACTCATAATCCGAGTCAGACGAATTTCTTGAGGTGTCGACCTCGACGTATTTTCTTTTTACTGAACTTAGAGGTTCTGGCCTTCTCAGCCTTCATTCGTTTGACATGTCAAACTCTATTGGCCAATTGAGCCATTTCTCTTAGGTATTGGATATCTAATTTCAGCCCTATTTCGCCTTACACTAGCCAGTTTTTTGAGATTAAACTTTAACATATCCCATGTAAAACTGTTCGTGGAAGGCTTTCTCCTCATTGTTGGCTAAATCACCAGCCTCGATTTGATACCTGGATATGTGTTCGACGGTGGATACACTAGCATCACCCGCGAACTTGGTAAATTTTGGGACTTTCCAATCCCTGGGCAATTTGGCCTGCCCCATGTATTCGGACAAAGGTGACACAAAATTTGGTTTGGGGTGGCCAACATTAAGGCCATTATGGGCCAGAATCTGTTCGATCATATTGGTGATATTATTTTCCCCCTAATATTATCTTTTTGGGATTGTTAGATAATTTGGTTAGCATGGTCGTCTTGTTGGACCAAGACCACCTTTGGGATGTTTGGCTCCTGGTTGTTCTCGACAACCCTTGCTTCTGCATAAACAAAACACAAGTCATAAAGGAATATACGGGAAAATAAAAAGAGAATAATACTTGTTTACTTATATAGGTGGGAAGGTGCCCGCCACCTCCCTGCCACATATTAATTACTTCCTGGAAGTCTATAACTTCGAACTGCTATAAGAAGTGAACAATCATTTTCTCCTCAAAGGACAGGAATGCTCGGTTATAGTCTATACCTATCGTCGGGGCATCTATCCAGGATGATTGAAAGACGGGGGGCGCCATCAGTACCCAAGATTCCAAGAGAATTCTCTTTCCCCCTCATCTTGACAAACTTATCTTTCCAATATTTATAGTTTTTGGAGCGAGAGGTAAAAAAAACCCTTTGTCGTTCGATTGCTCAAGACTACCCAACTACATTTCATTGATTTGGTAACAAAGAAGGAGAAAAAGATCCTTGTAGTCGGGTTGATGTATAACCCCTCACAAACTATCTCAAAAGCACTAACATAGTCTCAGCTGTTAGAAAACAGTTTAAAAGTAGAGAGACATTGAGGACCCTGAGAATCTCTGTGGAAAAATCATAAAGAGGAAAAAAGACTCCCATGCCTTAATAAAGGGAGGATAAAAATAGAGATATGACAAAGGGGGTCGGAGGAGACAGGCGAAGTCACCCTCTCTGATGGTAGACAAATCTCTAGGATGACCTGATCCTCATCCCTTGAGGAAGAAACATCAACTTTCGACTGAAAGACATGGATTTGTTCCTCGGAAATGTAAGTGGAGATAAAGTCGCCAATGCCTTTGGAAACGCGGAGGAGAAAGACATTTTGTTCTTGAGAAAATAGTTGAACAAAGCAAAGTCACTACCACTGCCGCGATTACAAGAAAGGAACTACCTATCTAGAGTTCCTATTCCTAACACAGAGGCACCTTTTCCAAACAAATATCCTAAAATCTATTACAAGAAATAAGGAAAGATGAAGAAATTAGTACCTAAGAGGAAGTTGAAAGCTTCACAAGGATGACGAGAGGAAATGGCTCGGTTAAAATTGCAGAAAATAAAACACAATGCGAAAAGAAAACCCTTTTATAGGACAACTCTCTCAGTCCCCTCAGGGTTTTATGAATCCCTGAACGCTACTTACACGTGTCGTCAATGTTTGAAGTTTTCAAAGAGTAGGCCATCATTGATGATTAAATGAAGAAAAACACGTCCATAAGGTGATTGATTGATATCCCGGGCTATAATACCTCAATTAAGTAGGGGACACTTGGAGGCTGACTCATCGGGCATAAATTATAACCGAAGGACTTACCTGCTCTTTTGCACGCCATCGGATGAGGGGCTCGCCCATCACTGAGGGACCCGCCCATAAAGGAAACCGTTCTCAGTCAAGGGAATTCTCAATAGGGCGAGGGGCGTATTTCGAAGAGGGGAGAACAGTTTGTGAACACTTTTCCCTTAAAGAAAAGTCCTCGTACTTGAGGGATCATGTAGTGTTATATTTGGCAAAATCCTAGATTAAGGCGCCCCCGCCCCATAACTGTGCAGTCTTTGTGGAATCTAAGGGACTCGCTTCCGGGGCTCCTCAAACGTGAGAGTCAAGTAAAAGGAAGTCACCACTTACTCCTAGAAGATAGGTGGTCAATAACCTCCCTTAGTAAGAGGGGCGGTTAAGACCACGTGAATTGATAAAAACCCTAGGTCCTACATACCCGTATAAATACATCACCCTTAAAGGGGACAAATGATGCACTATAAAAGAGCACCACGCTTCAGGTAACCATAACCCACAATTATTTTAACCATCTGCCTGCAATCAAGTAGCGTTGACCACCAACAGAGTCTCTCACCTTAAGTGAGTTGATCCCTTAAATAGCCTAAAAAACCACCGCACAGGGCTTATCGCCGCCGTGGGCAAGCCTTCACTACTAAAACATGTTATACACCTACTAAGATCTCTGAATTTCTATACCCTTGCAAGGAGAACAAACACACCTGTATTTTTTGACCTGTACAAAACTAAGAGGTCAAATACTATTTCAAATACTATACCCTTGCCGTCAAGATGATGGATGGCAAAATTTAGGGATGAATTTTTTAAAATATTTTAAATAATTAAAAATAAAAGGTAATATATTTGTATGAATCATGAGCATTTATTAAAAATATTGGCTAATATAGTTTTAAGTTTGTTAGTTGTTGTAGTGGTTACTTATTATTACAATTACAACCATATCAATTACACTAAGCACAAAATGGACACAATTATTTTCACATACTAACCTAATAGATTATTTAATTCATAAAATAAATCATGTGAATACTTGTTAACAATCTCTAATTAGCTATTCCTTTCAAATCAAAAAACCAACATAATAACACAATGCTTCGTTGTGTTTTAATTTCCAAGCTGTCACAACCCTAATATCTCATTCCACATCGCATTGTTCCCCAACCAACTTCTATTCCCATCCATGCATTCGTTCAAGTTGAAGCTGCGTCATTCACACTACGCGTGCACGTAGCCAATTCAACGAGTGCCCATGGCAGGGCAGCGGGCCTCACAAATCAACAACGGCATCATCACCACCACCGACATCATTGTCGACAACGATGTTCTCTCACCGCCACCATCATTGCCACCACCACCAGGCCGTGCCCGCTATGACAACATGTACATCGTTCAATTCCCAAAAGATCAAGTCTACCGTGTTCCACCCAGCGAGAATGCATTGATCGTTGAACGTTACCGTAACGTTCCAAAAACCACCGATGTAACAAGTCGAAATTTTTGTTGCTGTTGTTCCCTTCGTTTCTGGCTCACAATTGCTATAATCCTCGTTACCATCTTTGCCATTGTTGGAATAGCCATAGCCATCTTGTTCTTCATTTTCAACCCATCCGGACCCACTTTCGCTGTCAACCATATGGATTTCAAAAACGTTACCGGGCCACCAGATTATGAAATATCTTTGAGGGCTAAGAACCCTAATCACAGGTTGGGAATGATTTACGAAAGTTCCGAGGTTTCTTTGATTTACGAGGACATTGAGGTTGGCACAGGAAAATTTCCAATCTTGTTGGAACAAGGGAGACATGCTATGACACAGTTTAAGGTTGATGTAACGGGAAAGCGCCCATTGCCCAAGAAAATGAAGACCACAGGCTTGGATTTTGAATTGGATACGAATCTTTGTGTGAGGATTACGGCTTTGAAACTGAGCACGTGGATTATGAACGCTAATGTTGTTTGTAAGTTTAAGGTTAACAACCTTGGGAGCGATACGAGAATCTTGTCGCAACAATGTGACACTAATTTCAGACAATATTGATGATTTAATTGTTAGGGTATAAGGGGTTTGGGATCAATGTGTTATTGTTGAAAAAGTTATTTGATGATGAGAAAATAAATATATACATGGTAGAAACATCAGTTAAACTATAAATTGATGATCTCTTTTGATCTTACTCTCTTTTAAAGTTTTAGAATTTTATTTGGATTTTAGTTACTGCTCATAATTTTTTATTCACTAGCTAGATAGTCTTTTATTATTGATTTCTTTCAACCTCGTTGATTTATGCCTTACATGTTCTAGTTCTAGCATGTGCATTTTTTTTATTTAAATGTGCAAATGAAGATTAATTAATAGGATTTTTTTTTTTGAGTAATGAGAGGATATATACATCGATTAATAATTTGGGTGTAATGAGGAGAATTAGAAAGCAATCACTGGAATTTCTGCACAGATTAACATCTTGGATGCAAGGTTGGAATGGATCCTGTCCTTTTGCTAAGTTTCCATAAGACAAAATAAAGGTGAGAACGAGATATGGTTTAGAAAAATGAAGAAATAATGAAAAATGACAACAAAAATACTTTCTATTAGATACATAATTAGTATTTTACTTTTTGGGCTATTGATAGCTTATTGGGCTTGATGGTATTTTGTTTTGTAAGTCCATTATGTTTGTATATAGGTCAAGGCCTTTTTGCAATGTGGATTAATAATAATATTCTTCTGCATCCTTTTCAGTTTTCCTTCTCCCGTCATGGGTCATCTTCTTACTTGTTTAGCTGAATTCAGTGGCGGAGCCAAGAATTTTAGGCAGTCTGGATAAAATTTTTATACCATAAGTTATAAATCTGTTTTAATTTTCACACCCTATTTTTACTAATTTTCCCCTAATTTTGCCACTGGTTTTGTCTAAAAATCCGCTATTAAGTTGGGGGAGTACAAAGAAAATAGGGGTTGAGCCCGGGCTCGTGCCCGGGCTCGCTGGGCCTTGGAACCGCCCCTGGCAGAGCTATGACTGTAATATGGTATCAGTAGTATATAGAACTTTTCATTCTCCTTCTTCTTCGTCGTTTCCTCCTTTCATTCATTTATGGCATTAGAAGAAGAGTCTGATGATCAAACCACCCCAAAGAACTCTGCAAATCCCAAGAACGACCAAACAGATCCTTTCTTAAACCTTAGAAATCCCTATTATCTCCATCCCTGTGAAAACCCAAGCGCCACCATCGTCGCACCACTTTTAAATGATAACAACTATCAATAATGGAGAAAATTTACGCGACGCACTTTGACATTCAAGAACAAGCTTTCCTTCATCAATGACACTCTTCTCAAATCTGCGCCCTCTGATCCAAATTTTGAGCTCTGGGATCGGGCGAATAGTATGGTTCTTTCTTGGATCAATCATACCCTTTCACAACACATTGCTCAGAGCACAATTTGCTTTAATTTCACGTTCTATCTCTAGGAAGATCTTCGAGAACATTTCACTAAAGGCAATCACTTTCGTTTCTCTGATCTTCTATGTAATTTACATTTCATTCAACAAGTTGATAGATCTTTATCCACCTATTTCACCGATCTCAAGATTCTTTAGGATGAATTAGAAGATTTACGACCAACGCATTCTTGCACATGCCCAACCCCTTGTACCTGTGAATGTGATTTGTCCAAAGTTGTGCGCAATTTCAAACACATGGAATACATCACCTGTTTCTTGAAGGGTCTGAATGATAACTATCTGTTTTGTCCTTTCGATAGTTTCCACCTCCTCCTTTTGAGGATTCAGAGGATCTATCTTCGACCTTGTGATAGTTCGACCAAGGCTTCTAGCCCTGAGTTTTGTCGAATCTGCCTTTGAATTTGTTGGAACCACCATTCTTTTTCCATGACTGAGTCTGTAAAGCTTGTATCGAATCTTGAACTCCCTTCCTTTTGACAATCCTAATCTCATGCGCCTCCAACGAACCAACCAAATCTTCCAATTTTAGGATTTCAAGTTGATTGGATTCTTGAATAGCTACGATAACGTGATCCAAGTAAGAGGTCAACGTACGCATTACCTTCTTAACTATCATCTTATCAGTTAGGGTTTCACCACAATCCTTCATGAGATGGACGAGTTTGTGCACCTTTGACACATACTCTGCAACCTTTTCGTCTTCTCTCATCGACAACAATTCATATTGTCAACGCAAGGTCTGCAATTTCACAACCTTGACTTTCTCACCTCCTTTATAATATTTAACAAGAATATCTCATGCCTCCTTTGTTGATTCAGCATGAGATTCTATCGAAATTTACAGAATCGCTCGCCGGCTGAATGCAATAGGCAGCCTTGCAATCCTTCCTCTTGGCTTCGTTGTGGCCTGTTTTCTGAGCATCAGATGCATTTGCAGCCAGCGCAGGAATGCCATTCGTAACCACTTCTAGGATTTCATGAAAGCCAAATAGGGATTGCATCTATTTTCTCCATCGAATCCAACTTTTGCCGTCAAGCATTGGAAGCGAATTCGGAGTTCCATTAGTGCCATTCATCTTTGCAGCGATTGATTCACGTTCCCTGAAAATACGACCTATAACGTGAAATTCTCAAGAACAATAACCGAAAGCTCTAGATACCAATTTGTTAGTGCGTGAGGCACTCTTAGTGAGGAAAGAATAATGTGAGAATAAGGAAATAAGGATTATATTAATGAATTGAAATGTACAAATAATGATAAAGACTATGACTATTTATATACATTCTTGATTGGGCTTGGACTTACACAACTTAGATTATATTTGATATTATTAGATTTTATTATATTTGATATTATATTAATCTTTTATCAATCTCAATAATATCTCAACATTTTTTAGAGACCAACCTTTAACATATAATTAAGTGATTATTGTGGTAAACATTAGAGTGCACGTGAGAATGTGTAGAGTGCACGTGAGAATGTGAAAAGAAATATGAGTATGTATAATGGCTAAAGCAAGTCTCTCTAAAAGAATTATTTTGATTGAAATCTTTATTAACGAGACATTGCAGATTATAAAAGAGTGTAAAAAAAAACTAATCAACAATTTAGTGAATCCAATGTTTCTAAACAAAATATTTTGAAAAATATTTTAAAATTTTTAAAAAATTAAATTTTAAAATTTTCAAAACATAAATGTGTTGCAACAATTGTTAATTTGTTTAGTTGTGATTGACGTTGGACTTGATAGTGAGAACTACGATTCGATCCCCCACATTTATGATCGGGAGAGAGTTGGAACCACTAAATGCCAGAACTGACCTCAAATGATAAACCTAAAAAAATTGAAATTTTAAAAAAATTTAATGTGTTCGAAAATCTAAAGAAAATGTATTGTTTTTACATGTGAGAGAGAAAAATTTGAATATCAAGGAATTTTTGTGGGTTGGAATCAATTTTGAGGGGTATGAATTAAGATTTCGGTAGATTATAGACTTCTTGGACTACTTTTTTTTATTTTTAATATTTGAGTTCTATAAGCCCAATTTATTTTTTATTAAAATATTGTCAGCCCTATTGAAAGGTGCAATCTCTAAATTCCAAACTGATGAACTATAAAATTTCCTCACTTATTGCTTATAAGCAATTTAGTCGTTGACCCTAAAAAAACACTTTAGCTTTTACCATTAATCAGCAGATTTAACATTTTTGAAACGTAACAGTATTATCATAATATATAATAAAAAAGATAACATACTAGTTATTGTGGACATGGACAGTATTTTGAGCAGAATACACTAGTTTTTGTTAGATATTAAAGAAGAGAATACAACTATTTTTGAAAAAGTGAAAAAGAATAAAGATTCAAAGTGCAACAACAGTGGTATCGGTTTCAAGAACACGTATCAATATATCATTCCAAAACGAAACAGAAAAAGTAGTAATGTAGCAATGAAAATGAAACAAAAAAATACACTGATGTGTGTTTGAGGTGTAATTGTAACAGCAAAGATACACTGATGTAATCTTAGCATGTCTCATGCTAGAGCTTGCTTTTATTCTGAATATATTCCATTTTTGCTTCTTCAAAAAAAAAAAAAATGAAACAAAAAAATGAAAATGAAAATGAAAATGAAACAAAAAATGAAAATGAAAATGAAACACATAACACCCTGTGTCACATTATGAATCACTCCTAATATTTCCACTCTCATTCAGGAGTTATCTATTTACAAGAAGTTAAATATTTAAAGAGTAAGCCATTTAAATATAGCATTTGGTAGAAATCACTATAAACTTTTAAATTTCTCTTAGATACATTATGCATGAAAATATGAAAATGTTTGAAGAATTTAGAATTGATATGATACTAAATAATTTAAAAACATTCACCTATATTGAATAAAGTTGTTAAAAAAAATTTAAGAATTGAATTTAACTGTCGAATCAAACCGAATTGAAGTTAAAATACTTGAACTGTTATGTTTGGTTAGTGAACCAAACCTTTATGCACAAACAGTTTTAGAACCAAACCAAAATTGAAAAATGAAAAATGTTTAAAATAAGTTAAATTTTTTTTTTATAAAAATTAAAAAATAGCTCAACGGTTCGGTTTGGAAAAAATTATCTTCTAATGGTTTGGAATTTCGAAACGGTATACCAAACCAATAATATTTTTAGTTCAGTTTGTTCTTAATAAATTGAAACGGTTTGGTTCAGTTTGAGAAAGTTTTTACTATAATTCGGTTCGGTTCAATTTTTCTCAAGAACTGCACCATAAAGAACCATAATATTGAGAGATCGGTGACTTAAACCTATAAATAAATAACTAATATTTTGTAATTGATCATAAAAAAACTGAATGTCATTTCTTCTTGTCAGGTTTTAAACTATAGTCACTATTCCAATATAACCCTAATTAGACATACAACTTTCTAAAACTATCTTATATTAATTATCAATCATTTAAATATCAACAATGGCATCAGAACTACATTGAACGTAGTTATATTACCTACCTACTATTCCAAAAAAATTTAACTACTTCTAAAATTTTTCACTTGTATTATTAACTAACTCCAATAATTTTTTTTAAGCTATAGATAACATCATTCAATCATCAACTATTTTTATGGGACTTAATAAAAGAAAGTTTAACCGCTCACGCGGATACTTGAACTCTTAATACAGCTAAAAAAAAAAGAATTGAAAAAAAATAAACAGGAAATTTGAAAGTTATCATGCATAAGGAAGAAAAAAAAATGAAAATTTCTTCATCCACCTCCCAACCTTCTTGCCCACCCCTAGTGAATTTACCACAATACCCCTTGTTTCGGAAGTTCATTTTCGAAACTGTACTTTTTTTCTTAAAAAATGTGTTTTCGGAAATGCATCTCCGAAAACGTGTTTTTTTAATATAAAATATTGATTTCGGAGATGCATCTCCGAAATAAAGTTACTTTTTCAGAAAATGTGGTGTTTCAGAAGTTCATCTCCGAACGCACCCCCCTTGGGGAATTCGGAAATGAACTTCCGAAAATATGTCTGGACAGAAGAAAATGAAAAACAACAACAATTCGCTTTATTTAATCGGGTGAAGATTACAACGATAATATTACATATAATTAAAGTTACATATTGTTGATCACAGGTAGGTGGGGATGAGTCAACATTTTGATAACATCGTCCGCCGATCTTTGAAGTTTCGCGTCCAACTCAATCGGGCCTTTCGAAGAAAATCGGTGTTCAGCAGAATTTTGTTGAATCAATGTAGTGAAATAGGGAATGAAATAAGTGATGTTTACTTGAAATTGTAGCTTTCTATGCTCCCTTTAACGTGATTAACGGTTTGAAACTTGATTTTAGGACGAAAAATGGATGGAGATTGATTGGGTTTTGGAGAGGGTTTGGAAAAGTGTTGGAGAAAAATGATGAAATAGTGAAGGAGGGAAATTTGTATATGCAGAAATATTTTCGGAAATGAACTTCCGAAAATATTAACGGTTTTGACATTTTCGGAGGTTCATTTCCGAAGACAAAAAAAATTCAAAAAAAAAAGCACTTCGGAAGTTCATTTCCGAAGCAGGGGTAGTTTTGATTTTTCGCTGGGGTGACCCCCATAGGGAGGTGGCTAAAGAAATTTTAAAAAAAATAGCCAATTGGTACGAATCTTGAAAGCAAGAATTACAAGAATAAAATTACTAACATTGTTTATAACCATTTTCGATTAAAAAAAAATTAAAAGTTAAATTACTCATTGAAATACTATCATTATTTACAACCACCATCCAAGATCTCTGAAAAACAATTAAAATAAAAATCACTCTTTACAATAGGTTTTTTCTTTACCCACCTCCCTATGGGGTCACCCTAGCGAAAACCCCATTTTACCCCGCTTCGGAAATGCATTTCCGAAATATTTTTTTTTTCTAAATTTTTCCAGACTTCGGAAGTGCATTTCCGAAAAAATCCCAAAAATTGAAATTTTGATAAGAGATGCATCTCCGAAAAAACAAAAAAATTTAAAAATCCCAAAAATTAATTTTAGGATATTAATTAATTCATATATCATAAATTTGATATAATTTATGAGTAATGAATAATAATAATTATATATTTTGATATAATTTATGAGTTATGAATAATAATTATTATATATTTCTATTCTGATTCATATTTTAAAATTTAAAATAATTTTAATTAAAAAAACTAAAATAATTTCACTTACAAAATGAGTTATAATTTTTTATTTATATATTTATATATTTATAATAATTATTATGTATTTACAAAAAAAATTAAAAAATGAGTGTTTTAATTTATATATTTATATAATAATTATAATAATTATTATATATTTATAAAAATTATTATATATTTATATATTTATATATTTATATAATAATTATTATATATTAATTATAAATATATTTATATAATAATTAAAAAAATTAAAAAAATGAGTGTTTTAATTTATAATAGTTATTATATATTTATATATTTATATATTAATTATTATATATTTATATATTATATATTTATATATTTCACTTACAAAATTAATAATTATTATTATATATTTATATATTTCTATTCTGATTCATAATTAAAAATGAGTTATAATTTTTTATTTAGTTTAAAAAAATTAAAAAAAGATTTTATCTTAATTTTATTTAATGAATAAATTTTATATTTAATTCTATATAATTCAAAATTTACTTATGGAATTAAAATATTTTTGATTTATATAAGTTAAAAATAATTTTGAACTTTAAAATTGTTTAGAAAATTTTGATTCACCTTGATTTTATTGATTCACCTTCATTTTATTGATTTTTATACCTATTAATTGTATTGATTCAACTTAATTTTAATTTTTTAATAATTATTGAATTCTTTCGGAAGTGTATATCCGAAACATTCCAAGACCAATTTGGTCTTGGAATATTTCGTATATGCATCTCCGAAGACACCCCCTTCCAAAAAAAAAGGTGTTTTCGGAAATGCATCTCTGAAAACCCAAAAAAGAGGTGTTTTCGGAAATGCATCTCCGAAAACACCTTTTTTTCGTGTTTTCGGAAGTGCATTTCTGAAATAAGACAAATTTTGAAAAAAAGAAAAGCATTTCGGAAATGCATTTCCAAAGTGAGGGTATTTTAGATTTTTCACCAGAGATGACCAAGAAAAGAGGGAGGTAGGGAAAGAAATTTTCTTACAATATTGCCTATAGTGTCATTTTTTGCATTTCTTCTACAACATCTTTGTAGTAAATAGCAATGCTCAAAAAAAATAAAAATAAAGTTAGAGATTATATATGTGAGAGTGTAGAAAAAACTAATTTGTAGTAAAGAGCTATTTACACATCCCTCTAAAACATCTTAAGCACGTCTTTCTTCTACATTGTATTTGGGATTTAGAATATATTCATATTCTTGTCTTAATACAAGCATGGAAGTAAATTTTTTTTTTTTAAGCAAGATATATTAATAATTAGCCAAAAAAACACAAAGTACAAGGACCCCTTACCAAAGAAAATTACACTTCTATTGAAATTTAACTTAAGTAAAACAATGGGTTATTGCTAAACTCAAAGAAATTACAATTGGCACGCGTAATTTTCCCGATATACGACCATCTCCAAATTAGAGCTTTACAACTCCATACAACATCTCTTGAATTCCAAGACGAGTTGTTGAAAACTATATCATTCCTTCGTAACCAAATGCTCCAAAGAATGACGAGCCAAATAATTCCCTCATTCCTTTTTTTTACCTTCTGCGATCTACAATAATTGCTCAAATACCAAAAATTCTCCTTCAAATCTTCAATACAATTATAACTCAATCCTATCCAATCGGCCATCTCCTTCCAAACAATATCGACATTCCGACATCTCAAAAAAGAATGGATCAAATTTTGAAAGTCGGTTTAGCCAAAAATTTTGAAAAAGTTATAATTTAAAATTTTCAAAAGATAAATGTACTCCAACTTAGGGATGTCAACGGGGCAGATATTGTTCGGAGGATGCTTCTCCACTCCCCGCCCCGCCCCTAAATTTAGTCCCCATCCCCAATCCCCGTCACGGGGGAATATTTCCCCCCATCCCCATCCCCACAGATCCCCACAGATATCCACGGAGATCGAATTTTAAGAAAATTTCTACACTTTTTGATCAAAACTATGACACTAGTATTTTGTTTTTTTTTTTTCCGTATTTTTTAAAACGCATATATTTGCATCTTTATTTTATAAAAAAAATCAAAATACATCTTGCATCAATAATAAATAAAAAAAGCAAAAGAACTTGATGTTGCTAATATTTTTTATGTAAAAATAAATAAATAGTAACATAACTTCTTGCTACCGTGCTTCCACTAATTTACTACCACAATACCGATGTCGTCCAGCGCAAGTGGTTGATTATGTGTGACAAATCTATAACTTCTAATGACTCTTCATTTTCTAATACATTGTAAAATTATATAATTATATAATATATAAAATATATAAATTAACATATATCTTCGGAGTCGGGGAATCCACGGGGACGGAGGATACTTTCCCAATCCCCGCCCCAAAGTGTTATCGGGGGAACTTTTCCCTCCATCCCCATCCCCACGGGGAAAAAAACCCCCAACTTCGAATCTCCGCACAGATATTTCCTACAGAGATCCCCATTAACAGATGCAATTGACATCCCTACTCCAACCGACTTAATTATAATTTTTAATATGTTCGAAAATTTAAAGAAAAATTATTTATTTTTACAAGTTTGAGAGACAGATTGAATTTCAAGGAGTTTTTGTTGGTTGAGTCAATTTTAGGGGGGGTATGAACTAAGATTTCTTTAGCTTATAGATTCCTGGACTATTTTTTTTCTTTTAATATTTAAGTTCTAGAAGCCCAATTTGTTTTTTAAATTAATTTTTTAAAAAGTTGTCAGCCATGTTAATACTATATTTGAGGTCCAATCTCAAAATTCCAAACTAAAGAACTCTAAAATCCACTCAATTATTGCATACACGGACATCTCAAAAACGACGAGACATCTCAAACACGACAGAAACACTGATACACTAATACTAATTATAAATTAAAAATAAATAAATTTAATTATTAGTGTTCGATACAGATACAAACATAAACACACATTTTTTAAAAACGTCGGTGCTACATATATCTCTTATAAATACTATAGTTTTTACCCTAAAAACATTTTAGGTTTTACTATTAACATTTTAAAATATTATTCATAACACTTTAGCTTTACTATTAACATTTTTGAAATAATATTCATAAAGTTAGTCATGTGACAGTATTATCAAAATATACAATAAAAAAGTTAACACACTGGTTATTTTGGACAGTATTTTAACCAGAATACACTAGTTTTTGTCACATATAAAGAAAAGAATACCCCTATTTTCCAAAAAGGTAGTAGTAAAAAAGAATAAAGATTAATCAAAGTGGTATCAATTTCAAGAACACGTATCTACATATCATACGAAAATGAAACAAAAAAAGTACTAACATTCTCAAACAATAACACCCTGTGTCACATTCTGAATCACTCCAAATATTTCCACTCTCATTCGTGCGTTATCAGAGATAGGTTTCACGTTTCAGAATTCAGATCATGAACTCTGGTGAATATAACAAGTTAACCTAAAGTGAGTAGTTGTGACCCATTATTTCTTTGCTCCCCAATAACAAGGCATCTTTGGGTCACATGTGGAGACCCATGTGCCAAACAAGTTCACCGTATCCAATATATGCAAATACTAAACCTATAATTTTATTCCTATATATAATGCATACTTTTTTTTTATATATTTTTATATACTCATTTAACGTGCAATATGGAGTATTTAATATTTTTATATGACAAGAAACTACAAGAGCATTGTTCTGTGGGCTCGACCCTCAATGCGGGGACCGATTCTCGAATCTAGGACACGTGTAAGAAACTTGTGTATGTAGTTTTCTTGAGAGCCATACACGTGTACTTTTTAAGGACCATCACTCACCACTCATATAGCATAGTTTCTGAGTTCTGACACCATGACAATAATATAGACTAAGACAAGAGGTTCCAACATCTCATTGCTGCTTTTTCACTTCAATTTCTGCGTCAGATCCATATTCACATGAATATATGTTTCAATATGTTAATAGATTTAGTTGTGTCATACTAGATTTGTTATAGATAATTACTAGTTATTTGGTAGTTGATAATGATTAATACTCCCTCCATCTTACACTAGGTCCTATTTTATTTTTTTTATTTGTATGTTATATTTATTTTTTTCATTAACTTATTCTTATTTATTGTATTTTAATTCATTTAAGTATTTCACTATATATTATTAATAAAGTTATTTTAGTAAATGAGACTCATTTTATCAATGAAATCAACATAATTAATCACTTTTTTTAAAAGTGTGAAAATCTCAAAGATCGAGGATACCTATTGTAAGCTGGGTGGAGTATATAAAGCGTACTCCTTCTGATCATATTTATAAATAAAAAATGACTTTTTAGATTCATTGAATAATCAATGTATCTAGTGCATAATACCGTCTAAATACATTGTTTATTCAAAAAATTTATAAATAAAATTTCTCATGATTTTTTAATTTAAATCAATATTGCACAATTCATTTATCTCTTAGTTTATTTTTCAATTTTATTGGACCCAACCATAATTCTCACTTTGTATCAAAAACATGTCAGATTTAGCGGACTATTTACTATCAAGTTTTTGCTATTAGAAAGCGGCCAGAGTCTCTGTCGTGGTTGATTTTAGGAGTGTTGTCGTGGTTGATTTTAGGAGTGTTTCATTTGTTTGTAGATTTAGAGGACGAGAAGTTGGTGTCTGTAGTTTTTGTCTCAATCTTCTATTATGTGGTCCGAGCTATTTGAATATGCAGAATAAAGTTTTTTTAGAGGGGTTCGTTTAACGGTCAAGAAGTGAGTTAATGTTTATGCTCTCGATTTTAACGTTTCTCTACTTGACTATGAGCGAAGTGGGTAGGTATTTAGGAATGTGCTAGATAGTCAACTATTTTTCTTTTGTTTTGACATATACTCTTGTTCTCCTTCCTTTAGCTTGTGCTTCCTAAAGTCTATTGTACTTGTGATTGGTGAATAGATCAAATTGATGAATGGTTGGCTTTTTTCGAATTGTGGCCGTGTTTTGGTGTTTAGTTTTTAGTTCGTTGTTTTTCCCTTTTTTTGTAAGGGATTGAGTAGCTTTGTCGTTTAGTGCACTTTGTTGGAGGCATTTCGAGGGATCAACAAGACATAACACTTAGGACATACTTTGTGAGACACACATCACATAAAACTTTAAGATGATAGGTGTGTGGATTCTCTCACTTATAAAGTGTTCATTCTTCCATTTTCTAACCAATGTGGGACATCTTCGTCACATTTGATTCTCAACACTCCCCCTCAAGTGTGAGTCTATACAATGCTCCCCCTCATGTGAAAGCTCTCTCTTCCTCATTCACTTGTATCCGTTGAATTTCTTCAACTACAAGTAAGTCGATCCTTTTCTCGAACAAAAGGCTTTGATTACCACTGTTGGAGGCACTTCGAGGGGGTCAACGAGGGAGCATTTTATACTTGGGACACACTTTGTGAGAGACACAACACATACTCACCTAAAATCTTAAGGTGATGAGTGTGTGGATTCTCTCACTTATAAAGTGTTCATTCTTCTCTTTTCTAACCAATATGAGACATTTTCCTCTCACTTGATTCTCAACACACTTGATGCTCTTGACTTATTATTATATTTCTCTCTAAACTTTAATTTATTTATTTATTATAGTTCTACTTTACTATTTAAGAAAAATCCATTATTTATTTCTATATTTTAAATGTAAAGTCTTAAATATTTAAGAGTCTTAAATATTTAAGAGTCTCGTATCAAACAAAATATAACATAAACAAATAATTATACTATATATGAAAACAATTCATTTAAATGAGTTGGACTCAATCACATTTTCTTAACATCAATATATTCTAAATTAACTAAAGTGTTACCATTTTTAACTTCAAGGTTGGGGTTGGTGGGAGCAAGAGTGTATAATGGGTGACCAAAGGTTGAGACTTTTATTCAAGTACTTCAAAACAATATATAAACTGCTACTTATTGAAACAAAAGTATATATTTAATAACATTAATGCGTATACTTTATTTTCCTAAGATCACGAGCCAATGCTTCATATTATAGTTAAAGAAGAGGTAGATGGAGAATGGGAATAATAAAACTCCAAAGCCATAAATAGTGAAAATGAAAGATGACAATTGGCAGAGAAATGGTGTTCAACTTTTACCTCAATAATTGAAACTTTGAAAAGCTTAATTTATTTCAAACATAAACATCAATCATAAATCTGGTGGACTCCATCTTTCCACGTCCGACAGACACAAAATTAACATCTGAGAGGGGTTGTCAAAGGTTGGATGGAGCCATGTTAATGTCTCTATTCCAAATATCTATGTTTTTATTCTTCCCATCAAACATCTCAGTTTTTCAGTGGATTCCAACTCTTCATTCAACCATCACACATAGATTCCCTAAACTAAAATCTTAACTTTCATTTTCACTAACTAACAAAAACATTAACATTACTTCATCTATCCTACATTACAAAACCAAAAAGAAAGAAAGAGAAATTTTTGAGCTTCCTTCGAACTTAAGCACCAATTATTCTACAAGTCCTATTCTTCTTTATTTTTCTCTTTTGTCAACTTTGTGTATGTGCCTAATAAATCAAAGAATCTAAGCAAGCAATAAACCTCTTACAGTCTCGATCATTACATTATAGATTAACTTTTTTCTGCATGTTTCTTGTTGCAATAACACGGGCACAGCTTTTTGCATGTGCATAATATCTGTGGTCATTTCACATGATTTGTTTCCTTATTTTTTTATACATTAGTTTCTGCCATTTCTTATTGTATATTGTGCCACTTCACAAATCTAGCTACTTAAACAAGGAAAAAAAAATAGGGTTCATAAGATAGTGGACAGTGGACACATAAGTATATTATGGAAATCTCCCAAACTTTTCTTCCTTTTTCTTTTTTTTTAGAGAAATAAAAATGGAGCATTGGTTTCTGTTATTATTATTGATATGAAAAATGAAACACCTTTTGTATACATGGGACAGGTAACCTTCTTTTTAATTTTTTTTATCACCAAGGTGCATGTGATGAGTGGAACTTCATTATCAAACCTAGAATCTCTATATAAATAATATGAGTGCAAAGTTTCTCACATTTTGATTCTAGATCAATAATAATTGGTGAAACATGAGAATATTGTAGAAATTGGTTGGTAGTAACACCAATAAAATTAAGTGACTCTAGATCAAGACTTTTTTATAACCATTCAAAATATATATGTTGATTCTTTTAATAACAAAAGAAACAATCTTATATATTAATATAAAGGAAAAATAAAAGTTACAAAAGAAATAAAGAGTATCTGTAATGCGCAAAAACAACAAATCCGACAAAGTCCAGTTAGAAAAAACAGACACAAAAATAAAACAACTGAACATCGTGAAAAGATAAAACTAATCAACTAGTCCAACAATCTCAACTATCCTGTAGCCTCAAACGCATCAAACCTCTTGAAAGAACAAGTTGGAGGAAGGTGGACACGACCACCTGCATGAAGGTAGTTAGTCACCTAGCTTAGAGTCTAATACCTAACCACTTTAGTGGGTCTCGCTCACAATCTAATAAAGAAGTGACAAAACCATGAGCACGAACATGTATTCCATGCTAATAATTGTAGACATCTAATGATTAACCCTCAAGTTTTCCTGATAAAAAATAATTTTATTTCGTATTTTCTAAATAGTTCAGAACACATAATGTCAGATCGAGACCAAATCTAAAGATGTATGTTTTCCCTAACTTAGACCCTGAGACAACTCAAACAAATTGAATGTGGAGGAGGCCTAAGGCCGCTCCTCCCACTTAAAAACTCTTACTAGATAAGACGCTTCTGACTCTGCGTGTCCTAGTCACACTACAAACCCCGCATTACTATATATTGATTTTATGGTCCAAATGACAACCAATAATGGCCCTACATATAAATACTAGAAGTGTTCAATTTTCTAGAGCAGGGCTATTTTTACTGTATTCCACAATTGGATTTATGGTAATAGTCGAATCCATGAAACCATTTCCAACACATATACAGAATACATAAATGTCAGTATACTAGAATGCATGACAGAACTAAAGCTATCGAGGGTGTTACTGGCAATATGGCCAAAGCAACATTGATGTAAACATTGAATAATAATGACAAATAGCACAAAGTTTTGAGTATTTTTGAGCACGAATTTTAAAGTGTAGCCCACAAGAGCAACTTTTGAGTCAGCTTCAGTTATAGGATAAAAATATTCCAAATAAGCCAGTTGATAAGGGACCCTCTTTTACTCATATTATTACCTGAATCTACAAGTATTCAATCATTGAATGGTTATAATGATCTTATCTCCATATTAAGGATATCTTACTGAGACATATATAGCAAGTTCGTTTTTGCTACATGTTGTTTGTTAGTAACATGAACACCACACGTGTGAAAGTGGTCCTAAAGTTTAATGCAAGTGGATTATTAATTAAGGTAACCAACCTTCTAGGTGTTGTAGGTAGGTGGAGTTAATTTCTTTTTGAATGTACTACATTACTATTACAATATATTGTACTAGCATTGTTCAATGAATCAAGACAATTATTAGTATGTGATATTTTAGAGATTAGTCAATATTGTTATTTGTCCTGTTGTGAATTCAATGCCAAGAACAAAGTATAAAACAAGGGAATTAGGGAGGAGAAGAAGAACACACGAATTGGTTATAACTGCTATTCTTTTACTTTGTCTTAAAACAAGATTACAAGTTTACAAGAATAACAAATAACCTCTCTCACCCTAAATTAGGATTTGCAGCTTAGCAGCTTACAATGATGAGAGACTAGTATGCTATTTATAATAAAACCTAACATACTAACTAATGGGCTTTTTCAGCAAGGCCCATTACACAAGCCAACTTAATAAACAAGCTAACTTAACAAATTAGGGTTTAAACACTAAACCTAATTTAACATGCTAACAACCCTAGCATCTTCGACACAAGCATGTGAACAACCTTCGACTTCATGCTTAATCCTTTCGAACCAAGAAGCTACCCTTCGACCACACTAGAGTTCGATCCAATATCCCACAAATCTCCACCTTGGATCTAACCCTACAACATCAAGGGAACACACTAGCTTTCTTCATGCAGCTTTATCAACTGCATACAGTGGAAAAACTTGCAACTCGGCAATGTCTTGGTGATCATATCAGCAGCATTGTCTTCAGTCGAAACCTTCAGCACTTGGACTTCTCCACGCTCGATTACTCCTCTGACGAAATGCAACCTCACATCAATGTGCTTAGTTCGCTCATGATAGGCTGAATTCTTCGACAGGTGTATTGCACTCTGACTATCACATTTAACAGTGATACTTCGACTTTGAAGTTTCAGCTCCTTTGCAAAACCTTCAAGCCACAATGCTTCTTTCACAGCTTCAGTTAAGGCAATATACTCTGCTTCAGTGGTTGATAGAGCAACAACCTTCTGAAGTGTTGCTTTCCAACTAATTGCTGTGCCAAACATAGTGAAAACATATCCAGAAATAGATTTTCTGGAATCCATACAACCTGCATAATCAGAGTCGACATATCCTTCGATTACTGCTTTACTATCTTCACCTAAGGCTCCACCATAAATTAGGACTCTATTCAGAGACCCATTTATGTACCTTAAAATCCACTTCAATGCTTGCCAGTGAGCCTTTCCAGGATTCGCCATGTACCTGCTTACAAGACTTACTGCATATGCTATGTCGGGTCTAGTACAGACCATAGCATACATCAAAGAACCGACTATATTAGCATATGGGATGCTATTCATATAGGCTCTTTCGACATCAGTACTGGGACACTGATCAATACTCAGCTTGAATTGAGGGTTTGTTGGAGTCACAACTGGCTTCGAATTCGACATACCATACTTTTCAAGAATCTTCCGTAGATATGCCTCTTGAGATAAGCATATCTTCGACTTCTTTCTATCTCTCCGAATGTCAATTCCAAGAATCCTGGAAGCAGCTCCCAGATCCTTCATATCGAACTCCTTATTGAGTTCAGCCTTCACCCTCATCACATCTTCAACACTGTTGCTAGCTATGAGAATATCATCCACATAAAGCAACAAAATAACAAATGAATTACCAGGTCGAAATCTGAAGTAAACGCAGTGGTCGAACTGACTTCTAATGAAACTTATGCGTGCCATGAACTTGTCGAATCTCCTATTCCACTGTCGAGGAGATTGTTTCAGCCCATACAAAGATCTCTTTAACTTGCACACATAATCTTCCTTCCCCTTTTCGACATACCCTTCAGGTTGCCTCATCAGGATCGTTTCATCTAGATCACCATACAAGAACGCAATCTTCACATCCATCTGTTCCAGTTCAAGATCGAACTGTGCCACCATGGCAAGCAACATTCGAATGGACCTATGCTTCACAACAGGAGAAAACACATCATTGAAGTCGACACCTTCTTTCTGAGTGAAACCCCTTGCAACTAACCTTGCCTTGTATCTTTTCGACGTCACTCCTTCAATTCCTTCCTTAACTTTGAAAATCCATTTACAGCTGACTAACCTTGCCCCAACAGGTTTCTTGATCAGTTCCCAAGTATGATTATCATGAAGAGATTTCATCTCATCATCCATGGCCTTCAGCCATTCAGTCTTATTTTGACTCCTCATAACTTCCTTATAGTCTCTAGGTTCTTAGTCTAGAACCTCACTTGCAGAGATTAAGGCATAAGCTATAAAATCTGCATATCCAAGTCTCTGAGGTGGCTTGATGACTCTTCTCGACCTATCTCTCGACAATAGGTAGTCATCGTCAGTTTCCTCAACTTCAGCATCTTCTGCTTCTTCTTCGACTTCATCTGGGATATGCAATTCAGCATCAACATGCTCCACCTCAACAGGAATCTCTACCTGTTCCAGCTCTTCGTCAAATGTTTCTGTACTTCGACCAACATCATCAGTTTTCTTAAAAGCCATTTCAGCTTCATTGAAAACTACATCTCGACTGGTGATACACCTCCTGTGACCTGGCTCTAGGCACCATAGCCTATAAGCTTTGACTCCTTCAGGGTATCCCATGAACATGCATTTCAGAGCTCTAGGTTCGACCTTGTCTTGCCTAATGTGAGCATAGGCTACGCATCCAAATACTCTCAGTTTGTCGAGATCTGGTGGATGTCCCGACCAAACTTCTTCAGGTGTCTTCATATCTAACGCTGTCGAAGGACATCTGTTTATCAGATATGTTGCTGTCGAAACAGCCTCAGCCCAGAACACCTTCTTTAAACCGGCACTAGTCAACATGCATCTGACTCTCTCCAAAATAGTTCGATTAAACCTTTCAGCCAAACCATTTTGCTGTGGAGTACCTGCAGTAGTTCTATGTCTTGCAATACCAGAGGCAGCACAAAAACTGTCGAATGCCTCATTGCAAAATTCAAGGCCATTGTCGGTTCTCAACCTCTTGACCTTTCTGCCAGTCTGATTTTCAACCAGAGTCTTCCAACTTTTGAAATTCTCAAAAGTTTCATCCTTAGTCTTCTGGATGAATACCCATAATTTTCTGGAATAATCATCTACTATGGATAGAAAATACCTTGCTCCTGAATGTGATGGACACCTTGCAGGCCCCCAAAGATCAGCATGGATGTAATCAAGGGATCCATGTGTTCTTTGTTTGCCTTTGTTGAACTTCACTCTGCAAGATTTTCCAAGTACACAGGGTTCACAAAACTTCAGCTTTTCGATTTTGTCTCCACCAAGCAGATTTTGTTTCCCTAATTCGACCAGACCCCTTTCACTGACATGGCCCAATCTCATGTGCCAGATTTCTGTTTTCGACAAAGGTTTCGTGGATGCAACATTTGTCGAACCACTTACAACTTCAGCCTCAAGGGTATACAAGCCTTGTTTCTTCACGCCTCTCAAGACTTCCTTCGAACCCTTCATGACTCTTAGGATACTTTTCTCTCCTTGGAAAACATATCCTTTCTTGTCGAATTCACCAAGAGAAAGCAGATTTCTCTTCAAATCAGGAACATACCTGACTTCAGTCAATAACCTTATTGACTCATCATGGAGCTTGAATCTCACAGATCCAACACCTGCAATCTTGCAAGCCTTGTTGTTTCCCAGCAATACTGATCCACCATCTTGATCACATAATTCCTCGAACAAGTCTTTGTTCGGAGTCATGTGCCAAGTGCAACCTGAATCCATAATCCACTCCTTCTTAGAGTCACTGCTTGAAACCACAAGAACATCAGATGATTCGAAATCATCTTGAACAATGGCAGCGTTGCCATTATCCTTACCTCCATGATATTTCAGGCGTTCAGGGCACACCTTTCTTGTGTGACCCTCCTTCTTACAATGGTAGCATCGAATGCCAGATGCTTCGCCACTGTAAGACTTCGACTGGCTTTTTCCTTTCTTCTTGTCGAACTTACCATCCTTTCGTAAGAGTTTTCCTTTAACGGCCAAACCTTCGCCAACAGTCGAAGGTTTATGCTCCTTTCGTTCATTCAAGTCCTTAGAGTACAAGGCTGATTGAACTTCTTCAAATGTCAGGGACTCCCTTCCATACAAGAGAGTTTCTTTGAAGTGAGCATGTGATCGAGGCAAAGAACACAATAGTAACAGCGCTTGATCTTCATCATCGATCTTCACATCAATATTTTCAAGATCAAGAATCAGCTTGTTGAACATATCCAACTGCTCAGCCAATACTTTGTCTTCAATCATCTTGAATGAATACAAAGCTTGCTTCAGGTAGAGTCGATTTACCAGCGATTTGGTCATATACAAACTTTCAAGTTTCACCCATAACCCTGATGCCGTCGTCTCCTTTGATACCTGTCGTAGAACCTTATCACCAAGGCTCAACAGAATTGCGCTGTGTGCTTTCTCGATCATAGTTGTCTTCTCCGCTGCCGTTAATGCAGCATTCATGGCTGCCTCTCCCTTCAACGCTTCCAAACAACCCTGCTGAACCAGTAGGGCTTTCATCTTCAAGCGCCACAGACCGAAATCATTCACTCCGGTGAACTTTTCAATCTCATACTTTGTTGAAGGCATCTTCTCCACGCTCACCGCACCAATTTGTTGTGAATTCAATGCCAAGAACAAAGTATAAAACAAGGGAATTAGGGAGGAGAAGAAGAACACACGAATTGGTTATAACTGCTATTCTTTTACTTTGTCTTAAAACAAGATTACAAGTTTACAAGAATAACAAATAACCTCTCTCACCCTAAATTAGGATTTGCAGCTTAGCAGCTTACAATGATGAGAGACTAGTATGCTATTTATAATAAAACCTAACATACTAACTAATGGGCTTTTTCAGCAAGGCCCATTACACAAGCCAACTTAATAAACAAGCTAACTTAACAAATTAGGGTTTAAACACTAAACCTAATTTAACATGCTAACAACCCTAGCATCTTCGACACAAGCATGTGAACAACCTTCGACTTCATGCTTAATCCTTTCGAACCAAGAAGCTACCCTTCGACCACACTAGAGTTCGATCCAATATCCCACATGTCCAAATGAAGAATTTATGATATGTGTCTTTTAACTAAATGTGTAGTAAATAGTTTGAAAAGGAAAACAATAATTGGGGAGAAATGGAAGGTGAAAAGATAGCTAGATGTGAAATGTTGATGCTTTCACTTATTGGTCTTAAAGACCTAAGAACTAGTTGAGAAGTATCACTTCATGAAGTTATATTCAAGATGTTATAGTCTGTTTTTAGCTCTTTCTTTCCCAATGTAGTGCAGTGTGTCGTCAAACAGAAATGGTTGAGAATGAAAGTACTCTGCACCAATTGTTAAGCATTGGATTATCAATTTTTTTTTATTTTTTTAATAAGCAATTGGATTAAAAACGGAGTATAAGGGGTACTCCAACCGGATACAACACGGAAAGCCTCTACTACTCAAAACACATGAGCGGTAAAGTATTCCAAACATGATAGTTACAATTATCCGCTAGTTTATAATAAGAGTTAAGCCAATTCCAAGAATTGAAGAGAATCTCCGACATACACTCTACGAAACTAAAATGCTCGTTCTTAAAAATCATTGCATTACGTCTATTCCAAATGCTCCACGTAGTTGCTAACCAAATCACCGCAATTATCACCCTTTTGGATCTGTTCTTCACCTTCTCTATGACAAAGAAAAAATTCTCAAATTCTTCTAAAGATAAACCATCAATATCACCTATCCAGTTGAAAACTTTACTCCAAATGCCTGCCACCACAAAACAGCCCCCAAACAAATGTTTGAGGCATTCCCCCAAACAAATGTTTGTCATGGCGAAATTTTGTCTCAATGCATGTAATGTATTTTATGCTATGTTTGGTTTGGCGGCAGAATACACAGAATCGCGGTGAAAAGTCACAGTAGCACAGAAGCTATACTTTGTGGCTTCTCGTTTTCACGGCAAACTGCTATCCAAACGTGCGGTGGCGGTGAGGAGAAGCTCATCCAAACACACACTTAGTCTTTAAAGTAAACCTCGCTTTATTTTTTCTACGTCTTTATTTTTAATAGCAAAACACATTAAAATATATTAAAAGTTGTTGTTTTACGGTTTTGAAAAATATTACCATTGAAAAAATTATTGGTCGAGTCGCGGATTATGTCGCTCTCTCTAAAACGTTTTGTGGCACTGCACAAAATAATGTAAAATAGTCACTCAACCACGCTGTCTCCTGGATAAAACAACCCATCAACTGTATGATTACTATTTACACAGGAGATAGTCGGTTTAGAAATACACCCTCTAATGGTTCAAAAACCAGTTAAATATAGTATAAATACCACTCGTACTCGTAGTATCTAGTATATAGATCAGTCGTAATAATTTTTCAAACAATGAGAAATTCAAATAATTATAAAAGATAATTCAATAATGGTCATTCGACCACTCAAAATAATTTCTCAAATAAGAAGAAATTCAATTATTTCTTCAAAGAGAATCCAAAAATAATATTTTATAATTTTTCAACTCAAACAAGGAGAAATTAAAATAATTCTATATAGAGAATTCAAGAAAATACTTGGAAAATTCAATAAATAGAAAAAAGGAGAGAGAAGTCGGCACTTCAACAATTTGAAAGAAGCAGAGAGTGAGAAAGGAAAAACTCAATTTTTTTTGTGTATTTTAAAATGAAACATGTGAATTCTTTATATACTAAACTAAGTTAACAAAGGAATGAAAATTAAGCCATGTTGGACTTATGAATTTTCTCACTTAACACACAATCACACAAAACTTTCTTACAATGTGGGAATTAAACAATTTTTTCAAATTTATCATTTGGAGTATTTACATGTTCCAACAATCACCCACTTGAATTTTAAAAAAAAAGTTTCAGAAGTAACGTCAAACGTTTCTAAGATTTTGCATAAACACATGTGGTGTCTACGACTTATACCTTGGCGGAGCAAGTAAGATTTTGATTCAACAAAAATGACACAGTTGTCTTGAACTCTATCTCAGACATCAAACTCGCACACAAAATTTTCTCAAGGTGTATTCTAATAGCGCGTGCTTTAATTGCCCTGCATGTGTATCCCGATTTAGTAAAGGCTCTAGGAATTCTGCCTCAAAATTCCACAATCACATAGGTGAGTCTATCAAGAGTATTCATGTAGACTAGGTACTTCCTCATATATATATATATATATATATATATATATATATATATATATATATATATATATATATATATATATATATATATATATATATATATATATATATATATATATCATTAAAAGCTTTTATCATCTCATCCTCTTATTGCTTCAGGATTCATGGTTCTCATTTTGACATCACTTACCATTATACTTATGGTTCTCATTTTTTACAATAGTTGCGATACTATCATAGTGGATCAATATAGTTGTCATGGGCTTTTCCCATAAAGGGAACTTAGATAACAATCATGTTAACCAACTTACTTCTCCATTAACAATCGCTAATGCTATCATTTTAGACTCCATCATGGACTAGCCAAAATAGTAAGATAGTCTATTTCTTTGATTTCCAAGATATGAATCACAAACCCTTCCAAGTGGTCCATGTAAGCTTTTTTTTTTACTAAGTCAACGTTTAAAAAAG
Source organism: Vicia villosa (assembly GCF_029867415.1). Lineage (NCBI taxonomy): Eukaryota > Viridiplantae > Streptophyta > Magnoliopsida > Fabales > Fabaceae > Vicia > Vicia villosa. The sequence continues at coordinate 151,717,272 of NC_081184.1, read as the reverse complement.
TTGTTTTAACTTCCATTTGGTGTACTATTAAGTTATAAATAGAATGAATTAAAAATAATACCCTAATGGATGTAATTCTAGTGACTGGAGAAAAAGTATCAAAGAAATATATATTTTTCTATACCTAAAAATTTTGGCTACAAGGCGAGCCTTGTACTTATCAACTGTTTCGTCAAGTTTTGGTTATTTTTCAAAACCCATTACAACTGATTTGTTTGCAAACAGGAGGCAATTCTACTAAGTGTCAGATCTTGGTAGATTCTATAATAGCTTCTTGCCACAAATTTACATCCACAGACGACAAGGCTTCTTGAAGATTTTTTTTGATCTTCTTCTACTGTATAGGACGCATAATCAGACTATAACCTTTAAAAGATCTTACTCATTTACTTTGTCAAAGTTCTGTTTCCACTTTGTCGTTGCTTTCAGTGCTTTTTATTACAGAAATGTGATTTGATTCAGTGCCCTCACTATTTCTCGATTTGAAAGGAATTTTGTCTTCATATAATTTAAAATCATTTGATTCTATGATCAATTTAGAATTTAGTTCGTAACACCTATATGCCTTACTCTTTGATGCATATCCAATGAATACATATTCATAGGCTCTACTAGCATGTTTAACTTGCAATATATCTGAAATTCCGACATAGGCAGACATCCCTGAAGGATAGAAAAACACTTAGAAAGGGGGGATTTGAATAAGTGTGAATTTAAAAACTCTTAAGATAAAAACAATTGCACAATGATTTTTATCCTGGTTCGTTGTTAACGAAACTACTCCAGTCCACCCCCTTAGAGTGATTTACCTCACCTGAGGATTTAATCCACTAATCAACCTTGATTATAATGGTTTTCCACTTAAATACCTTCTAAGTCTTCTAGAGTATTCTGATCACACCTTGATCACTCTAGGAACCTTTTACAAATTAATGTAAACAAATTCTTACAAGAGTATTACAATGCTTCTTAATAAGCTATAATCACAACTGTGATATTTCTCTTAAGTTCTAAGCTTAAATCTCACTCAGATATTACAACAGTAATGTGAGGTTAAAGATGAAGTTTGAGAGCTTTTGAATTTGACAGCGTTTCTGTATTTTTGCGCAAGAGTTATGTATTCAGCTTCTCATCAGAATTTCTATTTATAGGCATTTTGAGAAGATGACCGTTGGGAGCATTTAATGCGTTGCGTGATCCGTACAGCATTGCATTTAATGTTTCACTCTTTTGTCAACTACCTCGAGCCTTGCTTTTCCTGCTTTAACTGACTTTGCCTTTAATAGCTTCTAACGTTCCTTTTGTCAGTCAGCATAGCTTGTCATCTTGTACTTGCTTCTGATCTGATCTTTGTAGATACAACGTTTGAATTAATCAGAGTCAAACAACTTGGTGCAGAGCATCTTCTCATCTTCTGACTTTGAAGTGCTTCTAGCGTGATACCATAAGAACTTCAATGCTTCTGCTTCTGAACTCAAGTTCTTCTGATGCTTCAATAGACCATGTTCTGATTCAGCTTGACCATCTTCTGATGTCTTGCGAGAGCATGTTCTGATGTTGCATACTTGAACTTTCTGAGTCAGTGCTTCTTGCACTGAATTGTGCATACTCATCATATATTTCCTGAAATGAAAAATGCATAGGATTAGAGTACCACATTGTCTTATACAAAATTCATATACATTGTTATCATCAAAACTAAGAATATTGATCAGAACAATTCTTGTTCTAACAATCCCCAAGTTCTTAAGTAAGATAAGTTTGATTGTCTTTTCTTCAATATCTCATAAGGAGAAGGACATAGCAAACAGTTCAGGAGTAGCACCAGAATTCATCATTATTGCAACAACCAGTTTAGTATGAGTTTTATTCTTTCTATTTGATTTACCATTCATTTAATGAAAGTATGGTGCAGTCATTTCATGTACAATATTTCAAAGTTATTTATAAAATTCATTAAATAAACTGAAATCATATTTAATTTCCCTAACACTATGAAGTCTCTTAATATTCTTACGAAATTGTATTTTAATTTTATTTACAAATATCTTAACATAGCAGTTTTACAAAAATATCATTCTTAGTGATTGTGTACAAATCTACCCCAATTAAGATTTGAAATGATTGGAGTTGAACCGAAATCGCCGTAGTTCGATTCGACTCGTTAAGAATTGGTTCTGTTCAAATTTCTGTTCGAATTCATCTCAAACTTTTTTTCTGCTCAAACTCGACTCATTTGAAGTTCACAAACATCTCGTTAGGTTCAACTCTCTTGTTTCATGGACCTAAAAGTCATTTTTTAAAGTATTTTTTTTTTATATATTTGACATTTTAAATTAACTTTTTAAAAAATAAAAATATAGAAATAAAGTAAAAGTTATAAGATTGAAATTTATACGATGTTGATTTTATTTGTATATTTATTTTTCGAAATATTTTGTTCACTTGATAATATAAATTATCAATTAAAACTGTTAGATTAAAAGATAATATATGGCTAAGATTTGGAGAAATCTTTAAACATGCTCTTAAAGACAAGTTAATTCATCTCATATATAATCGAGTTGACTCATGAATCTAACGAGTTGAACTATGTATAGTTCAAGTTCAACTTATTTAGTTAACGAACTTAGTTTTTAGTTCATATTCAACTTACTTGGATCATGAACCTAATTCAACGATTAAATTTTCGAATTGAGTTCCGAACTATTTTCGAGTTGGCTCGGATCATTGTAAGCTCTAACCCCGATAGACTAACTAAACCCTGCATTTTTCAAAAGAAAACCAGAAACAAGATTCTTTATAATCTCTGAAGTATGCATGACATCCTTTTGTTAGCGTAAAAATTGGGGGAAGATCGAGTGAGGAGCATACTTACTTTGTGGGACTTTCCTTTGAGGAATACACCTTTGTGGGAGACACATAGTCTCTTACAAAGATGCCTAGCCCAACATAGTCTCTTACAAACAACAACAAAAATTTCTTTTTGATCTTATCTCTGAGATTCTTCTTCTACTAGAAAGCGAATAATTAGATTCTCAATTGAAAATTCTTTTGTTTTGTGGTAAAGTAAAATGTTTAAAAACTTTCAAACTATGGGACGATTTGTCAATAATAAAATAACTTTGAAATTGTTCACAACACAAACCTTTTTAATGATCTTATATAAGCCATTCTTTTTTATTATTTTATTACTACATTTGCTTTTCTATTCATGATAATTCTTAATAACTAATAATTAATTAAATTAATTTTAAAAGCTTATAATTTTGAATCATTTATTTATTAATTTTTAAATTTATATGTAATAATTTATTAGTCTCTCTTTTTTTTTTTCAATATGCAAATAGCTTGTAATTTAAGTTATGTAATATCTTGATTCTCATTAAAAGAAAAAAAAATAGATTCATCAAATAACAATATATTAGTAATTAGTACTAAATAACTTATATTTTAAACTTATTGGATAACTATATATTTGGACTAAATAATTTTTATTTTAAATTTATTTGAAAATTATATATATATATATATATATATATATATATATATATATATATATATATATATATATATATATATATATATATATATATATATATATATGGGGACGACTCAAGTGAGAACACTTGGTTAATATGAGAAATGAGAACAATGAATCACGATCATTAAATTTTGATTTTTGTTGATTTTAATGGATTGGATTGATTTATCCTTAGTATTTATTTTAAATCAACATAGAAAGAGAAACCAATTCAGTCCATTAAAATCAACAAAATCAAAATTTAATGGTCGTGATTCATTGTTCTCATTTCTCATAATAACCAAGTGTTCTCACTTGAGTCGTCCCCATATATATATATATATATATATATATATATATATATATATATATATATATATATATATATAGTTTATTCGATGAAATTAAAAAAATAATATTTTATAAAAAAGATCAAAAGGAGTATTAATTTATTAATTTTTTAAACTTTTGTTGAATAATTAGAAAAAAAATATTTTCTTTAAATCAAAACTAGCATTTACTTCTATAATAAAAATTAAAAACAAAAAGTAAAATTGTAAAATTGAGAGATTAGTAAATAGTCAAAGACAAAATATTTATTTAAAATGTTCATTAATATAAATTTTGAAGAAGGAAGAAAAGAGTGCCGAACCCTTAAAGTTTTAATAAAACATCTACATAAATGATAATAAAAAATCTTAATCTATTTTAGTTATATAAGCCTTAATCAATACTTCTATTATGCAGCATCATGTATTTGGTACCTTATAAAATATAGTACCTGTGTTATTGCTTTATTAATAATATTAGTAGTTGATTCACAAATCATAATTTAAATGATCAAAAACAAAACTGAAATATTTATAGATTTGATTCATATACACTCTATGTAATAAAACTGAATATTTCATTATACTTCCTCCAATCATAGACAAAAGAACAAAACTTGATTAGACTATACATTACGTTTTGTTCACCTAAATATTTTTTATTTTTAAAACCAGATGAAGTATAATATACTTTGCATTTTGCACAACAAAAGAAAACAACAGCTTAACAAATAAATTCATTTGATTAGGTTTTTAATAAAAAAATCAAAATACAAAACTCTTATTACCAGAAGCAGCCAAAGGTGGTTTATCATTAATCAACTTCTAGATTCTTTTCTAGCCATACTAGCCATAAGAATACATCCAAATTATTATTTTTTTTCCTTCTTCATAATTTCTGGAACAAATGGTACTTAACATCGATATTTTCAAAGTCTCATGACCACAAAACAACAAATAAATTCGTACGAGCATGCAATTAAACTACATTATGGGTCCATGTCACGATACATAAATTAACAATAAATACATAATAATATTTAATCATAATATTTATAAAAAGAGTACAATTTTTTAACCCTTCCAGAATTACATTATCTGATATGGTTAGTACATATACTTTTCCCCGTACTAATAATTACTTCCTAATTACATCAATTTAGACATTCGAGCTTCAAACTCAGAAAAACACTTTTGTTTTTCTTTTCTTTTTTCATACAATTTTGCTCTATGTCCTATTCTAAACAAAAACAAAAATAAAAAGGTTATGTATTTTATAGCTGGTAGAGATGTACAATGTCTTGTCTTCATCTACACCCTAGAACGTGATTTTGTAGATAATTTTTTCCACTCCACCAAACGCTGCAGAAAATCCATAACCTGCATGAAAATTAATTAATTAATAAATGTATAAATAATATACTTGTTAAATTAGTTAAATAAGTAAATTATTTAATTAATTAATTAAATTATGCTTGCCTCATTGGGTTCCTGTAGAGTGTAAGAAGCAGTAGTTTCTTTAGGAAATTTAGAGACCAGAATTCCAAAACCTTGTCCTCTGTCTCTTAGTTTCTGTTTAACATAAAATAATTAGTTTGTTAATTATCCAAAATAGTTAACAAAAAGTTAAAACATACTGGATTAAGAAATAAAAAATTGATTAAAGAAAATAATGAAGATCATTGGATACCTTGAATGCATCTTCATCGGTTCTATCATCACCAATATAAACAGGAAACACATCGTTACAGTTGGCAAATCCTGTTGAAAACGATTTATTAGTTACTTAATTGAAGGTCTAGTGTTTAATCAGTGTTTAATTAGTGTTTAATCAATAAACTAATCCCACGAGAGTGTAGGTGTCACCCTCTTAATTCTTTGTAATGGTCAAATAGTTTGAAGAATTATCCAACTAATTAAAGACCATGAATAGGACTTTGTTTGTAAGTTAGTGTGATTAACTAATTAACTAATTATTATTAATATTTTTTTAATGAAATATATAATGTTTGATAGTGACAAATATTAAAAATTAACTCACCAAGTGACTCTAACAAAAATTCTAAAGCCTTGCCCTTGTCCCATTTAATTGAGGGACGAATCTCGAATACCTGTATTAAACAAATGAGATTGAAAGTGAGACATCTATTTTTATCTTATTCTTAATCCATGTCTTAATCACCTTTGAATTAATTAAATCACAATATAAACCACCCAAATTAAATTAATTAAAAAAATTAAATAAAACTATGACCCACCTTTCTTCCTTGTGCAAGACGAAGTTTTGGATACTCCTTTAACACTGATTTTACTTGCTGTGCTAATTCAATCCATCTCTGTGTTTAATAAAAATAACTTTGATTTAGATCATAAATATATACTAGTATATACTCCCTCCGTTTTTTATTATAAGTCGTTTTGGAAAAAAAATTTGTATTTAAATATAAGTCGCTTTACAATTCCAATGAATAATTAATGTTACTTTTCCTATTATATCCTTAAATATTTATTATTCTCTCTCCTTTCAATTATATAAATTTATCTTCCATATGTCATTAATGAAGGATAATTTTGTAAAAATCTTCATAATTTCTCATTTTCATACAACAATTATTATTTTTCTTAAACTGTGTGAAAAGTCTAAAACGACTTATAATAAAAAACGGAGGGAGTATATAATTACAGTGATTAATATTCTTTAAGATTGTAATTATAAATATACCTTTTCCTCAACACATCTAAAATGAACAGCGGCACAGAACTTATGATTCTCAACTCTAGCACCAGGAGTTGATTTTGTTTTCTCAACTAATTGTTCAAACACCTGAAAAGAAAATTCATAAAGTTAAAAATAAAAATTAGTTTTTCTTATTATAAGTTTTTGAAAATTTATATTAGTAGTTGTGTTGTGTGAGTGTGAATTACCTCATTTATCATAGGAACAAATTCACTAGCAGGTTGAAAAAGAATTTCCTCTGCTTTGTCATTCTACAAACCATGATAAAATGTTAATTTTATTTTTTTATAAAATTACTAAAATTTATATAAGTAAAATATATAATACACTACAGAGGCAGTTTATTTACTTTGTTGGAATTAGACTCTTTTGTTGGCCCTTTAATATCCATTCCATGGCTTCCAGCATAATATAGTTCAGCCAATCGGATAAAATTGTACACCTGAAAATTATTTCCATAAACAAAATTAAAATCAAAAATAAATTTTATTTTTTTTCTGTACAGGAAAAAAAGATTATATATAAAAGAAATTTAAAAGAGTAAAAGTGTACTTTGTCAATGCATCTTCCAGTAACAATTGCAGTAGGAAAACACCTTGCAAGTTTCCTAACTGTTTTTCTCATCTGAATTACATGTGATAATAGAATTTATAAGAAACCAAAAATCAACAGATTTAACGGATATGCATTGACCGTGTAAAACTAAACTAACCGAATCCGACATGAAAGCGCGGTCGGGATCGTCGACGATGGGTGACAAAGTACCATCATAGTCCAAAAACATGACAACTTGTTTCCCCTTAGCAGCATCCATAATCTGCTCAAACATGTCTAATGCAGATGGATGATGAAGCTGTTTCAAAAAACACAACAACTTTGATAAAACTGTTCGATATGAATCAGATCCATTATATGTTGAAATTTTGCATGTGTAAAAACAGAGAGGTTGATGAATGATGATGATGCTTACAATCCAAGAATTATATTCTTCAGCTAGAGAAGGAGTTGATTTTGCATGAGTTGGAGAAGAAGCTCTCATGGAATCAATGGAAATATTGATTCTCTGTCCTCCATTGATTTCAAGGTTCTTCAAAATTCTCCTTCTCGGAATGGGAATGTAACCACCGGGTGCCGCCGGTGGCTTCTGTGCCACGGTAATACTACTATTACCGCCGTTGATTCCGGTTTTCGTCTCCGACACTACCACATTCTGTTGAGTCATTTTCTCACTGTAAATCAAACATTCAAATATTCAAACATCCAACCAAACAAACTATATTAATATTACGAATTTTACATTATTAAACCTTAAGAATGTCAAGAAATTAGTACATGTTCATCGAAGGTTCACCTTTAGGTTTTGTGGTGATTGCAATGAGTTGCAAATGAGATGAAGAAGGGGAATTTGAAGAGGGCAGAGAATAATTGAAACTCTAGAGAGAGAGTGAGAGAGAATAAGAGAGAGAGAGAGTGGGAGTGGGGGAAGAAGACATAGGGTGTGGGTTAGATTTATAGGAAGAGAAAAAAGAAGTTCCAAAAGGACCAAAATTCACTGGTGGGACCAAGTTTGAAAAAAACTATTATGACCCCACAACACACCTTTGCCTTACCCCTATAGATATCCTTGAGGTCCCCGCCAGTATACCACACACACTGCACTATCTTTCTCTATTCTTTATTCTCTATTTTTTTCTTCACAATTCACACTGCTTCAAACTTCAAACATCAAACTACTATTGCTACTAACAGAAGATACCAAGTGGTTTTTTCTTTGTTCCTATAATTGTAGTCCAATTCAGTTTATTTATATTATATATCTCTAAATCACTGAACTAAGAATAGTACATATTCATTTATTTTTTGTTTGCTAAATTAAGTAGTAAACTAAACTAGTTCTATATGCTTTTTAATCTTTCAAATCTACTTTTTTGTTTAGTTTTGTTTTTAGGTTAAAGAATCAAATCACAACACGTGGCTAATATCCTTTAGCCGACTAATTCATAGAGCTTTCTACCGCCTACACGTTGTATAAACCGTGTTGTTAATATTTTATGGAAGAAAAACATGATTTAGTATCCACTTGACCAGGTCATGTAAGAATTGATTATTTGATTCTATTTGCCAAATCGGTTATGATATAGGCTTATGTGACAATACGATAGTTTTTTATTTTAAAAATGTTCTTGTGAGAGGGGTAAGAGGTTCTCGTAATCGAAACGGGTGATATGATTCCATATTTGATGTTGCGATCATATTTCCTTCTTTTTGCATGTTGATTTGTTCAAAACTAAAAACTATTGGTGGAATGGTGAAGTATTATTTAGTGCACTAGATTTGTATTTCCGGTGCGGTGAAGAAAAGATTATGACTCTGTTTGATAAAATTAGCGGTTAGGTGATAAGTTAACTTATAATTTATGGCTGATAGTTTATGTCCGTTGGTCGATGGCTGATGGCTTATAGCTGATGACTGGTAGCGGATAAACTAATTAAAGTGTTTGATAAAATTAGCGGTTTAACTAGCTGATAAATGTAAAAAGACATTTATAAATTAATAATTAAATGCACATTTAAAATAATTAAAATTTATAAGGGTATTAATGAAAGAAAATATGATAAGCTATAAGCTAAAACGTTATTTAAAATAGCGTCTGAAAAATAAGTTATAAAGTAGTAAAATAAGCTATAAGCTCGTAATGAAAAGACTGTTACCAAACAAGTCTTTTATTATCATACGAGCTTATAAGTTATAAGCTATAAACTCAAAATATGGTTTGTCAAACGGAGCCTATATGGTATTTTGGATTGGTCAAAGGTCCGAATAAATAAAACCCATCACTGCTTTGAAACAAGGCCCAATAACTATTTGACTTAGGTGTGTGTATATATATATATATATATATATATATATATATATATATATATATATATATATATATATATATATATATATATATATATATATATATATATATATCTACATCTACATGCATAAGACTTAAGATACACATTTTTTTACACTACATTTCATCTTGTTTTGGACTCATTCATTGAGTCGAGTATTGGAGTATTAACCACATAGGTTCATCTAAGTGTTTCACTACAACCGAGGCTTATAGCACTGCATCATGAGTCTATCATCGTAATTCACACGTAATTCTAGTTTCGATCTAAAATGATGGTGATGTCTGTTGTAATCGACTTCCGATTCTCGTGAATTTCCACTATCAGATTATGTCTAATGCGAAAGCTAGTTTGCCGTAATGGAGTACTAAGATAGAACGTGATAACCTTTGTTGAGAATTCCTTCGAATCTTTCGACTTTATACCAGAAGAAAGTCACCATGTAAAGAGGATTTTTCCCAAATGAATTTTCTTCTACCAGTGTTAGCATAACTAAGAACTAGGAGATTACAAAAAGATGCCAAGCATTCTGAAGCTAAGGAAGGAACGACGATACCTTCAACATAACATTCTCAAAAACCATTACCTCTACAGTAATGGAAACTCCATGAAACAAAGGAAATCCTAGAGGTTCTACATGCCTTAGAACAACTGAGGAGGTAAAACTACGAACGTATAATTCGTTAAGGCGTGATAGACTAACACTGCGAGCATGTCAATCTCATCATTTGCTAATGAGAGGCAATATATCTCCAGGAGTCGATCATGGATCAAACAAATAAAAGAGATGAAATTTTCACATCACTCTTATTCCCTCAAGATTGATGTAGTCGATGCTATCATGCAGACTATGGTTGATTGTGCCAGAAGTTGCAACCACACCCATAGTGGATAGCACCTAGTAGTCGTAGTAGTGAAAACTTGAGGTCGACCAACATATTAGCCCTAGAAGGAGGTGGGTAACTTGGAAATACGATAACAATGGTTTGTGTGTCAAGTATGAATGCATGATACAAATGACGAACCCTCGTCATACGTCTAATCATGGTCAGTCGTTAATGGGCATCAATCTTTAACCATTATATGTATTTTAGCAAAGAAGGTGGTGACTTCTGAAGGAGTTAAGACAAGCATTAAGTGGTTTTATAGATCATTAAGCCCCAAACTCATTTTCAAGGGTCGCACGACAAAGGCCCCGAACTAAGAATTTACTTTAAGGTAGGGGGTACAAACAACATTCGAGCTAAGTATTTTAGAAAAAAACATTCAGATTTTGAATCATTTAATTGACTTCTAATATGAAAATATTTTATATGAATAATATTATAATCTTTGTCCAAATAGTGTAAATTACGCCCTTTCAAAAGCACAATCAAAGAAATAAAGTGCATTAAGTCGCAGCTAGTACACCATTCCCCTCTTTTAGGAGCCAGGCACTCAAATGGTGTAAAGAGTGAGCCCAGAGACGTTAACCTTAAGCCAATCTCAAACTTAAGCGCATGTGAAGGAATCTAACTCTTAGCCAAAAAATTGTCCATATTGACATTGAATAATTATGCTTGTTCCCAACAAATGAGACGGATAATGAAGAAATGCCAAAAGGTTAAGTTATTTCCCAACAAATGGGACAGGTAATGACGAGGCGCCATAGATCATACCAGTTCCTAGCGAACAGGAAGGGTAAAGCATAATCAACCCATAAGGTGTCAAATTTTTAAGAAAATAAATCAAATCATCAAATTGTTAAAGCACGTAAGAAACAAGTTTAATTAATATAATAATAATATCATCACAAAGCCAAAAGAAGAGCAAAGGTACACAGGCTGAATCAAGACATAACAAATCATTCATCATGACTTCCTTTAGGGGCGTCATCATCTCCGACTATGGTGTCCTCTCGAACCATTTTCCCTAGGTCCATCTCAGACCGTGGAACCTATGCCCAAACATAACAACAACACCTGATCGATTGTATCTTAGAAGGCTCATAAGATGGTTTTAAAACTCTCATCGGTAACATATTCAACTCTCTTCTTCATTATCGTCAATTTCTCAATATGAGCCATCAGCTCCTTGGCCAAATAATATTTTTCCTTTTGCAAGGCATCTTCTGTCACATTCAACTGAGAGGTCAATGTTGATAGAAAAGATTTTGACTCTTCAAGAGCTTTCTCTTAAACCTCCAAAGACGTTGGTAACTCAGACACATTAGCGGTAAGAAAATAGGGGGAGACGTGGGTATTCGCCTCTATCTAAAGGTCAGAAAACTACGTCATCTCTTTATGAATAACAGATAACTTCTCTAGAATTCAAGAGAGATCACGAACAACCACATTGCACTTACCCTTCCAGGTGTCTCGCTCCATAGAAGGATTTCACAGAGCCAAAATGTACCCTTGACCTGCGTAACGCCCCGATTTATTTTATTTATTTTCCGTAATTTAACTATGTGGTATTTGGTGATTGTGTGGTATTGTTTGATGTTTTGGTGTATTTGGAGTACCCTTGGTATGAGGTAGTGGCATTAAGAGTAGAATAAATGTGTTGGGGTGTGTGAGCAAAAGTGTAGAATTTGGTGGTATGGTGAGTAAGACTAATTGAATAATATTAGTTAATAATTATTTAATTATTTAATATTAGGTGGATATTAATTTAAATAAATATTTGATGGAATTATTATTGTAATTATTATTTTAATTAGTTAGGATTAGTAATAATAATAATAATAATAACATAATAAAACAATCATTGTGTAGAAAAAGAGAAGTTTGAGGATAGAAACTGACAAATCGTGAAAGTTTGGAGGAAATAGAAAGGAGAACTATGGCAAAGGGAAAGAGAAAATCATCATTGTGTAGAAGCTTTTGTAAGAACTCTAAGGTTTTGTTGGGGTTCTAATTATCTAAGGCTCTGCTTGATGAGAGTGGGTAGATTATGTTTATGTTTGGTTTGTGTGTTTCTTCTCTCAATATCTTGATCATGGTTGCGCAATTTTGTAATTGTTGGATTAATTGTGTGGATAATGCAATTGTATGTTGTTGATGAATTAGATGTATTAAAATGTTGTGGTAGATGATTGAATGGTGAATTAAGTAATGTTGTTGTTGAAATTATGCATTTGATATAATTGTTGATGATGGATGTTGTGTTGTTATGTGTGGTTGCGAGCCAGAATCGGAACAAAGTTATGCGTGTTTTGTGTTTTTAGTGAAAAGTATTTGTGGTTGAAAACTTTCAAAAGTGATTTTTTCGTGTTAAAACATAAGCTAAATGATTTGAGAGAGAAATGAGATTTTGGGATGGCTTAAAAGTGAATTTTGTACTTATAAGAATCAGAAAGTGCTTCTACTACAGGTGTAATCGATAACCATGATTTGGGTAATCAGTTACACTGTTGAATAATGTGTTTCTGGATTGCTTTCGAGTCCGTAACCGGTGACAGTGTTTGGTGTAACCGGTTTCCACATGAAAAAATGGGTTTCTAGGATGTTTTCGAGCCAGTAACCGGTTACGTATTTTGGCGTATCCGATTACTACTATTCCGACAGAATTTTGTAACACTTCAAAAACTCATAACTTGAGCTTCGGGTGTCCGATTGAGGTCTTATTCAAAGCGCTAGAAAGCTGGTGCAATGTACTTTCAATTAAAAATAGTCTCACTTACTGGAAATGATAGAAATGACGTGTGATGGTGTTGTATGTTGTGTAATTGTAAGTTGTGGTGTGGAATATGCGTGAATGCATTGTTGTTGCTTGATATATTTTTATAGTGCTGTAGCAGGATGTTTATAACATGTGTTTGGTGTATGATAGCCAGCATTGACGTGGCACATTGACTAAGGTGAAGGCCATTGTACATTGTTGTTGTTATTGTTGCATGTCTATTATGTATCATGCATCATTGGTGTTTGGACGTTGGTCTGTTTTGGTGAGCCTTGTAACACCCCAATTCTACCCATGATAATTATAACCAAAATCAGAGTTATAAAATTTTATCAAACAATCGGGATGTCACACTTCACATTAATTCATACATCGTAAAACAATCTGTTCATTTTTCTTCCATAGATATATAACACTTATATTTGAATGAACCAAGGTAAACTTCATTAAATATTAAACTTCATATTTTAATACACAACGGAAAATATTTGTATTCATGTTATCAAAACATTTTACATCCAATCATAACAATCAAACGTTCATCTCTTCCCGAGTGTTGCATATTAGAGCACGACACCCAACTCGAACTCACAGCGACTAATCCTCACTCACAGCTATCACCTACCCGTTACTAGTATAAAGGCAACGATCAAACAAATAAAGGGCGAGATATCAAACCACATAAATAAGGTGATGATAAACAATATATCAGAGTTGTAAGTCATAAAAATTATCACTTCGCGGTATAATTGTTACCATTCAATTCACCTCGCTATTTCAACCAAAACGATTTAATTCACATTCAAAGTCACACAATGTCATAAACAATACAAAATGGACTGAGACTCTACAAGTGCAAATGCATGTGGTACCCATGGCTTTAGCCCCCATCGCCAATTATGCTCTTTACCTATATATTACTACTGGATCCAATTCAATTAGGTACTAAAATTTACTAACTGCAATACACAGTAAGGTAAAGTAGTGGAAATATACTATAATTTAATTGAGACCCCCGTCCCATGCATGAAGTGGTATGGGACTTCCCCCTAGCCACTGAGGCTCTCGCCCCACACCCTGGGCCGCACGTCCATCAATTCTGTTGGACCCTGTCCCACTTTCTCCAAATGGGGCGTTTGCTCCTTAGCCATGGTTGCCCCTCGTCCCAATTATTTTTCTTCATCCTCTGCTTAATGCTTCGTTCTTCATAAACCTAAAATTATTCCTATTTTCCACAAATTTCTCATACAGCCTCACAGATATATTAACGACACAAAAAATTCATCATTGCAGGCTCACCGATTAATAAATCAGAATAATTCATTCACCCAAAACCACAAACCAACACACTTAATCAATGCATTCAACATTGCAGCAATTTCACATGAAAATTTTCTAAAAAATTACCACACAGTAAACACCACAATCATACCAAGCAGTGATAAAATTTATCACCTTAACCCCACATACGGTTCATCATATCCTCATTTATAGAGCAAGAACCCCACCCTTACCTTGGATTGGAGACCGCTCTAAAATCTTTCTCCAATCGAATTTCCCCAAGTTGCTTCCTCCTGAGTTCTACGTGTCCCTATCCTAAACTTGTGCCTCTTCTATTTTCTTTTCCTCTTCACAGTAAATTCGTTCTCCAAACCCTTGTTTTCTATTTTCTTTTCTGCTAAAAACTAATGGCATACTATGCTACATCCAATTTTGCCTCACAATTGAAATGGGCTTAATGTTTCTCCCGTACAATCACCTCACTAATCATGCTAGGGAGGTAGGATCCATGGAAAAAAGGTGGAAGAAAATATGCAAGGATAACTTTCGACCCCAATATTCGCACCAAAGCTATAACACTTTCCCAAAATCCCAAACACTAGGTATGGTGAGAGGATGTGATCTTCAAATGTCTCAATACTTCTACTTTGAATTCATTGGAAGGTGGTCTAAAATTTAGTCAAGTAAACAAACACTCATAAAAAGGGATGGAACACCCCTCAAAGTAACTACGAATCCTTTTATCAGAGTCTAGAGGAACGGCCGCCCAATCAAGAGGCAAAACTCACTACTATAAAATATACCATTGGTAAGACCATATTAGTACGATCATTTTGTCAACCGTAGTAATATATCATTTTTAACGCGTATAATTTTTTTATTTTATTAAAATACATTTCATCACGGTTCATAATAACAAATATGGTCATAGATTGAGGGTTACAAGCTTCGAATCCCAACACCAATAGTTTTCTTTTTCTTATTTACAATAAGGGCATGTCACTTATAATCTTTATATTTAAATTAAAAATAAAATATCTTTCACCACGATATAAAGTAGATACCGTTGTGAAAAGTACCTATATTTTATCATGGTATTTTTAATTAACAGTGGTTTAAAAATGAACATATATTTAAGCGAGAGTTCGCTCTTTCAATACAGAACAATCGTCTCTCTCAAAACAAAACCTCAACACTCTCTCATGTTTTTTCATTACGCCACGAACAATCTATACCACTTCTTCACAAAAATCCAACATATATTCTTTATCTCTTTTGGATCAATGGAATGATCAAAGAAATATGTTACATAAAACTCATTTCTTTTTCTTCATCTTCACATTTTAGGTACGTGAAATTTTTCCATATTTTATTTTGTTGTTGATTTTATTTTCTTGTTATATGTTTTATGTTGTTTATGGTTGTTGTTGTTGATATAAATTGTATGTTGTTTATGATTTATTTTTTTTGGTAATATATGTTGTATGTTGTTTAGGCTATGTTGTTGTTGTTGATAAAATTTGTATGTCATTGATGATTAAGATTTTTTATATACGTTGTATGTTGTTGATAAAAGTTGGATGTTGTTGATGATTTAGTTTTTGTTGATATATATTGTTGTTGCTAAAAGTTGTATGTTTTTTTATAAAAGTTATATGTTGTTGTTGATTTAGTTTTTATTGTTATATGTTGTATTTTGTTTAAGGTGTGTTATTGTTGATATATGTTGTTGTTGATAAAAGTTTTATGTTGTTGTTGATAAAGTTGATTTCGTTGATGATGATTTATATGTTGTAAGTTGTTGATTTTTAATGAGATACTTTGTATATTGCCGACTTCACTACATTAAACCAACATTTTTATTAGATGAGTTTATTATGTCATATGTGATTTAAGTGTTTTACGAACCTGTCACTAACTAATTAACCTTTTTAATTGAGTTATAAATTTATAGTATAAAAAATTAAGTTATTCTAGAAAGCAACTTACATTGATCAAGGTTTTTCTAGATTTCTTCCTTCCATTCTACGTAACTTTTTCCCTCTTTGAGAATTATAATTTGGTTTAATGCTTGTAGTTCTTCAATAAACACTTCCTTCTTTACTAGTTCAATGAACTAGAAGAGAATGAAGTGTTGGTTGAAGAGTCACAATTATTAAATCTAATTCGGACACTTAAGAAGAAAACGAGATACGGAGAATGAAAGTGAAAGAAAAAAAAGCTAGGAAAACATGGATCATTATAACTTGTTATTCTAATATAACTTAATTTGTTAAATTATTAATTTCTATATCACATTGAAAGGTTATATGTTTAGTAAGTAGTTGGTGAAATAAGCATTTCACATATGTTATAATAAACTCAAAAGAATATATAACCATGGTTGAAAGATAAAACTGTAGTGAAAGGTTGTTTAAATAGAAAAAGTGGCATTACTTTTCACTACGGCTATTTAAAACAATTGTGGCAATAGATAACGCGCTTTCTAGTTTTTTACCACACGAACTGAATAATGGTTGTAAATAACCTACATACAATCACATCCTACCTAACAACGGTTGTTCAACCGCTATTATAGATCATTCGTAACTGTTATTATAGGTGTTTTTCGTAGTAGTGATTACTTCTATGAGAGAATTTTCCATTTATTCGCGATATCGAAAACAGCGACAGTCCTTAGGAATCTGTGGTCTACACAAATGATACCAGTTTACATGAGTTTGCTTCCGAACTGGAAGACCCATCTGACTATTAGTCGGAGGGCAGTGCCAACTAAACACAGTCGTCATATTTTGAAGTTCTATTTGATCTTTGGTCCCAACCTTGCTAGGATCCAAACCTTGTGTAATTCTACATGACTTGCAAAAATGTTGATTTCCTTAAGAAGAATTAATAATGTTATCTCGTGCTTCCATTTTCCTAGAGGATAAGGAACTGATAAGGGGGAGTCACTAGTGGCCCCTAAGAAGTAGGAATAGATTATCGAGTCGAACATCACCAATATATTTCCCAATACTATTATCAAAAAATTGATAGAAGACTCTTTAGGAAGGGTTTGGAAGAAAGGAAAGTACTATAACTACAATTAGGTCCAGAACTTTCAGAAATAATAACATGGGATCCAGAACTAGCAGGAAGCCTTTCACTCTAACCTACTAAACTAGAGACATGTGTTTAAAATATATGCTAAATGTCCTCGTGATGAGAAAGGAATTTAATGTGCCTATCCTCACTCTCTGACGGTCGTACCAACTCCTAACTACGCTCGAATATATATTATGAAGCCAGCAAAGATTTTAAAAGACTTCCCATTTGACATCTCACGACAAGTCTTAGGGGAAACTCTTTTGAGCTTGCTAAAGTACGGTACAAAGAAAG
This sequence comes from Vicia villosa, assembly GCF_029867415.1. NCBI lineage: Eukaryota > Viridiplantae > Streptophyta > Magnoliopsida > Fabales > Fabaceae > Vicia > Vicia villosa. The sequence continues at coordinate 151,699,458 of NC_081184.1, read as the reverse complement.
CCCATCCGCTACTTGGAATAAGGCCCTGTAACTACTTGACCCAAGTGTATAAATACTAATGCATGTTTAAGGCTTACGGTACACACTATTTAAACTTCACTCTACCTCTTTTTGGAATAAGGTCCTTTTTTGTCATCGATTTAGGTTAAATAACAATAAATAAGAATAAAGAAGTTAAATCAATAATGAGAGACATGTTGAACAATGATCCATTTAATTATATTCATATTTTGTGCGTGAATGATCAGATTTATAGTGATAAATGAGGCAGAAAGTGGTCTAATGGTGTATGTGTACAAGATCAAAGCACATAAAGTTAGGGGAACAAATATCTAAGTCTCACATTAACATTAAAGCAATTTTCTATAGCTTCTTATTTCCCTTATGGTTGTAGTATTTTATGTCTAAAATGGCTAATCTAGTGAATATGTTTATCCTACTATTTTAAACTAGATTTTTCGAAAATTCCACTTGTTAAAGGATCTCTCAACATTAACAAGCTTTTACTTATTTATTAGGTGATCAAGATTTCACATGATAAAAGGCATCACTAGAATCACACCATCTAACACAAAATATTATTTTTCATTAAGCTTCACATTGCTCAATATAAAGAGTTTAGCTCACTGTGAGCAAGAGTTATATAGAAACACAACTTTTTTAAGCAAATATTTCTAAAAGCTAATGAAAAGCAAATGAAAACCTAAGTGTAACAGTTTTACTTCTTGCAATCTTTAATCAGCAAGATGCGATTTCTGTCACACATGGTAGCTCAACAATTCTTCAAGAAAGGAAAGTTGAGATAATCTCATAACCTCTAGTTCAGACTTCTTCTTCTTCTCTACGCGAGATATATTTTTCTAAGTTATTTCTCATGCGTCTCAACTTATGAACCTTCTTTCATTTCTCAAAGGTGGTCATTTTATATCCTCCTAACTTTCACGGACCTTGTGATTATCCATTGATTTGACCCATGAAAATCAGCATATTCCTTCTTCTTATCCTCTCATACTAGTACTAGGTATAGTATAATCTGTGCATGGGACAAAACATCCAATGACAGACCTACTACACAAAGAGACAAGTCATACGTATATTTCAATGTTAGGCAACTTTTGCAGTTTTTTGTCTTGTAGTGTTAATCCTTATCAATTAAGCTTTCCAGCTCAAGTAGTGTTTCCATCTCAAGCTCATGCCATGTTTGTCCTAATGTTGAAATCCTTCACTCCTTATAGTGTCTTCTGGCTCTATGGCTTGCTGGAATGTGAGGTTGCATTGAAAATTCATAATGGTGTGACATAATTTGTTCCCACAATACTTTACACAAGAAACAAACACGTAAAACACACAAAATAGAGCACCTAGTATGCTCTATTCTAACTAAGCTATAAATAGAAAAATATGCTTAATTCATCCTAATTGTCATTATCAAAACAAGAAAAAATCAAATAATAAGGACCTAAATATCTCATAAATAGTTAGTTATCACTTGTAGGCTTATCACTCTATTCCACTCCACCAGGGGCTTACAACACCACATCAGGAATCTATCATTACAATTCACACATAATCCTACCTCCAAATCGGAATATCTAGTACTCAACAAACAAAATTTGATTCAACGATTAATACTCTAGTTTTAATGGCGACCCGATACACAAATGCTAAAAATTGAACACATTTATGGCCCGAGAGTAACTCTCTACTTACTTTAAAGCTTTATTTCATATTTATAGCGCCACTAATCGAAAAGCATGGTGTAACTTATATGGAGAAATGCATGCATGAATAAAGAAAATGGAAAATGCCGCAATGTTTTGATGAGTAGAACTAGTGTTTATTTATAAATACTATAATTATATATTTTTCATACACACATGATCAATCAAATTAGGTTAGTTACGCATTTTTTTTCTTTTATCTTTTTCCTTTGTTTTACATTTATGCATAACTTAATTCAGTAATTCAAAAAACATCAAAAGAATGAAATCGTTTGAATTAAAAAAAATATATAGTTAAAAGCTATTAGCCGATACATCAATTAACTTTTAAGTTTGATGATAATAAAAATCATAAAAAATAGTGCTTTAAGAAACTACCACAATACTTCCATTTTTTTAAAGTGAAATAAACAGGGCCAAGTTTCACATTTCATCATGTGAGTTATTACATTATAGTAATGGTAATTATATTCTATGCTTGGTAGTTAATTAATTACAATTCCTTTTTAGTAGTATTACCCAAAGATTCTAAGACGCCCATTGAAACATTATCAAGCAAACCAACGAGCTAAATGAAAATCACATCAAGCGATACCAGCAGCCGCATGCACGTCTTGCTTATACAAAATAGTATAAGGTTACATGTCAAAAAATATGCAGAGCATGGTATTTAAGACAACGCTTATTTGTTGATTTAAATAAAAACTGCAAGAGCTAATTTAGTACGGATAAAAATTAATAACTATTTTATGACAAATTTTATGTTTTTCAAATATTTAACTACGTATAGTTTACCATCTTCAATAGTGTAAATATATTTTATGAATTTCTTGACATATGAGATGAAAGATATTCCCTCTGTTCCTTTTTAATTGTCACACTTGCCAAAATCTCTATAACCAAGACAACCAAAAAAGAATAAAAATATTCACCTTTTTTCCTAATTTATCCTTATCTTTATCTTTATTCAATCCACCATTCCGTTTTTCTATAAAAAAAAGCAAGGGTATAATTGATCTTATACCTATAAAGTGACAGTTAAATAGAAACAAATATTTTCAACAAGTGTGACAATTAAAAAGGAACGGAGGGAGTATTATTTTTGGGGTTGTCACCTTTTAGTGCGTAATTTATTCATGGATTTAGATAGCACGACAGATGACAGATAGCACGACAGATTACCATTACTCTGTTCCAACACTAATTTGTGTTTTTTTGATATAAGGGTTGCACCTTTAGTGTGATTCATATATTCATTGCTTATTTAAAAAAAAAAAATTATGGGCAAATACATCTACATAAATTGAAATTGAATTATCTACTTTCAAACATTTTGCAAATTCACATATTTGATTTATTCGTAGTCATTGGATTGAGATAGGATGATTTGGAGTTAAATAAACTTTAATTTTTTTAAGGGAAAAAGTATACTATTGAAAATCCAGATCCTTCAATCTAACTAGAGTAGATGCTAATCCATTTAGACCGGCCGGCTAGACCTAAAAAATTATAGGATTTGGGCCATAAAATTAGAGTTCATATTTTTCAGAATTTTTAAAGTTTAATCTTAAAAAATTTGCTACCCATTAAAGTTAGTTCATATATGTCGTGAGTAGTCCATTAGGCTCGCATAATTATAAATTTAAAAATATATATATTAATACTTATATTGTGTTACTTAAAAATAGCATATTGATTTTTCTCAACTCACTAAATTTTATCTTTTATCTTTATTATATTCAATCTCTCTCTTTTAAATATTATACATTAATATAATCAATATTATTTTATCTTTCATCTTTCATCCTATTATATTAATTTTTCTCTTATATTAAATATTCAGGTATTGCTTTATACAATTTAGAAATATGTTATATTTAGAAATATATTATAGTATTTATAAGAGATAATATAATATTTAAAATTGTATTATATTAAAAGTAGTATAATTTTTAATTTTATTTATATTAAATATTATGAAAATTTAATTTTTTTTTTTTTAATGAAAAAGTCTGTTTATGGTCTGATAGCCTCAAAGTCCATCTAGGACTGAGCTCGGTAATATTTCCTGAATCCATATTACACAGGTAATATTTCCTGAATTTTTTTTTGTCTACTTTCCTAACATGGTCAATGTTATTCTCTCCTATAGTTATATGCAATTGGTTAAACCATGGGTCGCAAGCACATGATCAGATCATGAATCAATTGACTATATGCATAAGAATAAGTTAAAGAACAATCTCTTGCCCGTGAATCGAGAAATAAGTACATCATCTTACACTATGACTCAAACCAGTACCCAGCAGCCACCTAACGTAATTACATACCATTCATATTGAATAATAAATGTTACAAAATGCTTCTAGTTTTGTTTTGTCATGTCATGTCTTCAGTCAAAATTCAAAGTAAAAGCCTAGATGATATTCGTCCTCAAGCTAATTTGGCTTCATTCTCTTTAGTCTTTACCTAGACTTGAAACTACTCCTATTTTGTCAAAAAGCAAAGGAAAAAAATAAAAAACTTTACCACTTTTTCTTTCTTTCCGAATATGTGTCCTTTTATGTTCCAAAAAAAGAAAATTTCAATATTTACGTTATACAAAAAACTATATGCAAATTAAGCATGCATGCATAAGTAAATATTAAAGTGACGGAAATTTTTGTTGACCATGTTTCCTTGCACGTCAAGTTTCTAAATGAAAAGCAATAGAGAATTAGAATCCTTAGTATATTATGATCTCATAATGTGTTAAGATTAATTAACGATATTCAAATTTTTTATTTCAAGTACAATTTGTTTGTATATATTACACAAAAGCACGAGATTCCAATCTATATTAAATGGTCATAGGTCGTCTCGTTCATACTATTTCACATGCAAGCATAGGGTTTTCTACTTTCTTAATTCTCTTTGGTCTTTGAAAACTATATAACTTTGTGTGTTCTTATTGGGGTATCTTTGAAAAATAATTATTTATACTTGCATGGATTCGGGTAGTAATTATTTCCATGATTCCTTGCCAACTGCATTAAATGGTTGACTAGTCAAAACTGGTTGCCTCAAAAGTTCTAGAAGAGTATATTACATTGGATTTCCTTAAAAGAACAAGACATAAACCTTGTACTTGAGTTTATTATATCTATATAATTTGTTTTGATTTTTTTTTTCTAAAGTATTGACTTTTTCTTTTGGTTTACTTTTTCAATAAGGGAAGTAGCAGTTAAAGCAGCATGTTTTTTTCTTTTTCAAAGAGTTTAGAAACATTTTATAATTTGATCTATATTTATAGGATAATCATTTAAATTTAATAATAACTTCTCTATACGTTTACATATTCAATTATTTATTTATTAAATAGTTTATATTTTAGAAAATTTCAACACATTTTACTATGAATAATTATATCGGACTTTTTCTAATTGAGAGATGAGAATTTCTCTTTAAATTTTGTTATTTTGCTTTTAAGCTACTTCCCTCCAATAATGGAGTTGAGATTCTCTCTACTGACCAATTATGTGTAGGTAGTTGAGTTGAAATTCTCTCTTTTCAAGTATGAACAAGAGGTGAGTCACTAGTGAAATGATCACACATGTTAATGTGACTTTTGAGTTATTTTTTTGGTATAAAATCCTTTTAAAAAAAGGAATAAACTTGCAAAAATATTTCAATATTAAAGTTAGGTGGAATGTGAAAAAGATAGTTGATAAAAAATTTCAATGATAAAATGATTTATTAATAGATGTGAGAACCATTAAAATATAAAAATAGGATGTCCTTTAATATGAGAAGTTTCAAAACAACAACCCAAAAAGCAAATAAATATAAAAGAAAAATCCAACAATCATCAGAGACAATAAAACAACAAAATAAATCAGAAAAACCTCAAAAATTAAAGCCTAAGTAGCTACAAATTCCTCTTTCCTAGGATTCGACTTAGAACTCAAACCTCCGGAACCCATCAATAAATTAGAATCTATCAAGAGAGCAAGAAAATCACAAACTAATACTAACCTTAAAATCAAGGCCAACACTCGATCGACTATTGATTAACACTCGATCGACTATTGATTAAGACAAAATTTAGAATTTTAAACAGACAGAAAAAATTTATAAATTCATCTCTACCTTACCTAGAAACCATTTTCAACTCCAAAAATACTTTTCTCTTCCATTTCTTTCACATTTTTGAAACATCTTAAAAATGACATCATTACTGACTCTCCAAATTGACGAGACAACAATGTGTCAAATCATAGAAAATAATTCTTAGACTAACCTTACCACCTAAAGAGAGGAAAAACTTAAACGATAACCTATGATCACGAGGAAGAACCACCAGTCAATCCAAACTGCTAGAAGATCCTATATTGCATAGACAATGCTAACCCACAAGTAACAAAAGGATGGGAGACCAAGTTAATCGTATCCACCCACAAAAGATAAAATCTCAATAAAATGAACGATCACTTGCATTTAAATTCGCATTTAAACAAATTCTTTCTTGAAAGAATTTTATATTACAAAAGCTATCGAGAGAAGACCAACACTTTAAGAGGTTAAAGAAGAGGAAGAGATATCTAACTAAATATGGCAAACAAAAGCAACAGGAAACATTCATCATTGAGTGATATTTAAAATGATAAACCATATATCTATATATCAGAAAGCTTCAAATACATTCCATAAAAAAAAAAAAACTCACGTCTATTAAGAAGCTTCAATCCATATTTTTTTTTTAAAAATTACATTAAAATTAAAATAGCATGGGATGTGGTATTTTAAATTTAGAACCAGATCCAAACAATTACATAATTATTATATCTTTGTATAAAGTTGATCATACAAATTTTATTGGTACAAATTTGATAACACTTATCCAAAAAATTTAGCTAAGTATCTTGGAGTGAATGTTATCAAAAAAAATTAGTTTTAGATGAGTATATCTTGGAGTGAATTTACACTCATTGTCAATGACTTAAAAATTAAAATGATAGGACAGAAACGACTACCATAAAATGATATCGAAAAATATTAATAGTTATTTATATGTTTAAATTGAAAATAAAATCACAAACTAAAAGCTATTAAAATTACGACAAAAAACTATTACAAACGTGAAACACCACTATGACTACAAACACTGTTATTATATTGAGTTATGTAAAAAAATTTCAAAAACAAAATATAAAAATATAAATGAGAAAAATTAATTTTAATTAATATGATAATTAATTCATACCATAATAATCACAATAAATAATAGTAGGACATTGTATATTCACCAAAATTATTTAAAATTTTAAACGACCGTGAGCATTAAAACATTGCTCAATGCCATCTAGACCTAGTGATACTAAAATATTGTTTCAGTTTTTACTCTCATTGTTCCAATCTTCAGAAGAGCTCTAGTACTTTATTCAATACGATTTTATTTTTTTAAAAAAAATATATAGAACACATACATACATCACTTCTATGATTAATTATCTTATTGGAATATCCTAAACAAAGCTCGTAAAGCTTCTGTTTGCAACAGTACTATGAAAAATATTAACAAAATTTAACTTGACGTGTTTTCAACGAGGGGCATATACTTTCTACAAGAATATTCTTTGGTTTTTTTTTACCCCTACGAATCAATTAACATATCTAATTTACCGTCTAGATACAACTCGAATTAGAATTACTCTTTCATTCATTTATTACTGTATACGATTGCCACTTATGATTTTTATAAAATATATAATATGATTGACTAGTAGCCACCTAGTGCAAGAAATTAGGGGTTAAAAATAGGTTAGATTTTTTGTAAGAAGTGTGTCTAGGTTAGATTTCTTAGAGGTGAGTCTAATATAATTTTTAAAATTAAATTAAAAAGAAATTTTATTATTCTTAGTAAAAAGAAATAAATTTTATGATAAGAAGAAAAATAATAAAAATAATTTTATTAAAATTTGTTAAAAATAGGAGAATTTATATTTGGACCAAATTCATATTAGATAGAATTAAATTTAAGAGAAAAGGGGATATGCACGGACAGTGTAAATTATTTTTATACTGTCAACCAATGACAATCATGTATCTTACCAAGTTATCTTGTAAATTTTAAAATATTTGAATTATTTGACATTTTAAAATAATTTGATTGAATGTCTGTGTAATACTTCTTTACGCTAACAGTGCACTACCATTAAATTCTAAATTTAATTTGATTTTGAAATATTGAAGTTAAAAAAAAACTAAGCAACTAATTAAATTACCAACCTATAAGGGTAATTAATGAAATATTAAAATAAATCAAGTTTACCTTAGAAATAAGGTGATTGTTATGAAATTAACTTAAACAAGCAAGATATAGATATAAAAGAATAGAAATAAAAGGATAAAAAAGAGGAGAAATTAAAAATATGAATTTTGTATTATGGTAGTCAAGATCAGGGCTATTTATGGTGAATGAATTGAATCAAATAATTATATTGATGATTTAATTCAATTTAAATTTATACACGGGCTTATAATTAATTTGAATTTTTAAAATGATTTTATATTTTTAACTCTTTTAGAATTAATTTATTTTTAAAAAACTCTTTTAGAATTAATTTATTTTTAAAAATATTTAATTTAAATAAATAAATAAATTTCACTTTTTTTTCTATTAAATCGGATAACTCGATTGAATAGATTAGTTGTTATAACAAAATTATATAGGTGTAAAGTCTGCCGAACCAGTGACTCAATATCTTCATTAGTTTGATGTCCAGTTCGATTTTTAAAATAGTAACATAAATTATAAAGTATAATTGCAAATAAAATAGTACAAAATTACAAAGTATAATTGTAACTAAAATAGTCCAAAATTACAAAGTATAATTGCAAATAAAATTTAATCGCAACATAATCTAATTGAATAATTTATAACAAAATAATTCAATTGCCTACTAAATTTAATTTTAAAGAAGGAAAAATTATTTCAATGTTAGAATTTCCTTCAATATCAAAACTATCAACAACAAAATCAACCACATCCACAACATCTTCATTTTTATTTTATATTTTATTTCTTTTATTTTGTATTTTAATTTTTGATTAAGATAATCAAAACGATTTCGTTTTAAATTTTTTAAATAAAAAAACACTTAAACCGCCGATTCAGAAAACCGATTTATTTTTTCAATTTTGACTAGTTCACACCGACATGTTCAATCCAGTAATTGAATCAGACTGATTACCGATTTGACTGATCGGTTCGGTCCTGTTTTTAAAATGTTGCTTTGATTGACATCCTCCATGTCTTAGTGGCGGTTGCAAACCACCTTAATGTTTTGTTTAAATATTTGTTTTAATTAATAATAGTTGCAACCGCCACAGTTTAATTAATTAAAAAATATATTTTCTTGTAAAATTTTCACTTAATTTCCCCCTTCTTAATCTCACATTCAAATTCAACTGTGTTAATTCCGTCTTAAATCCATTCATCTAAGTCCTTCTAAAAAACAAATTCACACGAATCCAAAGTCAAAGAGAAATTAAAACCGACGTGTTATCAACGTGTTTAGTCGTCAAAGAACTCTCGTCTTCTCCTACTTAACTTACACTTAGGGACAACACCAATGCACGTTGCTATAGACACAACACGTGTGTTTTCTTACTTTAAATTTGCTTACCCTTCACTCCTACTATAAACGTTGACGAGGCAAATGAATGAACACAAAGGAAAAAAAAGCTATACATCTCAATCTCATGTAGTGGTTTGGTCGGTTAATTATGGTGACTATGAAACTCAAATGATGTGAGGTTTAACCGTTTAACGTTTACTTTAATTAATTAGGTCTCTATAATTACTAATTAGACAACAAATGTTGCTGTCACCTCTAGTTAGAAACTAGGTTTAAATCATAATCAATGTCTCATGTTTTACGTGTTTGGTTTAATCATAATTATACAACGTTGCATGCAGTTAATTTAAGGTCAAGATATGTGAGATTTATTGAAGAGTAATTCAATATTCAGAAGATGGACTGATCTTCTGATGGTTACTCAGAAGATAGTATCGACCAGAAGATGCTGTCTGGGTCCCATTAGCTTAGCTGTTTAAGTAGTAAGGGTACTTTAGTATTTTGTAGTACTGGTAGTACTGTTTGTACTTTAGACTTGTTCACTAAGTTTACTGTTTTTAGGGCTTATGTGGCAAGATTTTCTTTTCTTATAAATAGTCTTGTAGTAGCTGTCATTTATAACAACGCAAGTAGAATATACAACATTTATTCTCTCATCTCTTTTGCGCCGTTATTCTCTTTGTCACCATCTTTATTCATTGTGCACCAACAATTGGTATCTAGAGCTCCGGTTCCAAACACAGGGAAACACGAGTGAACGTGAGTTTGTGTGACTGTGTGATTGATTTTGTTTCTGGGAAACAAAGTTGTGTTGAATCACATTTTTCTTGATTGTTTGTGGGTTGGGAAACACTGTGTGAGTGTGAGTGAAATCTGTTTTTGTCTGCACAAGTTTAAAGATGAGTGGAAGCAACTTGAATACCAAACTTCCAGTTCTTGATGGTAAAAACTGGAATAGATGGATGATTCAAATGCGTGTATTATTTGGTGCTCAAGATGTTCTAGATCTCGTCACCGGAGGATATATTCCGGTTGCAGCGGATGCAACGGAAGAACAAAGAGAAGCGCAGAGAGAGACGAAGAAGAGAGACCAAAAGGCGTTGTTCTTCATCCATCAGTGTGTGGATGTAAATGTGTTTGAGAAGATTGCTGATTCTATGACGTCAAAGGAGGCGTGGGATATACTGGTCAGGTGTTACGGTGGTGACGTATCAGTAAAGAAGGTGAAGCTTCAATCCCTGAGAAAGCAATATGAAAATCTCAACATGAAGAACAATGAGAAAGTCTCTGAGTATATCTCTAGAGTGATTGTGATCACTAATGAGATGAAGGCTTGTGGAGAAACTCTTTCTGAACAAGTAATCATAGAGAAGATATTGAGGTCACTTACTCCTCAATTTGATTATATTGTTGTATCCATTGAACATTCTAAAGATCTGGAAACCATGAGAATAGAAGAGTTGCAAAGCAGTTTAGAAGCACAAGAGTTGCGTCTGACTGAGAGAACTTCTGAGAGAGAAGTTGAGCAAGCTCTGAAGGCTTCTTTTGTCAAGAAGGACCAGAAGCATAGACGTGGTGATAGATTCCAGAAGGAAGCCTCAACTTCTGATGATAAGAGATATCAGAAGGGAAAGGATAAGAAGAAAGTTCAATGTTACTATTGCAAACAGTTTGGCCATTTTGCTAGAGACTGTTTGGCAAACAAAGGAAGGAGATCAGAAGAAGCAAATATAGCCAGAGGAGGATCAGATGATGAACCTGTGCTATTAATGGCTTCAGAGTCGGACAAAAGATGTTCGTCAGAATGGTGGTATATGGACACTGGGTGTTCAAATCACTTGACTGGAAACAAACAATGGCTGATAGACTTTGACTCTGAAAGGAGGACAAAGATCAGATGTGCTGATGATAAGTACCTATATGCAGAAGGTATGGGAAATGTCAAAGTCAAAGTGAAGAATGGAAAGACTGTTCTGATCAAGGATGTTTGGTATGTTCCTGGAATCAGAAGCAATCTGATGAGTGTAGGTCAGCTCATTGAGAAAGGTTTCTCAGTTGTTATGAAGAATAACCTCTTGAAGTTGTATGATTCCAATCAGAAGTTGATTATGCAATCTGAACAGGGAAGCAACAGAACATTCAAGGTGAATGTAGAAACAGCTGAAATAGAGTGTCTGAGTGCTGAAGGCTCAGAAGGTGATAGTAAGCTGTGGCACAAGAGGTTGGGGCACTTGAACTATAGAAGCCTGGGGCATCTAAGTTCTAAGAAGCTTGTACATGGCATTCCAAAGATTGTGAAGCCTGAGAAGTCATGTGAGGTATGCATGAAAGGCAAACAACCCAGATTGCCATTTGTATCAGAAGTTGCTCCAAGAGCAAAGCATGCTCTGGGAGTAGTGCACTCTGATGTGTGTGGACCATTTCCAGAACCTTCACTTGGAGGAAATAGGTATTTTGTGTCTTTTGTGGATGAGTTCACAAGAATGACGTGGGTAACTCTCATTAAGTTTAAGAATGAGGTGTTTACAGAATTCCAGAAGTTCAAGGTGAAGGCTGAGAAGCAGAGTGGTCAGAAGATAAAGATTCTCAGAACGGATGGTGGAGGCGAGTATAACTCTACAGAATTCCAGAAGTTCTGTGATGATAATGGAATTGAGCATGAAGTTACTGCTCCTTATACTCCTCAACACAATGGTCTTGCTGAACGTAGAAACCGTACTTTGCTTGATATGACGAGAAGATCTGAAGATTAGAGTGAAGAAGCCTTTGAAGCTGATGATTGATAACAAGTCTGCAATCAATCTTGCCAAGAATCCGGTGTTACACGGAAGAAGCAAGCATATTGAGACTAAGTATCATTTCTTGAGAAGCCAAGTCCAGAATGGAACATTAGAAGTTGTGCACTGTAGCACTCAGAAGCAAGTGGCAGATGTTCTGACGAAGGCAATCAAGACGGATCAATTTCTGCTCTTGAGGGATGGAATTGGCATTGTCAGCTTTGATTGAAGAATATGAATTAAGGGATGGTATTGAAGAGTAATTCAATATTCAGAAGATGGACTGATCTTCTGATGGTTACTCAGAAGATAGTATCGACCAGAAGATGCTGTCTGGGTCCCATTAGCTTAGCTGTTTAAGTAGTAAGGGTACTTTAGTATTTTGTAGTACTGGTAGTACTGTTTGTACTTTAGACTTGTTCACTAAGTTTACTGTTTTTAGGGCTTATGTGGCAAGATTTTCTTTTCTTATAAATAGTCTTGTAGTAGCTGTCATTTATAACAACGCAAGTAGAATATACAACATTTATTCTCTCATCTCTTTTGCGCCGTTATTCTCTTTGTCACCATCTTTATTCATTGTGCACCAACAAGATTAATTGAATTGATTATGTTGTTTGTTATAATTAATTATAATTATCACATGGATCCAATGGTTAAAGTTGAATGACTTGAATTGTCAACACCAAAATTCCAGAAACAGACACATACATAAAAAGGTGACATCTTTTATAAAAGCATCTATATATGTGTCGACATACCAAACTCACTACTTTCTTTCGTCTTTTTCTATTATTGTTTTCATGATTCAGTGGTTAAATAAAGCCAACATTCTATTAATATTATGTTTTAATATTTCATTTGTTGACACAGAATCCAGTCATCTATTAATTGTATTTACTTTCTTACATTTGTTTTTTTGGTTTAGAAAATAAAGTGAAGGAGACTTTTCTTATATAAAAAGAACCTAGACTATTATTTTAGATGGTTTTGCAAATTATTTGGAAGGATAAGATGAATGGAAAAAGATAAAATTTATCTTATCATGTTTGATTGAGTAGAAGGTGAGACGAAAATATTTGATTACTATAATATATCAATATCACATTCATATTTAGATTAAAATTTTTCCAAATAAAAAGATTAAAAAAAGTTATAGTTCTTTTTACTGCCCTTTGTATGCTTTCGTTCGTTTTTCTGGCCAAATACATTGAAAGAAAATATCATAACATTTTTATGTAGACCTCCATGATGGAAGTCAATAAAAATATGCTTTAAAGCAAAATTATGTCAAAAAATCCAAAAAAGAATCTTGCACAAGAAGTTTTTAAGGTGTTTAAGAATGATTAAAAGTCACGTGATTCATGCAAAAAAGAGGTTCATCTTTAGTTTTTTATAACTAGGCAAATGACCTCTACTATTAGAGGAGTTTTATTTTTTATTCAAAAGTCATATTTAAAATAGATTACACATCTACACACAACAATAAAAATCTCTTTAATTTTATATGCGATTTTCTAAGTTTTGACATATATTTCTTCTTTGCTGAATTTCACTATTTTTTTTTCATATATATATATATATATATATATATATATATATATATATATATATATATATATATATATATATATATATATATATATATATATATATATATATATATATATATATATATATATATATATATATATATATATATATATATATATATATATATATATATATATATATATATAACTATTAGTTACTCGAATGATAATCACAATTTAGACAAATAAATCAATCAACTAAAAATTTCAAAACAGTTTAACTTGAATTCTAGAGCAATCACAAGGTTTCTTTGTTGAGAATGATTAATTCAGTCAATAATTGACACAAATACAATGGGACATGGTTTGTGTTAAGCAAAGTCGGTCTTGACTTTTTAGAAGTCATGAATAAATCATAAAAATTTAATAATGAATGATATGGTTATAGGATGAATTTTTTAATATTTAATTATAAATAATATTAAAATTTATTTTAAAAAATTGAAATAAAATTTAAAAATTATAATAAACAGTAATCATTAAGAACAAAACTTGACTTGGTGGCTCATTATCAATTTAAAATATTATATCAAAAAATCATTTGTAATTGAAGATATAAAATAAAATTAATAAATTAAATTTAAAAAAAAATCATTATTTTTCAAGGTCGTCTTAAACAAATCAAAGTCTCTTGTTCGAATTTAAAAAGAAAAATTAGCCTTTAATATAGAGAAAACAAATTTAAAAATATTTTTTATATTTAAATTATAAAAAATATTAAAAACTAAAAAATAACTTTTAATATTTTGATACACTCTCAAAACTTTAAGACATAACAGTAAGAGCCTCTAAATTTTATTAAAATTGATATATTAGCATAATGAAAGCTAAACTAGTTATAAAAAATTATAAAATCTTATAAATATCGCATGAAACTAAATTAATTTTATTTAAGTAGTTCAAAAAAATTATTTTAATAATTTAATTTATTATCTATTTAATTATTTTGAACTAATAAAGAATAATATTGATTTTTTTAAGTTTTAATTTGTATATAAAATAAATTGAAAAAAAATAGAACTAGACACAAATCATAATGTTTTATATTTTATCATATAAATTTGATAAAATGAATTTATTATAGGATATATCTTTCTAAATATAATTTATATATATTATTTAAAATATTAAAAAGGTTGTGGGATGCATATATAGTTTTTATTTCTTTTTTTAGTTATATGAATACATTTGCGAACACACGATAAACTTGCAACAAGGACAACTTTGTTCCGCTACGCCACTTCTGAAAAGTATTACATATTTAACAAACATTATATTTATTAATTATTATTTAATATAAAATTATAATTTTTCTCTAAATTTTGAGGTCCTCGATTTTTTAAAATCCTAGACTCTGGTCCAAGATCGGCCCTGGTATTAAGTCATGTGAAACGTATAATTTAAATATCACGGTGGCTCATCCTTCTAGAAGAAGAAATGCTAGTGAGACTAATAATACTAAAATAATGATAACAAATGGCTAACATTAATTGACCTTTATACAACTTATCAGCTTAATTAAAGGCTTTATATTCCTCCACCATAAGTCACTTGCATAGAGGAAAACAGTTTTAGAAATGTCAAAATGTCTTAATATTTAGTCAAATGAGTTAGTCCAAAATGCATATGGCTATAAAATTTAGAGGAAAACACTTCATTCATCTAAATTATTGCAATTTGAAAAGCCATGTCTGAATGCAATTTTGAAATTATGAATATCAATGAAGTTGAATTTGAAATTGCATATTGGAGTTTAGAGATTGTCTAATATTTAAAGAATTGATAATTTAGATGCCCAATGTCACTGGTATTC
The DNA here is from genome assembly GCF_029867415.1 of Vicia villosa. NCBI lineage: Eukaryota > Viridiplantae > Streptophyta > Magnoliopsida > Fabales > Fabaceae > Vicia > Vicia villosa. The sequence goes on along the minus strand of NC_081184.1, from coordinate 151,683,936 downwards.
AAGAATCAAATTTGAGGCCCAAAGTCACCGGTATTCAAGAAGTAAAAGATATAAAAAAAAAAAAAAAAAACTATTTTTGGCATAATGAATGATTTCTATTAGGTCTCCTTCGACAAGAATTAATGAAGATGGACCAGTGAATATATTAAGATTTATTACTTTAGGCAAAACAAAAAGATGTATCTTTTTGATGAACAAAGTGAATAGTCCTTTATTTTAAAGATGATACAACGTCTTTGGGTCAAGAAAAAAAATGGATTTAAGGTAAAAAAAAAAGGGTCTTGTGGCAATATAAGTTGATGAACAACCAATCATGACATTAATCGTAATACCCCAAATTTTATGTGTGTGTAAAATCACACCTGAGCTTCTAGCTTGATAGCTATATATACATATTATATTTACTGATTAATATAGTGTTGTTATAATATTTATTTATATTATAATGATCGAGATTTACCAAAAAAGAAGATACAAAGTGGTCCAATGGACTCATGAAAAGTGTAATGAAACCATAATTTCATAAGAAAAGAATATTATAGAACATGAGAAAGGAGAGAACTAGGGAAATAAAAGATTTAATAACATCAGGGAAAATCGGTTCTAGTTGTAAGCAGTTAAAAAAAATTTACTTCAATTTTAATAAGATGTTTTTACCATTGATTTGTCATTTTAATAACTTTTTTATTTTATTTTTAATAATCTCCCCATATCCTTCTCAAATGTTAAATTTTTTTTTTTTGTTAATAAATTTCACAATTATAAAGGTTATGATCATTTTCCCTAGTAACAATAGGGTCGTTTAAAGAAACTTCTCACAATAACATGGCAGAGTTAATAAAACACCTCTAACATCTTGACATACATAGCACATTTCAAAATTCAAAAGTTTGATCATCAAATTCAATAGAATGGTCCCCTAAAATGTATTGAATCACGTTCACAAATGTTAGATAATTCGGTAAGATGAAATGAATCTAGGGTTGAATCGTAAATGAAATCACTTTTCTTAAAAATATTTCAAACACTCTTTTATTTTTATTTTTAACGAATTAAATTTTATATGTTGTTTACGATTTATAAATTATTAAATTCTTGAAGATGAAATTTTAGGTGTTGCGATTACTTATGAATTGTATTATCGTGAATGCTTGTTCTTAATAATGAATACACACTACTAGAAATACACGATTTATCTGCGGATTTTCCTGGAGAAAATAAATATGCAGGTAAATTCGCAGGAATACCTGCGGATCTTGCTGCCGATTTCCTATTTAGAATAAAAGACCAAACTACATTAAAAAATTCGCAGGTAATTCCGTAGGAAGTTTTGCTGCGAATTTTGCTGCGAAAGTTCTATATTGACTAAAACACCAACTACATTTATTAATCCGCAGGTAATTCGGCAGGAAAGTTTTCTGCGGAATTTCCTGCAGATTTTCTTTTGAATTATATTTTATTATTTTTTGAATAAAAAATATTGTAAAATATATTTCTTTTAAAGTAAAATGTTTTTTTCCAAAAATAATAGTAATAAAATGTTTTCTAAACATAATAGTAAATATTCTTAATTTTTTTTATAAAAATTTAATAAAGCTTTTACTGTGTCTTAATAATTGCAACTGCAAGCCTAAAGGCATTAATAATATCATTTAGGCAGCACTAAAACTTACATTTTTTTTTAGCACCTACAACATTGCGCACAGTGCAATGGCTGCAGAAGTGTTGTATCTTAGAATTTTAGACCAAACAGCTATTGCTTGTGATCGTAGATCCCTGCATTGTTTACTTTGTGATCGTAGATCCCTGCATTGTTTACTTTGTTGATGAAAAAACTAAGCTATATTATTTGTTGAACACACAATTATGATTGATTGGTTTCTGATATTATTTGTATAAGTGTGTTTGATCTTTAGATTCAAAACAGCACTGCATATTTGGTTTTTGAAATTCATGGTATGCTAGTGCTACTACTACCTCACTCTCTCCCTGTTTCATTGATTCAAACAAGGTAATGGCAAGAAGAGAAAGAAAAGTCAGCAAAGTGGAAAAGATACAAAAAATAACAACAACGCATAAGCGGTTTTCGCCAAAAGCTCCAACGGAGCGCTTATTTCCCAAAGGGTTTTTTCTGTTCAGAATGGAGTTGCTACTCAATTCTGTTGCGGAAGGTAATGGAAAAACAGCTTTGAATTTGAAATGCTCAGACTTGAACTAGTTAAAGATGAAGCATCCATTACTCTATTTTTTGTGCGTTAATTTTATCTTTGATATTGCTGATTAAAGATGATAACGGTTCACTACTTCACCTACATAATTATATAGGTGAGTACTTTGTTCTTTATTTTACCTTTGTATACTGATAGAGAAGCAAAAAATAATTTAGATTTTTTTAAATTTAGAAATACATTACCTGCGGATTTACCGTTCCTGTGGATTTATCTGCGGATTTATCAGCGGAATTTACAGCGGATTTACCTGCAGATTTACCTGCGGAATTTCCTGCCAAAAATATTACCCACGAAGGTTTTAGCTGGGGACCAAATACCGCAAGAAAATTTTGCTCAAATCCGCAGGTAAATCCGCAAGAAATTAGAGTATTTCTAGTAGTGACAGATGATAACTGTTGTTTATAATTTAAAAGTGTTACAATTGTAATAGTTGTTAATATATTGAGTTTTGATGTATGTTGTGTTTGAGTAATAATAGTGAATTATGTATGAGTTAAATGTAAGAGAATATATGTTGAAATTTGTAATTTATAATTATTTTAAGTTACGTGAGCAGAAAATTGGTATAGTTAAGAAAACTAAACTGTTTCAAACCAAATCATAATAAATATTTATTCGAACTAAACCGAATCGTTTCAATTTACTTAGAATCGAACCGAGTCATAATTATTGGTTTGATATACCGTTTTGAAATTCCAAACTCTACCGAACCGTTAGAAGTTAAATTTTCCAAAACCGAACTGTTTATTAAAGAATCGAACCATTAAACTATTTTTAATTTAAAAAAAAAACTTCAAATATGTTTTTGTATTTTTCATTTTCAATTTTGGTTCGCTTATAGTTTCAGTTCAGTTCGGTTACAGTTTCCGTTCGATTTTAGAATTGTTTGTGCCATATAGTTTGGTTCACTAACCGAACATAATGATTCGGTTATTTTAACTTCAGTCCGGTTCGATTTGACACTATGACTCAATTCATAGTTTTTTTAAACAACCCTAGTTATAATTGTGATTATCTATATACATGTTTTATGTCTGTATTTTGTGATCGTTAATTTAAGTAAATATGAGCATGTGTGGTTGTAATTTATGAACGTTTCAATCATGTAATTATGAATCTATGAAGTCGTAAATTAAGAAAGTGGGGTATGGATTCACTCAATTTTTTTCTCTCAATTTTCATCATTACCATAATTTATATTTAATATTCGCCCTTGGGTGTATATAAGGAGGGAATTCATAAGTCCATTAAGATTAATTCCATAATGTTAGGGACTGTCATTCAAGCCTTATTTATCAATACTTTTTTCTTATGAGTTTGGGATGATTTGTTGGGTGTATGAGAATGTACGTGTTTTCCTCCAGCCCATATATGGTTGCATGAAACTGTATCTCTTTCTCAAGTACTCTCGACGTGTGACATTTTTAGTATCTTACTATTACTGTTAGATTGACCAGATTGACCAATCACACTAAATTGTCCTTCACTCCAAAATTATTTACAAACAAAAAAAAAATTAATATAACTAACAATATAACATACCATTTTTTCCACTTTTTCAACAATATATATTTTATTTATTTTTTCAAATGTTCAAATTCTTTTTATTCTTTTTCTGTCTTATGGGTCAATTTTTTTCTTTGTATAATTATTTAATAATTAAATAATTCATTTTAAATTTATTTATACTTAAATAATTTTATATGATATCAATTGCATGATAGTATAATGTATTTTTTAATTTTAATAATATTAAAAATGTATTTATCTCACGAGTCACTAACAAGACAATATTTATTTTTGTTTAATCAATCATTATTTTAATTTAAGAGACAAAATCTTTATTTTTAATTAATTTTTTCTCCATCTCACATTTATATTTTTTTCTTCTTTGTGTATGTCATGAATAAAGATGAAAGTGGATGTCCATCCTTATTATCCTTTTACTCTTCCTATTCCTTCTTAATGACTTTGATTTTCCATTTCCCTTGTGTCCTATAAATAAATACCCACATTGCAATCTAAATGGTACTTTGAAGAAGATAATACAATATTATTTTCTCTCTTCTCTTCCTCTCTTTGATATCTATATTGTTTTATACAGTTTCATAACACGTTATCAACACGAAACTCTATAACGCGAGTGATGATATAGCCTCGTTCTACATTATTTTTCTAATCTTAATATATTTGAACCAATATAATATAATTCATGATTTTGTTACTTTTTTTCTTCATATAAATATGTTTATTTTTATATATTTTGTAGAGAAATTTATTTACCTTGTAGAATCATATTAAATTTCTTTGACCATTCTTGTTAAATTTCGGAAGAATTTAACATTAAAGCATTTCTATATGTTTGTCAGGAATTGAATTTTAACACATAAAAGTGTTAATTTAATATTCAAGCATCTCTGAAGGATTACACAAAGAATAATGTTTCTTGACCGTTGTTTATGGAAATAGTTTGTGATGTGATCTTTGTAGAACTAAAGATTAATATTAAACTATCTCTAAATTATTGTTCAAAGATTGAGAGGTTAACATATGCATTACTTTCTTAACTATCATCCTATCAGTTACGGTTTCACCATAACCCTTCATGAGATGGACTAGATGTTGCACCTTTGAAACATATCCTACAATCTTTTCATCTTCTCCCATTTACAGGAATTCATACTTCTGTCGCAAAGTCTATAATTTGACGACTTTGATTTTCTCACCCTCCTTCATAGTACTTGACAAGATTATCACATGCCTCCTTCGCCGATCAACATGAGAGATCTTGTGGAAATTCTCCGAATCTACCGCCGATTGAATGTAATACGAAGCCTTAAAATCGTTTTTCTTTGCCTCCTTATGTACAGTTTTCTGCATGTTAGTTGCATCTTGAGCATGCATTGGAACACCGTTTTCGACCACTTCTAGGTGTTGGAACAAGTTAGGTTTTGTAACGTTCCTTGAGTTTTGATGATAACAAAGAATTGTATGTTTAGAGAAAAATTTGTACAATAATAGTGTGTTAAGTGTGCAGACTCTGAACAAGCCAGAAATAGGATATAAAAGACTCTAGACAAACAAGATGTTGAAGACTCTGAAGATGTGGTTATGAAAATTTTGAAGATCAAGGTTCTAAAGTTCTGAAGACAAAGTTTTGAAGACTTCTGAAGAACAAGATGCTGAAGACATGGTTCTGAAGATGATGAAGATCGAGGTTCTGAAGACAAAGTTCTGAAGACTTCTGAAGAACAAGATGCTGAAGACTTTGAAGACGTGGTTCTGAAGCTTCTGAAGATTAAGGTTCCGAGGTTCTGAAGACTTGTGTCCCAGTTTTGATCCTTCTAAACATGCTTCAACAACTTACATTCTAAATCCTCTAAAGATTAGAAGATAAGATTAAAGGTTTTACGTGAGAAAAATAGAACATGATACAAATTAAATACCCTTTCCACTACTCACAATATCAGGAAAAAGGACAATACTATATTATCCTCTCATCCACTACAAGTTGCATGCTACTCCACCATGGTACTATCAAGCATATCTAACAACTATAATTTTTATGAGGATTTTCCAACTTCACCCTCCAATGCATCTATTTCATTGTCTATATAAAGAGGTTTTGGAAGCAGTAGAGATGAATTCGTAAAAGTGAAGAAATTGGTGAAAGAAAAAGTTTTATCATTGTTGCATCTTTAATATTTGTGTTCTTCGGTAGAAAAAGTCTTCAAATCTAAAAACCCAATTCACCCCCCCCCCCCCATTTCTTGTGTTTCCTTAACCTTCATTAGAGTTTCATGAAAACCGAACAAGGACTTCATCTACTTACTCCATCTGTTTCAATTTTTTCCGTCAAGAATTGGACTAGAATTCAGAATGCCATTAGTACCATTCATATTTGCAACAATTGATTAACGATCCACGATCCCGAAAACACGATCATCAACGTGTGATTCTTGAAAACACAATCAAAAACCTAATCAGAGCTTTAGATACCTTTTTGTTTGTGTGTGAGACACTTTTTGTGAGAAGAGAAAGTGATAGAGAATAAAGAAATAAGAATTGATATTATTAAATGATTAAAACTAAATTACATGATGTCTATTTATACACGACTAACTAACTAACTTGTATACTAAGTAACAAATTCTAAATCTTAATTAACTTGAAATTGAATTACACAACTTGAATTATATCACAACATATAATCGATAACTAAGATGTTTTACCGATATCCATCATATCGTCAACATAAGAAGTAAGAATAACAATATTAAAATTATAAAGTAAAAGGTATTGATTAGTCTCAATCACCTTGGCACACAAGTTACCCTGAGAAAGAACGTTGCAACTTCCTGCACACAAATTATATCAAAAAATGTCCTCTCATTTAAGAACCATAGGGAAGAAAGAAAGAGAGAAAAAGCAGCCCTCTAAACACTATTGTCGGTTTGCGCGTGGGAAGCTAACGCACTCGAAGTGTCGGCCCAAAGTGAAACCCACTTTGTGTCCATCAAGAAAGGAGAACTCACTTGATCACGACATGATTGAGTCCAAAATACTTACGAGAAAAAGAAATAAAAACAAGCAAGACAGAAAGAAACAAAGGACTTTTAATCTATTAATTAAAACGGCTTGACCAAATACTAAAATAAATATAGTGTGTAAGCTGGTACAAGTATTTTATAATCATAAGTTTCAAAGAAAAAACGATGTCCCAAGTAATATTAAAACATTAAATATTGGTTGACAGCTAATCGAAAGGACCATTATAACTATTTAGGATTTTTTTTTTTTTTAACTAGTTTTGTCCATGGATAGTAGTTGGAAATTGTATTCTAAAATGCTTCTATTTTTGTTGACATTGTCTCATCTTTAGAAGTAACAAAGAAGGTGCACTAATGTATTAAAATATAGGTAGAATAATTTGGTCTTTTAAGTAAAATGATTGAACTTGGAATTGATAGAATTGAAACAGTTATATATAACTAATTTATATGTTATAATCAATTTTTAACTAGCCATAACAAACTTTTAATTTCTTTAATCAAAATTAAATTTATTTTATCTAATATATAAACAATTTTTAATAATTTTTTGCAAGTGGAAAGTATAGATTAATATTTCAAAATTTAGAATAAACAAGTACAACCTAAAAAAATGAAGAAGAAAAATTATATAATGAATTAATAAAAATATAAATATTAATCATATCGACTAAAAAAATGATATCAATGTAATTGATTTAGAACGATCTTTATCTTCAAGTGATATGGATGATGGCAATGATGATGATGAACTCTAAGTTAAGACTCTTTTATATATACTCGACGACTGGTGGTATACAACTCTGACGATCAAGTCAATAGCAGCCAATAGCAGCCGTAAGTGTGGGATTTAGGATTTGAAATAATGTGTGTCTTGTTTTTAACAATTTGTTATTCTTTGAAATTTATGTGACATTGTTATCTTATTGAACATGAGTCCTGAAATCATGTGATTTTCCTCATCTAACGTTAATCATGTGATCACTCATCTATGGTCTATTCTCTCATTTAAAGTGTGTACATTCCTCAGTCAGCATTCTTCATTATGATTCAGATGACTCAATTTAACTAATTATGACTCTGCATGTCGAATTGTCTTCTATCGATATTACGCGCCACATATATTCCTTATACATTTGTGTCAGTGCACCAATCATGAGAGGAAATATCACATGGTTTTGGCCCCTTTGACGTCGGAACACCATATGCACTAAGTCATTTCACTATAAAACAATCATGTGTGCGATGCATTATAGTATTATACTACTTCCTATAGGATAACTCGTCAAAAGAGCTTTATAACACGTTCGACCGCGTCTCGTTTAGAGTTAAGAAAATCAAGATACGCTAAGATCGGTGTTACAAAAAATTCTAAACTTGTAAGCTCGCTTAGCCATGGCCAAACGAGGTCCAAGCAAGACAAGTCATAATGCACATTTTTCTCCAAAATAGCAGTCTCGCTTAGCCACGATGAAAAGAGCTCCAAGCGAGGTCTCGCTTAACCAGCATTTGGCTCTCTGAGCGAGAAAACCCATAAATCCAGTTTTCTAATTCGTGAAGGCTCGCGTAGCCAACATGTTATCGCTAAGTGAGCGTATCTGAAAAAACTGGTTTCAAGTCAAAATTTATAGAATTTCATAATTTCATACTCACAAACATACTCTAAACTACTCATAATCAAAGCAAACATACAGAGGGACACATTAACATACATATATTGTAAGAAATTCAAAAACAACGTGTTCATATAGCATGCAATCAAGAATCCATCCAAAATCTTAATTTCTCCTCATGCAATTCCTTTCCTATGTAACTCTACCCAACTAAACTAAAGAACTCCACTTGATCAAGCTTCAAATTCTGATCAGGTGGTGCTGACAGCTGCCTTTTGCTTTACTTTTCTAGAGTTCAAGACAATTCTCACTTGCAAGAAATATGATGAAGCCTTGAGAAAACCCTCTTTCCTCTCCTTTAGCCTTGTTCTTCCCATCTTTCCAATCTTCACTCTCAAAAAGTGTTCAAAATGAGAATTAAGAATAGAAAATGGATTGGTGTTAAGCATTTCGAAATTAGGTCGGGGTATTATATATTTATTTTACTTTTATTTAAATATCAACAATGTTATTTTAAAAACAATGTTGAATGGTCTTTGTGTTATTTAATAGCACTTTAAAAAAAATTGTTAAAGGGGTGTGGTTAAAGTCCAAATATAATATAGAAATTGTTGGTAATAATAATGGATAGCAAAACAGGCGGTGGTCTGTCGGATCGGCCTACACACCCGCTTTAAAATGGCGGGTTTCGTTTGAATTTTGGGTCCGCCGCCCACCAAAGCACGTCCCACCAAAACCCACTACCCGCGTTTGATTTTTTTAACAAGATATATGCTCAACAAATAATTGAAGGAATTTTTTTTAGATAATATATTAGTGGATATCTATTATTAGTATTTCTATAAATTTTAATGCAATGTTAATAGTTTTCATTGTATATAAATTTTTCTCTTGCATATTTGCATCATATAAATGTGACTTGTATTTTAGTGTGAACGCGACGGTTGTGATGTTAATACCATTTATACCACTTTTCTCAGGTGTTTTGTTCTCTCACTTAATTTATAAAAGCACGTTAAATGTTAGACTTTTATTATATTCTTTAGAATGTTCTTGGAATATGGTCGATTTCACTTATTGGTAAAGGTTTTTTTTATTTTTTTTCATAAACAAGATTTTATGATGCTTTTGGTAGTAAGATCGTGGGCTTTGTTTCTTGGTGTCCTTTGCGTAATCATCTGGACACCGCACTTCCATGTGAATTAAAATACTAATGTATAATGTTAGTATTTTAATTCAGAGGTATTGGTGTTCCTCTTGCCTTAAAGATACTAATGTATTACGTTAAAGATACTAATGTATAATGTTAGATTAGAATGTATGGTCTTCCTATTGAATATTGGATAGGTATTGGTGTTCCTCTTGCCTTAGATGAAACAACATCTAGTCATTTTATTTTTGGATATTATGCTAAAATTTTGGTTGATCTTGATTTGTTAGAATTCTTGTCCAATTTCATTCTTGTTAAAAATGGAGGGTTATGCTTTTAATGTTGATGTTACGTAATTCTTTTTATCATATTATTGGTCACTCATTAGAATATTGTCATAAAAAAATGCTAAGATGATGAAGAAAAAACAATTAAAAACACTTTATATTCCAATAACATCTAATCACCTAGTAGAAAATATTACTATGACAATAGTAGATAAACTACAAAGAAATTATATAATTACTATGAAGAAGATCACGTTGTGGAATGTGGATCGGGTCATACAAAAAATGGATGATACTAATGGATCGGTTGCACGTACACATGTTCTTTCATTAGGTTTGTGGAAAAAGATGTTGAAAAAAAAAAGAAAAAAAAAGACTATCATGAGATAGAAGTGTAAGAAGAGATACCTGAAGTACCTAAAAAAGTAAATTTCATAATTTTCAAGCTGCTACGTGTTTAGTGACAAATCAAGAAATGAAACAAACAATGAAGAAAAATATACTACAATTAATACGCATCATAATATTATTCATGATAAGAAGATTTTAAAGAATACAGTTAGTAAAGATTTTACATACACTAAGCATATGAATCACATCGATGAGAAAGAAAATACTTTTAAAAAAATGATCTTTAAGATAGCAAGAAAAGCAAGTCAAATGGATTTCGGTTACGTAACTTCTAATTAAAAGTAGGGTTAGATATTTTTTTTTCTCTATAAATATTTTAAAATTTATTTTTAGGCTCTGTTTGGTAAGACATATTTTCGAGCTTATAGTTTATGTCTTATGTCTTATAAATTCATATGATAATTTAAACCTGTTTGGTAACGGTCTTTTCATCACGAGCTTATAGCTTATTTTACTAGCTTATAGCTTATTTTTCAGACGCTATTTCAAATAGCGTTTTAGCTTATGTCTTATAGCTTATTATTTTTTCTTCCTTTTTTATCCTTATTATTTTAATTAAAATTCATTTTTAACCTTATAGTTTATTTTAATTTAAAATAAAATAATTATATATTAAATATCTTTTATGTCATTTTACATTTATAAGTTAATTGAACTGTTAATTTTACCAAACACTTCAATGAGCTTATAAGCTATCAGTCTCAACCTTCAGTTATAAGCTATAAGTCATCAGTCATCAGCCATCAGTCATAAGCTATAAGCTATCAACTAGCTTATCAGTCAACCACTATTTTTACCAAACAGACCCTTAGTCCTTATTAAAAATAATATATTTTAGTCTCTATAAAATTTTTATGCATGTAATTTTAGTCCATACTATTTTGTAAAATTTTAAAAATTGTTTAATTACTCTTAAAATTTTAAAATTTTAAATAATTTTTTTCATAATATTATAAAATATTTCTTTATCAAATTATAGAATTTTTTATAATGAGAAGAATTAAATATAAATTTTTTAAATTTTAAAAGATAATGATAAAAGTAATATAAATCTCGACTTAGAAATTAAATTTTGAGTTTCTTTTTTTTCGAGAAACTTTTTATAATGTTCTAAACATGTCTGTAAAATAATCATTTAAAAATGCACATCGGTTTAACAGTAGGGACTAAAATTACGTGTATAATAATTTTATGGGGACCAAAATATGTCATTTTTTTAATAGAGACTAAAAATAAAATTTAAAATATTTATAGGGACCAAAAACATACTTAACGCTTAAAAGTATAGTAAACTTATATAATTTGTTGAATTCTCCATTTAATTATTTCTATTTTATTCTATAAATTTATTTTTATCTTTTCTTTTTTGTTTTTCTTTTTGGCTAGGTCTAACCCCAATATTTACTTTTTTTCTATTTTATAGTATAACTTTTTATCTTTTAATATAAGTAGACTTTTGTTACACTCAAATTTTATTTTATAAATACTTTAAAAATCAAATAATTCTTCAAACTCAAATTCTAATCTAACACGATCAATTAGTAGCTTTCATTTGGAGGGACGCTATATTCACACATATTCTTTTACTTTGATTCTATTCTATGAAGTGGGAATAATATTCATGCATATTCTTTGATTCTATTCTATATCAAAATTTGGAACGGCAATAACTACCCCCAAACCATATCAACCGCCAGTCGCACTTTCGGTAAATATTTATATATAAATTTATCATTTAATCTTCTTGCTAAAATTAATAGTTTAAAAGTCTTAAAAAAGACCTATGTAGAAAATATAATTTTTTTTAAAAAAAATTCAAAGAAGAAAATTTCTTTGGCCACCTCCCTATGGGGGTCACCCCCAGCGAAAATTCCAAAATACCCCTGCTTCGGAAGTTCATTTCCGAAAGCGTCTTTTTTTGAAAAAATTTACATACTTCGGAAGTGCACTTCCGAAATACTGCGATTTCTGCAGATTTATCAAAACACTCCCCCTCCCCCAATCATTTACCCTAAATCAAAACAAAAAGTGGCAAAGGCGAAAATTTGTGCAAACAGAATTCCAAAGCTGCATCAAGGCTCCAATCACACTGCTAAACAACATTCAAAAGCCCTCAATCCTAACACTTTGTAAGTTTTGAAATTTTTAGATCTATTATTGAAATGCATGTTATTTAGGGTTTTAATTGCATAAATGATATATGGTTAGGTTGTTAGTAGTATTTAGGTTGTTTAGAAGCATTTTGATTTGGTTTGAAGTTTGGTTTAGGGGTCTGTCATGGAAGTTGCAGAAAACTCCATCGCAGGGGTGTTTCGGAAGTTCATTTCCGAAAACACCTCCATCCTAGTTTTCGGAAATGAACTTCCGAAATGTATCAGAAGTTCAAATTTTTTTGTTTTTTATTTTGTCTATGCATATTAATCGTTTTCAATTGTTTACAGGAACATGTCAGGCAACCAACCAGCACGCAGGACTGCGTCTTCTAAAGAGGGCGCTAAGGGAAGAAAGGGTTCTTCAAAGAAGGAGGTGAAAGAGGTGAAGGAGGTGAAGGAGGTGAAGGAGAAGAAGAAGCTTTTGACTGGTTCTGCTTCTCGTCCCCAGGGGGTCCATGGCTCGGACGTGTAGGCTCAGCCTTCAGGCGTGATCAACGCTGATGGTTCTGATACTGAGTGGGATGAGGATTGGTATAATTATCTTCATTCGGAGGAGTTCGCTCGTCGGGAAGAATAACGTGTTTTTATTTTGTTTGATGTGTATTTTGTAACGCTCGTCGGGCAGAATAACATGTTTTTGTTTTGTTTGACGTGTTTTGTTTTGTTTTGTTCTGATTTCGGATTGTATCGCACAATGTTTTTGTATTGGATTTATCATGTTAGTTTTTGGAAGTGGTAACCGGGGTCGGAACATATGACGGAGGAGGTGGATGTTCGGAGGAAGAAGAACCGGAGGTACGTCCACCGCGAGACAAAGGAGCCAATCAATGTAAGCTATAGTTTATCATTATCATCTGGGGACGTCATTTCTAAAAAATCAAGATTAAAAATAATAAGATTTTTTTCCCAATTTTTTGTAATGACGTCCCCTGATGATAATGATAAACTATAGCTTACATTGATTGGCTCCTTTGTCTCGCGGTAGACGTATCTCTGGTTCTTCTTCCTCCGGACATCCACCTCCTCCGTCATATGTTCCGGCCCCGGTTACACCTCCTCCGTCATTTGTTACTTACAGTAGTACGTATTTTTATTAAAAGAATAAAAAAACCTTTTGAAATTTGGAAGCCTTTTTTTCTCCCTACCACTCTCTCATCCCCACCTATCCGTGTTCAACAAAATGTAACTTTAATTTTATGTAATATTATCGTTGTAATCTTCACCCGATTAAATAAAGCGAATTGTTGTTGTTTTTCATTTTATTCTGTCCAGACATATTTTCGGAGGTTCATTTCCGAATTCTCCAAGGGGGGTGCGTTCGGAGATGAACTTCCGAAACACCACATTTTCTGAAAAGTAACTTTATTTCGGAGATGCATCTCCGAAATTAATATTTTATATTAAAAAAAACACGTTTTCGGAGATACATTTCCGAAAACACCTTTTTTAAGGAAAAAAAATACAGTTTCGGAAATAAACTTCCGAAACAAGGGGTATTGTGGTAAATTCACCAGGGGTGGGCAAGAAGGTTAGGAGGTGGGTGAAGAAATTTTCTTCAAAGAAAGGCATATTTCCCTCGAGAAGAATAGCATAAATGTCAATGATATTTGAATAACTGAATCCCAAAGATCTATTACTAAAAAAAGATTGGTTTTGGAATAACCTTGATATGGAACACTTCTTAATTAGCTTTGTGACTCATAGATTGGAACTTTTCATTTATAAATAATATCGAAACACTAACAAGGTGATGAATAGATTATGAATCCCACTACCGTTGCATAATTTGCACTTTTAGTAAATGTGATATCTCATCTACACTTCATTCCATTATTTGTAATATGAATATTAAAATTTATCTTGTTTTGCCTTTAATAGCCTAAAGCTCAAATCTTATCACTATGCTACCATATGCATGCGATCCAAAGTCCACTCCCACTTGAAAGATAAGAAATTCATGCATCTACCTTAAACATGTGGACAAGAGTATAACGTTGTATATGAATACTCTAAATTATCTTTAAATATATATAATCTAAATTATATACATTGATTTATATATGTCTCTACAATGTTTTTTTGCATAGAAAAACAAAGTTAAATTACTATTCATAACCACTTGGACGTACTATGGTAACAATCATATCAATTTGGCTTATCTCAAACGACCATTGGGGCCAGGGAGGGAGGGAGGGATGGCCCTCCAATTTTGTCGCACATTGTTGGCCATATCACCCCTAAGGTGTTGATTGACATTGACTATGATATGATACATAATTGGCTTTTAATTGTGAGATTAATTTATAAGTATTCATTATAGTTACTTTTTAAAGATAATCACATCTTAATAAAAAGATACTTATAAAGATATTTAACAAAGTAACTTTAAAATAATTTTGCGGAAAATTGTTTTTTAGTTCGTAAGATATAGTTTAACTTAAAAATATTGATATTGTACGATTTGACATTTTATACTCTATTTTGACCTTGAAAATTCACAATTATATTTGTAAAATTAAATTATTTTTTGTTACTTTGTCTACTACAACACAAAATATCATCTTGAAAAGATTTAATTGTATGTAGACTGACATGGACAACCATGTCACATGGACGTCATTATACTTTGACTATATATTGAGCTGACCTAACTTAATTCGACCATTCAATTTGTCTAACTAGCTTTGTCATTTAGTCTATTTAAGTTAATTTGATCATTTAGGTTCATGCATGACTCGTTTGACTCAACTCGATCATTTAATTTGTTTAGTTAAACCAATCTATTCAACTTGTGTAACCCATATGGACCATCTAGGTCACATTGAGCTCCACCTTGATCAACTATATTAATGTTTTCCTCAAATAAAAATATGTTGAAGTAATTAGAGGATGTTTCATGGAATGAAATACATTATGCACGGTCGAGTGATGTAAGATACATGTGTTTAACTCTGAGTTCTACCTCATACGAGTGATGCAAATTGTGCATGCTTAACTCAACGATATTATATGAACGAGTGACATAAGTTGCTTGTGTGCTTAGCTGCTCGCTTATGTAAGGGTGGATTGTTTATATCTCAAGGGTGAAATTTAATCGGCTTTAATTTCTACATAGAGGCTCATTAGGTTAAAATCATGAAAATAATATATGTTATCCTTAATTTCTCTCAAAATACTTAGAATTTATTCTAATTTAATAACTTAAATGATGTAGCTGTCTTATGTTTACATACACTTGCATAGAAAATTCTTAGACCATCTGTATAAACAAATTAAATCATTTTAATTATAATTTTTTTTTTTTTTGGTTTATAACCACCGGTTTAGTCCGGTTCGGGGGAGCAGCTCTGGCATCAAGTGGGTCAAGCCCCCTCCCGATCGCAGTTGCGGGGGATCGAACCGTGGTTCTCCCTACCAAGTCCAGCGCCAATCACCACTGGACCAACTAACGATTGGTATTTTAATTATAATTTTGAACACACGCATTTTTGTAAAAAAAAAATAATAATAAATGTATATTATATGCATACTTAAGTAACTATAAATAAAGTTAAATATTTTAAATGATTTGATGATCATTGGTTAATGTTAAAATATATTTATACTCAAAGTATACGTATTTTTTTCGTTTTTTCAATAAAGTTTAGATGATTTAATTGTTCTCTTATTTTCGCACTCTCTTGAATAGGCTTTTTTGTCATATGGATTATGGATCATGTTTGATAAGTGATAACAAGAAAAAACTACTTTTTATTCCACTTTATATCTTTACTTTTGTTTATTTAATACTTAATTCATATACACATCTCAATCTAATTTGCTATCTCAACCATTTTATAACGGAAACAGTTGGAGATGTGACAAATTGGGAGCTTTCCTACTAAGTTCCAGGTCGGAATGATGGACTTCCACATGCCTTAATGTCGCTGTCAACATTATAATATATCCACCTGTTCAATTTTTTTTTTTCTTTAGTTGATCACTGTGTCTTGATGGAAATCGAATGAAATATATTACGAGGAAACATGTAAAGTAGTAAAGTAAGTATTTCAAGCTAAAAAAACAAGTCTCTTCTTTTATAATAATACATATAAAAGCTAGAGATAGTATATTTATTTTCAATGTCTAAAAGTCGACATTTAGACTTGGGAAGTCGACATCTCGTAACTTAAATTATTTCAGTGATATCTAACAGTCTCAATCTCAATGACTATATCAAAAACAACTCAATTTAGAAGATCACACTTTCGAAACAAGAACTCAACTCTTTTGCTTAAAAGCTTTAAGACTGAGAACAAAAAAAAACTCATCTCATTACCTAAAGGCTTCTGAGTGAGAACAAACAACTTGACAAATAGTTAAACAACATACAATCTACCACACAGTATCAAAAGATACGTAAGAGACTTGAAACATAAAAGACTCTCAAAATCTAAGTTTTCTAACCTTCCCTAGTTTTACAATTTACAATTCTGAAAGACTTGGTGGTTACATTAATTCTAGGGATCTCTTTATCTAGTCCTAATAATCCATGGGCTTAGAAACATTTTACATGATCCACAAGTTGAGAGTTGCGATAAATTTGTAGAGAAATCTTTTTGAATCATGAAAACAAATATTATCTCAATCATCTAAATTTAGAAACTTTAATTCTGGTGGAGATTTGATTCCATTGTTCCAGATTTAATTCATATTACTTATTATTTTTGATCTATAATAACTTACTCTTAGAGAAAGAATATTCCTATATATATATATATATATATATATATATATATATATATATATATATATATATATATATATATATATAATTAAAAAATAATTTCTATTTAAAGAAAAAATATTATATATTTTTAAAAAATACGAAAAAAATTAAATTTCGATTTATATTTTTGTGGTAGAATTTTATATTAAAGAATGAAAGTAATCGTACAAATTTTTTTATTATGTATGTATTATTTTTTGTAAATTTTTTTTGTTGCATATGATATGATGTAAATAGATTTATTAATTTGGTATCACAAAAAAATTAATCAAATAATTTTATTGATGAGAAGAAAATAATATTATATATTTTAATGATATTCATAATAATATAAATTCTGAAGATTTAATTTTAATGTGAAAATCTGGTCATAGAAAATTTGACATATTTAGTTCAAAAATGATAATTATCTAAATGTCACTTCTTTATTTGATAAAATAAAACTAAAATTTTAATTAAAATAATTTTATAACTCTTATTGTAGAATTGATAAATATATATTAATTTATAGTAGATAATTCTTTGCAAAATTATAAGTAAAATTGTATATTAAATTGTATATTCATAATTTATATTTAAAGAAAAATATTATATATTTTAAAAATATACGTAAAAAAATTTAAATTTCAACATATAATTTATTTCTTTAATAATATAAATTTTACTTACTTTTTTTGAGTAAAATAAGAATTTTATCACCCAAAAAACTGTTTATACAAGCCGATCAATACATTGATCCAGGCAACCAGACAACAAAATCTAAAAATGAAAACAAAACAAACAACTCAACTAATAACCATGGTATCCATATTCACATGGTTTTTCAACACTTTTTTAGAACTAGCTCTAAGTCCTATAGTGTGTTTGATTCTCATAATGATATCTCCATATGGTTGGCTTTGACTAAAGATCTTCTCGTTTCTCAAGTTCCACAGATGATATATAACTTCAGAAATAGCCAATTTAAGCAAACTTCTTCTCCATCCTTTTTTGCTGTTTCCATTGTGAGCCATTGTTTCTCTTCATCCCAGTTTTTGCACCTTCTATTATAGCCAATCCAGTCCATGATTTGATTCCATATATGACTAGTGTACCTACAATCAAAGAACATATGCCAGATATTTTCAGCTTGGTCACAAAAACTACAAAGGCCATCTGTTTGTATATTAATCTTCCTCAGTCTATCTTTGGTAGGGAGTCGGTTCAGAAAAGCAAGCCATAGAATGAAACATGCCCTTGGTCTGGCATAATTTTGAAAGAAAATCTTCCTCCAGCTCTGGTTAGCAAAATTACCCCTCAGCTCTTTATACATGACACTAGTAATGTATTGTTTCTGCTGAACACTGCTTTTCCAATATTCACTATGGACAGTAATCTCTCTATTCTTGACTATAATCTTGATCATCCAAGAACTAGATATCTTAGGCTCCCACTGCATAATGCTGGACCCTTTAAGATAGTATGCTCCAATCCATCGAATCCACAGCTTATCTGTTTTCATATGGAGATTCCATAGCAGTTTCAGAATAGTAGCTTTGTTCCAATCACTAAGGTAAGTCATGTTTAAACCACCTGCATTACTGGGATGACAGATTTTATCCCAAGCCACTAGGGCTTTCCTCCCCACAGCTTTACCAGACCAAATGAAATTTTTACAAACCACTTCAATTCTCTGTATTATTCTCTTTGGCAGAGAAAAGGCTTGCATCCAATACCCTGCTATGGACATCAAAGTACTCTTGACCAGCTGTTTTCTACCTGCATAGCTAAGAAAATTAGTAGTCCGATGTTGCACTTTCTCTAACATCTTATCAATGATTGGTTGACATTGGTTGATTGTGAGTTTTCTAATATAATACATACTTTTAAACTTACTTTTTAATTAAAATATAATACATACTTATATATTATTTTAAAAAAATTAACCGTGACTCTATATAACATTTTAAAATTTTATACTTAATTATTGTAAGAGTTAATGAATTTTTTGGTCCCTATAAATATTACAGATTTCGTTTTTAGTCCTTCCAAAATTTTTCTTTAAGAAATCGTCCCTTCAAAATTTTTCGTCTAAACTATTGGTCCCTAACGTCAAATTTGCTAGAGATTAGCTACGACTTTAGCCACTGATTAGCTACGAAATTTGACGTTAGGGACCAATAGTTCGGAAGAAAAATTTTGAAGGGACGATTTCTTGAAGAAAAATTTTGAAGGGACTAAAAACGAGATTTGAAATAATTAAAGGGACGAAAAAGTTCATTAACCCTTATTGTAATTATAAAGTTTAGTTGTTGCATTAATTATTTAATTTTAAACTAAAATTAATACTTTTATGTTGATTACCGTAAATTTTAATATTATTTACTAATACTAGTTCACTATTAATTATATTATAAATATATTTTGAATAATTTATAAATTTTATCATTTAATATAATATATTAATGAAAACTCAGAAAGAAATATTTTAACTTTATTTTATCAAATAAAAAATATTAACTTTAATTGAAAACAAAAATATATATATATTTCTTTTAATAAACCATTTATATCATTATAATATTGAAAACATTTGACTATTTTTTCTCTAACTATAATAGAATTTAAAAGTCTATTATTATTATTATTATTATTATTATTATTATTATGATTATTATTATTATTATTATTATTATTATTATAAAATATAACTTATGTTATTATATCATAAATAAATTCTTATTAATATTTAACTTTCAATTATATTTGGACAACATAACGTTTATTTTTCAATTAATATGCATTTATATCATTTACTAAAAATAAATTATTCTTTTTTTTTTGAATCAAGGGATATATTATTAATTCAAAAAACAGTCTAATTACAAGGTGATCCAAGATCCAAACATCCAAAAAAAACCACCAATACAAATTAACACATTAAGGTAGCTATTTGCTTTCTTAATTTGGGTGAATACCACCCTCTATATATCACCTTCTCTATGATTCTATTAGCAATATCTATACTTGTGCTTCTATGTGTATTTCCTCTAAAAATTATATCATTCCTATAGTGCCAAACTTCATAAACTATCTCGGCTAGAGCAATCTTTAGGACTCTAAACCGCCATCCTTTCTTACCAATCATACGAATGAGCCAGTCAATCTCCATGGACCAAGGTTGAGGATCGTGTTTAATGCCCAGCCAGTGGAGTACATGATTCCAGATCCCCTTCGCAACACTGCAGCCAAACATAAGGTGATCATGAGTCTCATCATCAGCATTACACAAACTGCACACACGATCAGTTATGAAGCCCAGTTTTCTCAGTCTATCCTTCGTGCTTAATCTTCCATGGCATGCCATCCAAGTGAGGGTGATAGCTCTAGGTCTCGCATAGTTATCCTGAATTAGGTATCGCCAAGGCACCCTGTCAGCCTCCATCATCTTGACATACACACTATGCATACTGTGAGATATTGGATCGAACTCTAGTATTGTCGAAGGGTAGCTTCTTGGTTCGACAGTTCGACAGAGTTAAGCATGAAGTCGAAGGATTGTTCACATGCTGGTGTCGAAGTGTGCATGCTGTAGTCGAAGATGGGTCTAGCATGTAGATGTCGAAGATGCTAGGGTTGTTAGCATGTTAAATTAGGTTTTAGTGTTTAAACCCTAATTTGTTAAGTTAGCTTGTTTATTAAGTTGGCTTGTGTAATGGGCCTTGCTGAAAAAGCCCATTAGTTAGTATGTTAGGTTTTATTATAAATAGCATACTAGTCTCTCATCATTGCTAAGCTGCAAATCCTAATTTAGGGTGAGAGAGGTTATTTGTTATTCTTGTAAACTTGTAATCTTGTTTTAAGAGAAAGTGAAAGAATAGCAGTTATAACCAATTCTTGTGTTCTTATTCTCTTCCCTAATTCCCTATTATACTTTGTTATTGGTATCGTTTTTCACAACAAATTGGTGCGGTGAGCGTGGAGAAGATGTCGTCAACAAAGTATGAGATTGAAAAGTTCACCGGAGTGAATGATTTCGGTCTGTGGCGCTTGAAGATGAAAGCCCTACTGGTTCAGCAGGGTTGTTTGGAAGCGTTGAAGGGAGAGGCAACCATGAATGCTGCATTAACGGCAGCGGAGAAGACGACTATGATTGAGAAGGCACACAGCGCAATTTTGTTGAGCCTTGGTGATAAGGTTCTCAGGCAGGTATCAAAGGAGACGACGGCATCAGGGTTATGGGTGAAACTTGAAAGTTTGTATATGACCAAATCGCTGGTAAATCGACTCTACCTGAAGCAAGCTTTGTATTCATTCAAGATGATTGAAGACAAAGTATTGGCTGAGCAGTTGGACATGTTCAACAAGCTGATTCTTGATCTTGAAAATATTGATGTGAAGATCGATGATGAAGATCAAGCGCTGTTACTATTGTGTTCTTTGCCTCGATCACATGCTCACTTCAAAGAAACTCTTTTGTATGGAAGGGAGTCCCTGACGTTTGAAGAAGTTCAATCAGCCTTGTACTCTAAGGACTTGAATGAACGAAAGGAGCATAAACCTTCGACTGTTGGCGAAGGTTTAGCCGTTAAAGGAAAACTCTTACGAAAGGATGGTAAGTTCGACAAGAAGAAAGGCAAAAGCCAGTCGAAGTCTTACAGTGGCGAAGCATCTGGCATTCGATGCTATCATTGTAAGAAGGAGGGTCACACAAGAAAGGTGTGCCCTGAACGCCTGAAAGATCATGGAGGTAAGGATAATGGCAATGCAGCCATTGTTCAAGATGATTTTGAATCATCTGATGTTCTTGTAGTTTCAAGCAGTGACTCGAGAAGAGAGTGGATTATGGATTCAGGGTGCACTTGGCACATGACTCCAAACAAAGACTTGTTCGAGGAATTATGTGATCAAGATGGTGGATCAGTATTGCTGGGAAACAACAAGGCTTGCAAGATTGCAGGTATTGGATCTATTAGATTCAAGCTCCATGATGAGTCAATAAGGTTGTTGACTGAAGTCAGGTTTGTTCCTGATTTGAAGAGAAATCTGCTTTCTCTTGGTGAATTCGACAAGAAAGGATATGTTTTCCAAGGAGAGAAAAGTATCCTAAGAGTCATGAAGGGTTCGAAGGAAGTCTTGAGAGGCGTGAAGAAACAAGGCTTGTATACCCTTGAGGCTGAAGTTGTAAGTGGTTCGACAAATGTTGTATCCACGAAACCTTTGTCGAAGACAGAAATCTGGCACATGAGATTGGGCCATGTCAGTGAAAGGGGTCTGGTCGAATTAGGGAAACAAAATCTGCTTGGTGGAGACAAAGTCGAAAAGCTGAAGTTTTGTGAACCCTGTGTACTTGGAAAATCTTGCAGAGTGAAGTTCAACAAAGGCAAACAAAGAACACATGGATCCCTTGATTACATCCATGCTGATCTTTGGGGGCCTGCAAGGTGTGCATCACATTCAGGAGCAAGGTATTTTCTATCCATAGTAGATGATTATTCCAGAAAATTATGGGTATTCATCCAGAAGACTAAGGATGAAACTTTTGAGAATTTCAAAAGTTGGAAGACTCTGGTTGAAAATCAGACTGGCAGGAAGGTCAAGAGGTTGAGAACCGACAATGGCCTTGAATTTTGCAATGAGGCATTCGACAGCTTTTGTGCTGCCTTTGGTATTGCAAGGCACAGAACTACTGCAGGTACTCCACAACAAAATGGTTTGGCTGAAAGATTTAATCGAACTATTTTGGAGAGAGTCAGATGCATGTTGACTAGTGCGGGGTTAAAGAAGGTGTTCTGGGCTGAGGCTGCTTCGACAGCAACATATCTGATAAACAGATGTCCTTCGACAGCGTTAGATATGAAGACACCTGAAGAAGTTTGGTCGGGACATCCACCCGATCTCGACAAACTGAGAGTATTTGGCTGTGTAGCCTATGCTCACATTAGGCAAGACAAGGTCGAACCTAGAGCTCTGAAATGCATGTTCATGGGATACCCTGAAGGAGTCAAAGCTTATAGGCTATGGTGCCTAGAGCCAGGTCACAGGAGGTGTATCACCAGTCGAGATGTAGTTTTCAATGAAGCTGAAATGGCTTTTAAGAAAACTGATGATGTTGGTCGAAGTACAGAAACATCTGACGAAGAGCTGGAACAGGTAGAAATTCCTGTTGAGGTGGAGCATGTTGATGCTGAATTGCATATCCCAGATGAAGTCGAAGAAGAAGCAGAAGATGCTGAAGTTGAGGAAACTGACGATGACTACCTATTGTCGAGAGATAGGTCGAGAAGAGTCATCAAGCCACCTCAGAGACTTGGATATGCAGATCTTATAGCTTATGCCTTAATCTCTGCAAGTGAGGTTCTAGACGAAGAACCTAGAGACTATAAGGAAGTTATGAGGAGTCGAAATAAGACTGAATGGCTGAAGGCCATGGATGATGAGATGAAATCTCTTCATGATAATCATACTTGGGAACTGATCAAGAAACCTGTTGGGGCAAGGTTAGTCAGCTGTAAATGGATTTTCAAAGTTAAGGAAGGAATTGAAGGAGTGACGTCGAAAAGATACAAGGCAAGGTTAGTTGCAAGGGGTTTCACTCAGAAAGAAGGTGTCGACTTCAATGATGTGTTTTCTCCTGTTGTGAAGCATAGGTCCATTCGAATGTTGCTTGCCATGGTGGCACAGTTCGATCTTGAACTGGAACAGATGGATGTGAAGACTGCGTTCTTGTATGGTGATTTAGATGAAACGATCCTGATGAGGCAACCTGAAGGGTATGTCGAAAAGGGGAAGGAAGATTATGTGTGCAAGTTAAAGAGATCTTTGTATGGGCTGAAACAATCTCCTCGACAGTGGAATAGGAGATTCGACAAGTTCATGGCACGCATAAGTTTCATTAGAAGTCAGTTCGACCACTGCGTTTACTTCAGATTTCGACCTGGTAATTCATTTGTTATTTTGTTGCTTTATGTGGATGATATTCTCATAGCAAGCAACAATGTTGAAGATGTGACGAGGGTGAAGGCTGAACTCAATAAGGAGTTCGATATGAAGGATCTGGGAGCTGCTTCCAGGATTCTTGGAATTGACATTCGAAGAGATAGAAAGAAGTCGAAGTTATGCCTATCTCAAGAGGCATATCTACGGAAGATTCTTGAAAAGTTTGGTATGTCAAATTCGAAGCCAGTTGTGACTCCAACAAACCCTCAATTCAAGCTGAGTATTGATCAGTGTCCCAGTACTGATGTCGAAAGAGCCTATATGAATAGCATCCCATATGCTAATATAGTCGGCTCTTTGATGTATGCTATGGTCTGTACTAGACCCGACATAGCATACGCAGTAAGTCTTGTAAGCAGGTACATGGCGAATCCTGGAAAGGCTCACTGGCAAGCATTGAAGTGGATTTTAAGGTACATAAATGGATCTCTGAACAGAGTTCTAATTTATGGTGGAGCCTTGGGTGAAGATAGTAAAGCAGTAATAGAAGGATATGTCGACTCTGATTATGCAGGTTGTATGGATTCCAGAAAATCTATTTCTGGATTTGTTTTCACTATGTTTGGCACTGCAATTAGTTGGAAAGCAACACTTCAGAAGGTTGTTGCTCTATCAACCACTGAAGCGGAGTATATTGCCCTAACTGAAGCTGTGAAAGAAGCATTGTGGCTTGAAGGTTTTGCAAAGGAGCTAAAACTTCAAGGTCGAGGTATCACTGTTAAATGTGATAGTCAAAGTGCAATACACCTGTCGAAGAATTCAGCCTATCATGAGCGAACTAAGCACATTGATGTGAGGCTGCATTTCGTCAGAGGAGTAATCGAGCGTGGAGAAGTCCAAGTGCTGAAGGTTTCGACTGAAGACAATGCTGCTGATATGATCACCAAGACATTGCCGAGTTGCAAGTTTTTCCACTGTATGCAGTTGATAAAGCTGCATGAAGAAAGCTAGTCTGTTCCTTGACGTTGTAGAGTTAGGTCCAAGGTGGAGATTTGTGAGATATTGGATCGAACTCTAGTATTGTCGAAGGGTAGCTTCTTGGTTCGACAGTTCGACAGAGTTAAGCATGAAGTCGAAGGATTGTTCACATGCTGGTGTCGAAGTGTGCATGTTGTAGTCGAAGATGGGTCTAGCATGTAGATGTCGAAGATGCTAGGGTTGTTAGCATGTTAAATTAGGTTTTAGTGTTTAAACCCTAATTTGTTAAGTTAGCTTGTTTATTAAGTTGGCTTGTGTAATGGGCCTTGCTGAAAAAGCCCATTAGTTAGTATGTTAGGTTTTATTATAAATAGCATACTAGTCTCTCATCATTGCTAAGCTGCAAATCCTAATTTAGGGTGAGAGAGGTTATTTGTTATTCTTGTAAACTTGTAATCTTGTTTTAAGAGAAAGTGAAAGAATAGCAGTTATAACCAATTCTTGTGTTCTTATTCTCTTCCCTAATTCCCTATTATACTTTGTTATTGGTATCGTTTTTCACAACACATACAAAATTTCCTCTTTTGAATCATGAGGTCCCTTGTACGCTGCAAATTAGGAAGTTGCTCTCTCAATCTCAGAATTTTCTTTATCACCCATGAACAACTATTCCTAATATCCACCTCCATTAATGTTTCCTTCTTTAGGTAATGAGTATGCACCCATTTAACCCAAAGGTTATCTGCCTTTAAACTCAGGTTCCACAAGCATTTTAACAGAGCTACATCATTCCATAGAGATAGGTTAAAGATGTTCATACCTCCCATGTTCTTTGGCTTGCAGACTGACTCCCAAGCAATATGGGACTTTTCTTGCTGACAATTGCTTTCCCAGTCCAAACAAAGCTTCTACAAATCCCATCTATCTTCCTTATGTCTGTCTTGGGAAGGGGAAGACAATGCATCCAAAATTGTGCAATAGCAGTGATAGTGGTTCTGACAAGCTGGATTCTACCTGCCATACTCAAAAGTCTAGAGGACCAGTGATTCACCTTAGCCAGAATTTTGTCAATGAGTGGAAGATAGTGCTTTATATTCAGTTTTCTTGTGGTTAGGGGAACTCCTAGGTATCTGAATGGGAGCTTACGTTCTTCAAAGGATGTGAGTGCAGTAATTCTCCTCTTTGTATGATCATCCACTCCACCAAAGAACACTTTACATTTCATTGGATTCACAATCAGCCCAGTTGTGTCAGCAAAAGTATGTAAGCTATTCATCATTGTTTCCACAGAATCAAACTCTCCCCTACAAAACATGAGCACATCATCTGCAAAAAAAAAAAAAAAAATTCTTTTTTTTACAGTAATAATCACTTATTTCTAACTATAATATAATTGACAATTAAATACAATTTTAATTTTTCATTGTGATTTAATAGATATTACTTACATTATTACTGAGTGCTTAATTAATTTTAAAAAATAAGTTAAAAAAATTAAATTGGTATGCACTATTAGAGTAAAAAAAATTATACCATCAATGTAAGTTAATTATATGTCAATTAATTTCTTTAAAAAAACTCTATTTTCTAAATATTGGATTTTTAACTAATATTTTGAAAAAGCCTATTAACAAACTAATAAAATTTTGAGAAATATCAATATTGTAGATATTATTTAAGAATAAAAATGAATTATTATGAAAATTTTACTATCAACTTATGGTGTGATAACTCACTTATCAAATTTAATTGAGAAAATGGGTGAAGCTTAAAATATTTTTACAATGTCAATCAATCACCACCCATGTATTCAATTAAATAATTTTTTATTTAAAAAAAACTTAATGACATGGCACATTTATGATTTTCTATTGAATGACAGTGTAAAATTATTTTATACTGTCAGTGCACTACCTTTTAACTCAATTTAATTACCTTTTTCCACATAAATTATAAATTATAAAAAAACACGTTAATGCATGTTCAAGATTCATTATTTTTACTCAAAATTATCATTTTTAAAAATGTATTTAATCTATCATTGTTTAATATTTATTTCTTTTTTTTTTACCGAATTTTTCTAATATAGTATCAAAATTTTAAGAAATCTCAAGTTTTAATCAGATTTTTGAAATATACTATCGGATTTTTCCAAAAGCTACGAGTTTTTATCAGATTTTTTAAATATTCTATCAGATTTTTCAGAAAACAATGAGTTTATCAAAATTTTCATAATATCTATAAGTTTTTACCGGATATTTCAAAAAATCTTAGTTTTAACGGATTTTTCAAACAATCTATGAATTTTTTAGTGATTTTATCAAAAAATCTATAAATTTCTATCAGATTTTTCAAATATATTATAGGATTTTTCCAAAAACATTATGAGTTTTTATCGGATCTTTCAAATACACTATAGAATTTTTTAAAATTTTAGAAATTTTTATCGGTCTTTTCAAATACACTAATGAATTTTTAAAATAGACTACTAAATTTTTCTATTCTAATTGATTTTTAATTACCCTACAAAATTTTTCATACTCTCTTTCTTGTTAAATTTAATTTTAACAAAATTACTTTGAGTATTATAAAAAATTGATGGGTATCAGATTTAGGGTATCCAATAAAATCTCATATATTTATAATGATAAAAAAACAATTTTTTTATAGATCCCCAAGGAGTAAAAATCCCGTTAAAAACCTTAAAATATCATTCGGAGATGTATCTTTAAAAACACTTAAAAAAATTGGAATTTTGGTTAATTCGGATATGCATATCCGAAAAAATGCCAAAAAATTTTCAAAGATTTTGTCTGATATGCATATTCGAAAAAATCCCAAAAATTTGAAAAATTTAGGATATTGATTCATTCGAATATCTTAAAATTCATATAATTTATAAGTTATGAATAATAATAATGATAATTATACTTCATATATCTATTCTAATTCTATTAAAAAGTAAAACTCGTAAAAAATTTTATATTAATAATTACTAAAATTATAACTAATACACAATAATTTTGATTATATAAAAAATAAATACATTAATAATTATTCAACAGAAATTTAAAATAAAAGAGATCAAGTAAGAATAAAACTATTTACTATTTTATTCATATTTTAATAAAAATTTCAAATTACATAGTTTTTCAAAATAATAAAGTCACAAATATAAAAATTATTTTAATAACTAATTATGATAAAAAAATCATTTATATATAAAATAATTTTTAACTTTATAATTGTTTTGGAAATTTTGTTTATAAAATGAACTTTTTTAACTATAAAATTATTTTTGAAAATTAGTTTATGAAATGATTTTTTTATGTATCATAAAAAATAATAAATAAATTGTAAATAAATATCTTTATTATTATTATTATTATTAATTTTATATAAAAAAAATTGAGTTAAATATTTATTAGGCTAATATTATTATTATATCTTTATTATAATGATATATATTTAATAATATATTTTAATTAATACAATTAATTATACTATTAATTGTATTGATTCACTTTGATTTTAATTTTTTTAATTATTATTGTATTTTTTCGGATATGCATATATAAAAAATTCCAAGACAAAAAATTGAAATATTTTAGATATGAATCTCCAAAGACACCCGTTTCTTAAAAAAAAATGTGTCTTCGAGATATGCACTTCCAAAATAACCATTTTTTTCCAAAAAAAAATGTCTTCGGAGATGTATCTCCGAATTATATGAGCATTTATGAAATTTTGCTAGGAGTTGCCAAGAAGCCTAGGAGGTGTATAAAGAAATTTTCTAAAAAAACTATATAACAAAATTGGATCTAGAAAACTATGGGCCGTGGTAAATATGCACAGCTATTTTTAAGACGGTTTCTTTATACACCATATGTTTTCTTACAAACCCGCGGTGAAATTTTTAAAATACCTCTATATTTCGGATGTGCATCTTTGAATACACATTTTTTTATAAAAAAAAATGATTTCGAATATGCACATTCGAAGACACATTTTTTTGGGAAAGGACCGACTTCGGAGATGTCCATCCGAAATAACTCTATTTTTGGTCTTTGAATTTTTCCAAAAAAACTAAATATTTGTGAATCAATTTAGTATAATTGATTGTATCAATCAAAATAAATAATTAAATATATACTATTTTAATCAAAATACAAAATGAAATATATACCGTTTTTATCAAGATATATATTAATTAAATATTTAAATTAACACATTATTTTCATAAAATTAATTAAAAAAAAGTTAATACTAATATAAATTAAAATTTATAATGCTTATAAATTAAAATATCTCTATGTAAATTAAAATTTTATTTTATCTTTTTATTTCTTATTTATAATCATTTATATTTAAGTTATTCTTTTTTAGTAATAATTCACTCTAGTTATGTTATAATTATATTGTAAATAAATATTATTTTTAAAAAAATAAAAAAATTGAAGTATAAGGATGCTTCAGATATACATATTAGAATTAACCAATATCTCAAATTTTTTTATAAGAGTTTTTTCAGATATGCATATCTGAAAAAACATATGACATTTTAAATCTAACATTTAAATAAAAAAAGTTCAAAGAAACATGATTTTGGATATGCATATCTGAAATCAATGAAAATGAGATAAAAGTGTCTGATATACATATCCGAAAGATAGTTTGCGGTTTTTATGGGTGTTTTTTATTCCATAGGGGTGTATAAAGAAATTGTCATTTTTAATTTTTATTAAGACAAAAATAATTTTGTCTTTAAATTTCAATTTGATGATTATAAGTGATAAAAAAAGATTGTAAGATCTTTATCGTTTTGTGACATGTTCATTTAATTACAATTTTGGACTTTCCAGAATATATTATCCATAATAAAAAGTAGTTTCTGTATTTAGTTGAAAAATGTATACTAACTTTTACTTCAAATTTATCTTTTAAATGAATCAAATGTTTAATTGGTCTCTCCTAATCGGTTGAAGAATTTGATTCATTGCTTTGAAAGAACGAAAATTGGTAAGTATTATAGATGTAGATATTTCATTTTTTATTTTATTTTAATTTCACATATTAAAGCTGAATTTAAGTTTTTTAAATTTAATGATTGGAAATAAAAAACTGGTAATTGGGCCGAGGAACTCATTTTGTTACAAATCCAATAAAAAATGAAATACAAATGGAAATTGTTTAAAGCACCTTATGAATGTCTACTACACCCTCATTAAAATTCAAAAATACTCCTACATTTTAAAAAATCAATCTTTGAATGCACTCTAAAATTTAAATATATTGGTTGGAGATGATCTATGGACGCTGTTTAATCAAAACACGATGAAACCTTTCTCCTTCTTCACTTCTCTCAAACTCTAAACCATCCAAGTGTAAAACTCTCAATTCACAAATTCTCAAAATCATTCAAGTCACTTCAAATCTTTTTCCATCAACATCAAATCGGAATAATTTATGACAAAAAGAAGGTGTTTCACTGAAAAATGAATGAGATGTATATTGAGTTGTTCAAAAAATGCATCTTCTAAATAAAATTTTGGAAAAAATAAATAAAGAGTGAGACTCTTTTGAGACGTGATTTAGTGAAATTCATAATACATCCACATATACATTTCTAAAATTAAAAGATGTAATTTTAAATTTTCATAAAATAATTTTCCACCAATTAAAATGAGATTAGCAATTCTCATACATATAAATTTTAGAAAGGAGTCTATATCTGAGAATTTGCAAGTGGCAAATCATAGCCGTAATTAACCTCTGACTGTTGAGAAAAATGTTGTAAAGAAAGGAGAAAGGTTCATCAATTTGTTTTAAACCATAAACAAGAAATAATCCTGACAAAAAAGTTTAACAATGTCTTAAATTTTATTACTTACAATATTAAAATGAAAAAAAATATTATTTTAAATTTTTAAAATAAAAATTAAAGTACAAATGATTTATGATAGAAGTAACATTTCAACTAAGTAGGCAACCCCAAAACTATCTCTTCTCATATACAACATCTCAATAAATCATAATTAAAACTAATATTTTTCAATTGAAAAGAAAAAAACCAAACGAAGAGATTGATTACTTCAATTTAATAAATAACTTGTACTC
The DNA here is from genome assembly GCF_029867415.1 of Vicia villosa. Lineage (NCBI taxonomy): Eukaryota > Viridiplantae > Streptophyta > Magnoliopsida > Fabales > Fabaceae > Vicia > Vicia villosa. The sequence goes on along the minus strand of NC_081184.1, from coordinate 151,652,760 downwards.
TAAAATATTTTAAAATAAAATTCAGACAAAAAGAAAAATAAATTAACTAAAATAATATTATGGGTTTTGAATATACATTTATTGTTACTTTAATTTAATAAATAATTGTATTTTAAAATAAAATTGATATAAATCAATAAATTTTATAAAATATTTCTTACAAGAAAAACAGTATTTTCTCAAAAAAAAAATTATTTTTTTGGAGAAGCTATTTTTTTAAAAGTCAATTTTTTAGGAACTACCTTCGTCATAAAAATCCTGGTCGGAAAATACTTTATGAAAATATTTCTAAAAAAGAATTATTTTCAGAAACTTGTTTAAAAAAAGAACTTAAAAAAAACTTTTTTCGTGAAAACTTTTTAATAAAAAAAACTAAAAATATATTCCAAAGAATAAATTGTTATAAAAGTTTTTACTTTTCCTATTCTACATGACTTATGGAGTGCTCAATTAATCAACTTTATAATTGCTTAGTTGCACACAATTTTCGGCAACTCTGATTCACAGAACTCCTCATGTAAGTTCCATAGTAAGAATCAATTTAATAACATATGAATCATACATAACATGCTAGGTAATATTGTCGATGGAGAATCATATATATATATATATATATATATATATATATATATATATATATATATATATATATATATATATATATATATATATATATATATATATATATATATATATATATATATATAGGACGACTCAAGTGGGAACACTTGATTATTATGAGAAATGAGAACAATGAATCACGACCATTAAATTTTGATTGGTTGATTTTAATAGACTTGATTGATTCTCTTTCTATGATCCTTGAGAACAATCCATATGATGGATTAGAATAAGGAGTTATTCACCCACCTAAAAAATATTCGAAAGTATTATTATATATTATTGCAAGGAGTTTTTGAATGCACTCTAAATTTTAGAGTCTAAAATCCAAATACATTCGTTGGAGATGATCTTTGGACGTTGTTTAATCAAAACATGCCAAACCCCTTCTCTTTCCTCGCTTCTCTCAAACTCTAAACCACTTAAGTCTAAAACTCTCTCAATTAACAAACTCTCAAAATCATTCAAGTCACTTCAAATCTTTTTCCATCAACGTCAAATCGAAACAATTTATGACAAAGAGAAGGCGTTTCATTGAAAAATGCATGAGATGTATATTAAGTTGTTCCAAAAATGCATCTCCGAAATAAAATATTGAAAAAAAAATAAAGGGTGAGACTCTCTTGAGACGTGATTCAGTGATATTAATGATGCATCCACAAATATATTTCTAAAACTAAAAGACGTAATTTTAAATTTTCATAAAATATTTAAAATTAAATTCTGATTTAAATTTTTTTGGTAGAATTTTTTATTAAAGAATGAAAGTAATGGTACAAAATTTTTATTACATATGTATTAGTTTTTGTAAAAAACAAAAAAAAAATTGTTGCATATGATGTAAATAAATTTATTTAGTATCACAAAAGAATTAATCACATGATTTTATTGATGAGAATAAAATAATATTATATATTCTAATGATAGATATAATAATAAAAATTCTAAAGATTCAATTTTAATGTGAAAAATTGGCCATATAAAATTTGACATATTTAGTTCAAAAATGATAATTATTGAAATGTCACTTCTTTATTTGATAAAATAAAACCAAAATTTCAATTAAAACAAGTTTTTTAATTCTTATTGTAGAATTGATAAATATATATTAATTTTTAATAGATAATTCTTTGTTAAATTATAAGTAAAAAAATTATATAAAATTGTAATTCATAATTATGTATTAAATTATAAGTTAAATTTTTATTTAAAGAAAAAATATTATATATTTTAAAAATATAAGTATAAAATTTAAATTGCGATATAATTTTTTTAAATGAAAGTAATCGTACAAATTTTTTTATAAGAATATTATATTACTTTTTGTAAAAAGTTTTTTTTGTTGTTTATACATTGGTTATCGTGGGATAGGCTCTATGCCTAAGAATGTCAGTGGTATGGGGTTCAAAAATCTAAGTGCGTTCAATTATGCCATGTTAACTAAACAAACTTGGAGTCTCATGACTAATCCTAATACTCTGGTTTCGCGCTTGTACAAGGCTAGATATAATCCGAGTTATGTTTGGCGTAGTATCTGGAGTGCTAAATTTGTGGTGAGAGGAGGTTATAAATGGAGTATTGGTACGGGCGAGTGCATCTCGGTTTGGGATCAAAACTGGTTACATGATAGCTCTGCGGTTACTAATCCGATGGTGGTAAATCTCAAAGTTTCAGATCTTCTTAGTCTGACCGGTAAACAGTGGAATTTAAATTTGATTCATCTGTTAGTAGGTGGCGGAGTGGCGCAGAAATTTGTCAACACTCCTTTATTCGAAGCGGTCCACAAGGAAAAAATAGTTTGGAATCTTGAAAAGAATGACATTTTTTCTGTGCGTAGTGCTTATCGTTGCTGTATTAACGAAGCCATTGACACCTCTCATCTCCATATCAATAAAAATTGGGATTTAATTTGGAAGATGAAGATTCCTCCAAGAGTCAAGAACTTTCTTTCGCGTTTATGTAGGAATTGTGTGCCTACTAGAACGCGTCTCACTGACAAAGGTTTCGGGTGTCTTGATAGTTGTGTGATTTGTGGGAATGCTTTTGAGAATAATAACCATTTATACTTTCGGTGTCCCAAGAGTATCGTCTGTTGGAAAAAAGTAGGACTATGGCATACTATTCAGCAGTTGGTCAGTAATGGTGGAGATTTTGTTTCTGTTGTGTTTTCTTTTCTGCAGGTCTCTAATCATGAAAATCAGGCGGTCTTTTCAACTATTATGTGGGGTACTATCTGGAAAAGTAGAAACAATGCTCTCTGGAATCAAATCGAGGAGTCTCCAGCTAATATTTGCATGCGATGTTCTCATCTTTTATCAGGTTGGAGAGACGCCCATCAGGTCAGGAACATAGTGTCTCCCGTAGAGCAACCGATAACTGTTACTAAGTGGTGTAAGCCACCATATGGTCGCCTAAAATGTAACATTGATGCATCTTTTTCTAATAACAAGGTCAGTATATGTGCCTGTATCATAAACAGTATATGTGCCTGTATCATAAACGATGATGGGATGTTTATTGCAGCTAGGACAGATTGGTTTTCACCTATTATTGATGTTGATATTGGCGAGGCTCTAACTCTCTTGGTTGCTATTAAATGGGTATTGGATCTGGAATATGATAATGTGGATTTCGAGTCGAATTCTAAAATTGTAGTGGATAGTGTGAATATCCCTAAGCCAAACGACTCAGATTTTGGCGCCATTACTCGAGTCTGTTATCAGCTTCTGACTCACTCTACTAGGAACTTTCAAGCTAAGTTCATTAAAAGACAAGCTAATGAGATTGCTCATGTTTTGGCTAAGGCGGCTTCATTTCATGCTAGTTCTCATATTTTTAACGATGTACCTACATGTATTCACAATCTTATTTTTACTGAAATGGTTTAGTTTTTTGCTGTAAAAAAATTGTTTATTAACTTTGTATTAAAAAAAATAGCAATAGTAACATGATTTTATTGATGAGAAGAATAAAATGTTATATATTTAAATAATATATATATATATATATATATATATATATATATATATATATATATATATATATATATATATATATAAAATAGTAAAAGTTCTGAAATATAATTTTTTTGGTAGAAGTTTGGATTAAAGGATGAAAGTAATGGGACAAAATTTTATTGTGTAAATATTATTTTTTGTATCAAAAGGACATTAAAGACAAAATAAAATGATAATTGAATAGGTATGAGTTATTAATTAGTTTAATTTATAGACATGAAAGGTTTTGAGAAGTGTCATTTATGAATATTGATGACGTGGCAGAAATAATTTTATGTGGCATATATATATATATATATATATATATATATATATATATATATATATATATATATATATATATATATAGGAGACGTATCAAATGAGAACTGGGAACTTTTAATAACAACTATTATATTTGAATTTATGGCTTAGATTTACCTCATATTTTAAAATATTTAATTAATGTTTAAGTGAACAAAATATTTATGTAATATGTATTTAAATTATGAGGTAAATCTTAGCCATTAATTCAAATCCAATGGTTATTATTAAAAGTTCTCAGTTCTTATTATAGCCAATGTAAATTGTTTCTGTTGTAGCTATGACTACTTTTTTGTTGTTGTTTCAACCTATGTAATATTTGGATAATTGTTACTTCAAATGTGCTATGTTAAAGCTTTATATCTTTTTGCTTCTGAATTTTATGTGTCATTTGCTTATTATCTATATTTCGTTGCTACTGAATATAGTTGTGATTGATCTTAAATCAAATATGGTTCATAAGCTAATTTTTATGTTGCTTCAGGAGCTTGACCATAGCCTCGACTTAACCCAGGCTAATTAATTTTATTGACTTTTCAAATTTCACTTTAGACTCGGCTGGGCCGAAGCTAATTTTTTTATTGACTTGCGGAAATTGACCTTAGCCTCGACAAATCTCTAGCTAATAAATTTTGTGAAGTCTTATAATTTAACTTTAGCCTTGGTTAGGTCGAGGCTAAATATTTTTTGTCCTTCAAAGGTTGCTTTTAGCCTCGGCCTGGCCCATGCTATTAGTAGCGTTGGCTTCAAGCAAGCCTCGATTTAGACTCGGCGTAGCCGAGGCTATAGTAGACACGGCTCATTTTGGCCGAAGCTAAATGTTAGCTTCGACTGTTTTAGACTGTCCCGACACCGAGGCTAATTGTCTAGTAGCATCGGTTTTTTGCCTTATAGCCACGAGAGACGGCCGAGGCTAAAACCTGTGTTTCTAGTAGTGATATAACACGTTGTATTCCATTCATTTTTTGTCTCGGTCCTGAGGTTCAATAACGAAAATGTTCAATCATTAATTTAAAATCATTAGGTATTTGACGTTCAGTACATTCTACCTCAAAATATTTACTCGATCCACATCACATATGCTTATTCGTCTTGAATATCTTTCAATTATTTCCTACATACCAAAGAAAGAGAATCTCTAACCCCTTCTCATAAATGATTCTCATAAACAAGTGATCTCACGCAAGATCTAAATACGTTCTAACCATAATTTATTTTCACACTATTTTTTACTACTCCCTCCGTCTCATAATAAATGTCTTATTAGAGCAATGCGCGGTTTTTAAGAAAATGATTGGATGTGTTGGTTTTAGTAAAAAAGTTAATGTCATTTACTAGAATACTCCTATTAATAGTAGTTGAATAACGTGAAAGTTAATAAATAGGGGTATAATAGTGAGAAAATAATAATGATTGATGCATTAAAATTGTAAATGGACAATTAATTTGAGACAAAGAAAAAATGGAAATAAGACATTTATTATGAGACGGAGGGAGTAGTAATTTTTAACTCAATAACAAGTGATAATTCTGCAAATCCACCTACTTTCATGGAAGTTTGTGCTCTGCAACAAGATTCCCATTTCATCACATGGAAGTTTGTGCTCTGCAACAAGATTCCATTTCATCACCTTATTACATGTTTTTGATTTCCTACATAATACTAGTACTTTTCAATCAATTGAATGAATAATTTATTTTGCTTTAGTATAAATATTCAAATAAGTTCTGTTGCACTTCATTCTTTTTCTGTTTCTTATAAGGAAAATGCTAACAATACTTTTAAGGTAATGGTTAAAACTTTAAAATAATAAATTATTTCGATAATCTGCGTATCTAACGCATTAAAAATTAAAATACTATATTTTTTATAAAATATTTTTTATTTTGAAATGTTTAACCATTACTCTAAAGACACTTGTTAGCAAGACCCTTCTTTTAAATATTGAAACTAAGACAAACAAATGAAATGGTCAAATGAAATGGTTCGTTGATAATCTTTGCCAATGACACGTTACTTATCCCTTTTGTTGAAGAAGTATACAAACACCATTTTAAAATTATTCTATAAAGAAAAAATGCCATTAGTATACTTTTTTATACAATCTTCTGGCATATTATTTATATTATTATAAAGTAAACATACAGTTCTTCTAACAACTACGTCTTTATTTAAATGAGTCTTTTGTTAGCAATGCTATTCTTATAACATTTATTACACCAAATACTTACACTAAACACTTTTCATTTTATTTGGTTAATATAGTATAAAAATTTAGTTAATGCAGTAATGAAGTTGGTTAATGCAATATTTAGGTATTAAAAATAATTTTTACCAGTCACCAAATTTGGTTAATGCAGTGTAAAAATTTAGTTAATGCAGTAATAAAGTTGGTTAATGCAACATCCAGGTATTAAAAATAATTTTTAGCAGTCACCAAACTTGGTTAATGCAGTGTAAAAATTTGGTTAATGCAGTAATAAAGTTGGTTAATGCAACATTTAGGTATTAAAAATAATTTTTAGCAGTCATCAAACTTGGTTAATGCAGTGTAAAAATTTGATTAATGCAGTAATGAAGTTGGTTAATACACGTTCAGGTATTAAAAATAAATGTCCGTACATAAATAGTATTCGTCCGTACATGAACAATGTTATGTGTACATGAACAGTGTCGTCCGTACATACGGTATAGGTGTAAGAATTGGTGTAAGAATAACATCTCTGTTTGTAAAAATAACAATATTAGTTTTTGTATACATGAGAATGCTTGTTTCTTTTTGGTGATGTCAAGTAGGAATATAACCTTTCGTAGAGTTTTCAACACAAAAAACTTCTTATGGAAGAAAAGGAAAGAATCTTATATAGTGTTAGGGCCCGTTTGTTTTGGCTTTTTTTAAAAATGATTTTTATAGTGTTATCAAAATTTGTTAAAAAATTTTTTACAAAGAAACTTTTTATAAAAGCTTCAAATAAAAATTTTGTTTGAATAGTTATTCTTAAAATGTGATTTTAGGTATTTCATCTATTTATGGAGAAAAAATTTGGATATCAAATTTTCAAAAAATCACTTAATTTTGAAGCTATTTCAAATAGATTTTCATAAAAATCATTTTTGAAATACCATTTTTTGAAAAAATTGCAATTTTGACTATGTTTTATTTTTCGTAATGTTCGTTTATGTTATAAGATGTCAAAATTAGTGTTTCATTTTAGAAAAAACGAATATAAAAAAATTTGTAATATTTTAAAAAACGGTTTTGTAAAATCTATTTTCAAAAATACAAAGAAAAAATCCATTTTTTTAAAACTAAAACAAACTGCCCCTTAGTCAAATGAAAGTAATTTGTCACCATACGATTTAGGAGTTGGAAAATCTGTCCTCAAATCTTAATAAAATAATTCATATTGGAAGGGTGAGAGTTAAGAAAAATCATTCTCAATAGTCTCATAGTTTGTGTAAAATGCTGAGAATATTGGAGGAGTCACTACAAAATGCCCAAATTAAAATGGGTTCGAGAACTCTCATATTGAAATTCAACGGGCATTGTACATTATATTGAAGATTTTAAAACTATGACTTATAGTTTTTCTTTTTCAAAACATGATTTTTATACCCAAAATTATGGTGGAACTTGTTTTTACGTAAATATATAAAAATATAAATCACTATAATCAAATATTTTTAATTAAAAATAAAATTTCGAAACTATAAAACTTTATGAATAGCCTAATTTGGTGTAGATTATCATATTATAATGTGAATAATCATATAAGTTTTTTTTTTTGAAAGCAAGAGATAAATATATTAAAAGGGAGAACAAAGGGTTCTCCAAACCTTTAACAAAGACGAACCGTCCACCTCCGAAACAAAAAAACAATATTACACCCAATTACAATTACGACATAAAAGACAATGGATCTTTGTAGAAATCGTAAAAACAACAATTGGAATGAGTAATATTGCCATAAGAAGACCACCTCCAAACCAAAAATTTAATGCTCCAAACCACATTATTTATATTCCACACTTCATTCTTAAAACAAATACCATTCCTTGTCAACCAAACAACCCAAGTTGTGGCTAACCAAAACACCCCCAATTTGCCGTTTTTAATCTTTGCACGGCGACTCAAAGAATGCCATTCCACGAAAAAAGGGATGCATTCTTCCTCCTCCCAACCCGAAAATCCCACCCACGAAGCAATTTCCTTCCAAACCAACTTTATCACTATGCATTTAAAAAACAAATGATCCGCCTCTTCCACATGAGAATCACAAAAAACACAATTTAAATTTGCATTTGTAAAATTCATACCTCTATACACCAACAAATCTTTAGTAGGCAATCTATTCAAAAAAAGCCTCCACCCGAACGCTTTTATCTTGAACGAAACTTCCGCTTTCCAAATCAAATTGAAAGCTTCCTCACCCTTAATCGGAGGACCGAAAGGAATTCTCCTAGAAGCATATGAACCGTAACAAGAGGCAACCGTGTAACCTTTTTCCACATCCAACAACCAAACCGCATAATCCTTTGCATCCTTTAAACTACCAAAATTATCTAAAATATCCTTCAACCTCGAAAATGAATTTAAAAATACCGAATCCCTTCCAACCAACGAAATTCCAAGATCCCCCCATTTCCAACTTCCATTACACAACCCTCCCATAACCGCCACCGAAACCTTTTTTAAAGAAGAGGCGAAAAAAAGGTCCGGAAAAACCTCCTTTAAAATACCGTTATTCCACCAATATGATTCCCAAAACGGAGTATTAAAACCATTTCCAACTATGAATTTACAATTCGAAATAATGGGATCAATAATTAAAGGATTATATGACACATTACTAACCTTTAAAATATCTCTCCACCAAATCGAAGAAGATGCATTCTTGAAAGAGTCCCGACCACAAATTATTTGCATGCTCAAATCACCATATCGGGCCTTTAAAACATCCAACCATAAAGACTTGTTACCTTGCACTATCCGCCATCTCCACTTGTTCAAAAGAGCCAAATTAAAATCGGCAATATTTTTTATTCCTAAACCACCTTTCACTTGAGGAAGAGTCACTCCTTTCCACCCCACCCAATGAACGTGTCGTTTTTCCTCCACCCCTCCCCAAAGAAAATTACTTTGTAATGCCGTTATCACTTTAACTACACTCGCCGGCATCTTAAAGAATGACATAGTAAAGATAGTAAGTGAGCTCAAGATCGACTTCAAAAGAGTAATCCTACCTCCAAGATTAAGAAATCTATTCTTCCATCCCGACAATCTCTTCCTCATTTTCTCTACTAAAGGAGTCCAAGTCGCTTCCTTCCTAGGATTGCTTCCGATCGGAATACCAAGAAAAAGAAAGTTACTATTTTCAATCTTACAAGAAAGATAATAAGCCGCGGCATCCAAAAAAAGAGGAGACACATTTATCCCAATCAATTTACTTTTGTGGAAATTTATGCCAAGACCCGAAACAAGTTCAAAAGATCTCAACACAATCTTTAAAGCCTTAACATGTTTCCAACTCCCCTTTCCTACCAACAAAGTATCATCCGCAAATTGTAATATATCCACCTCACACCTTCTTTTAATGTCAAAACTCTCAAATTCACCGATCTCAATGGATTTTCTAACTAGTCTCGCAAGAGCCTCCGCCACCAAAACAAAAAGAAAAGGTGATAAAGGATCACCTTGTCTTAGACCTCTATTGACAACAAATTCCTTAGTTGGACTACCGTTGACCATCACCGACATAGTGCTCTTGAAAATCAATAACTCCATCCACCTCCTCCATTTAACTCCAAAGCCCATTTTAACCAAAAGAGACCGAAGAAAATCCCACGAGACTTTATCATAAGCCTTTTCAAAATCAACTTTAAAAAGTAAACAAGGACCTCCCTCCTTTTTCGCATAATCAACCACCTCATTAGCCACTAAAACTCCCTCTAATAATTGTCTACCCGGAACAAACGCACTTTGACAATGCGAGACTATCGAATTTAACACATGTTTCAATCTCCCCGCCAACACTTTTGCCACCACCTTATACATACAACCCACTAAACAAATAGGTCTATAATCATCCAAACATAAAGGATTCGGTCCCTTAGGAATCAAAGCTAAAAAAGAAGAAGTTATTACCTTAGCCAAATCTCCTTCCTTGAAGACATAATCAAAATACCTCAAAAAGTCGCTTCTCAAAATAGGCCAACATCTTTTAATGAAAAGAAAAGAATATCCGTCCGGACCCGGGCTCTTAGAATTTCCGCAATTTCCCATAGCCTCCATAATTTCCTCCTCTTGAAAAGGTCTCTCTAACCACTCCTTCTCATCCTCACTAATCCTATCGAAAATTAATCCGTCAAGAGCAATGGACCCAACGTCAATACCTCCAAATTTTCTAGAAAAATGATGCACTACTTCCTCTTTAATTCCTTCCACCGAATCCAACACACCTCTACTAGAGTTTAAAGGTCCAATGTGATTATTCCCTCTATTCTCCTTCATAACCTTGTGAAAAAAGCCACTATTAGCATCTCCCTCCTTAAGCCATCTCAATCTAGATTTTTGGATAATCATGTTCTCTCTAATTCTCAACCTTGACCAAAATCTACTAGTAGCTTCCTTTCTCTCTTTTATAATCTCGGGATGGAGATCTTCCGCTTCCACTTCCAATCTATCATCACCATGATTAATATCTCGAGCTCCTTCCTCCACATCCAAATCAATCTTACCGAACACCTCCTTATTCCACCACTTTAATCTACCTTTCAAACGGAAAAGTTTTTCTTTCAAAACAAAATCTCCTCTCCCTTCCACCTTAATATCATTCCACTCCTTTTCGATAAACGGATAGAAAGATTCGGAAGAAAACCATTCATTGTTAAATTTGAAAGGTTTTGGACCCCAATTTTCTTTGTCTACTTCCAACCAAATAGGACAATGATCGGAAATATCACGTTCACCCACAAATTGCCCCACCACCCCCCACTCATTAACGGTGTTCTCCGAAATAAGAAACCTATCAATCCTACTCATAGAATTTCCATCCCCACTATACCAAGTGTATTTTTTTCCTTTGCAAGGAATATCCACCAACATGCTTTCTTCTATAAAATCCACAAATTCATTCATCTCTAGAGTATTAGAATTAGAATTCATTACCCCTCCCCTACCTCTTCTTTCATGTCGACTCTTGGTTGCATTGAAATCTCCTCCCAATATCCATTCTCCATCCTTATGAGCTTGTTTCAAGTCCAAGATCCTTCTCCACAAAATTCTTTTTTTTGAGAGATCACAAGAAGAGTATATATTAACCAAGTAGTAAACTTTATTAGACTTCAAAAACTTGATACCGAGATAACCTTCCCCCTTGAAACTAGACACCACCTCCACATTCTCTTCATTCCACAACGTTAAAAGACCTCCCGATCTACCAACCGAATTGGAATACGAATACCCAATTCTATTATTCTTCCAAAAGCTCTTTGCCACCCAATCTTGTATGTCAACTAATTTAGTTTCTTGAATCATAAAGACTTCCACCTTGCTCCTATATATTAAAGCACTAATCCTTTTTCTTTTCAAAGGATTTCCCCCACCTCTAATATTCAAAGATCCTATTAACATAAAGAACCTTTTTTATTCTCCATCCTACTAACCTTTCGAGACGTCGCATCCATTTCCAAAACTTCTAGCTTCTTCAAAACCGTTTCTTCCTCTCCATAATTAACCACGCCCAAAGCTTCCATAGCTTTCCAAATTTTAGACCCTGCTTCACAATCGAAATGATAGGAGCGGAATTAGCGGAAGCGCCTTTATTCACCTTCGAACTCCCTACACCGATCTCAGACTTACTCTTACTCAACCTTGGACCGTTGCCCTTCAAGTCCCTAACTTTGTTCTTATTAATAGACAAAATAGCCTTTTTGTGAAGTGATCCTCCCACTTCTGAAATGTTTCTGTATGTTATTTTCCTCAAAGAATTCTTTTTCTTTTTCTTCACTTGGTGAATTGCTCCATCAAAAGTGTTTGGAAAACAGCATGTTTCTCCCTGGCCCTCCTTTTCAGAATCAACTCCTCCCCTAGCCAGACTATGAAATTGCTTCATTGTCTCAGGAACACACGAGGATGCCACAGAAATAGAGTCTGACTCTTCTATCCCTGCTTCCTTCCCAGTTGAAGTAGTACCCTGTGCAAGCTTAATTTCCACTTCAGCTACTAAAGGCTTTGGAACATCACACAAAATCCCATCTTCCAGGCCGTGACCCTTTCCTTCAACAAAACTGTCCGCAACAGTCTCCGCCCGTTCAGCATTTCGGCCTTGCTCAATATCTCGAAAATCACCCCCTCCTGAAGCCGGACTACCGATACTGTGTGCCTTCTCTCCTAACAGAACCTCAACATCCTCCCCAACATTCTGATCAACACATCGACCTTGCGGAATATCCCGAAAACCATCCTCACTCCTAACACCATCCTCCCCCCGATAATCACCGAAATCGGATAAGAAATCAGAAGAAACCGATTCAGATTCAATCTCGGAACCAAAACCATGTACCTGAGAATGGCGCGATTGGACGACACGACCTCCGCCATCTTCCTTGATGACCAGATTGTAAACTTTGTCATCTATCTCCACCAAATAGCGCTGTGACAATTCAAACGTAAACGGAATCTCAATAAGCATTCTAGCCACGTCGAACCTCGTTCCGCTTGCCGTGGAATCATCTAAACAAATCAGTTTCCCTAATGAATTTGCCAAAGCGGTTAAGAAAACCAAATTCCAAGCATGGGGAGGAATGCCAAAAACACTGATCCAGATGGATCTGCCCGCATCCAAAGCTCCTTCTTCCCACTTCTTCACCTCCGCAAAACTATTCACCCACCAACTTTCGCCTTCGTCTATCAACGATTTAATAATTCCCTCTTCAGATTCTTCCAATAAACAAATGGAGCTGCTGATAGGTGTCGCCTTGATGGTGTGAAAACCTTCCATCTCCAATTTCGTTTGCAAACCTCCAGTCGTCCCCGGGATTACCACTCTACCCAAAAACGCCTTCTTGAATCTCCCTTTAACCTCCTCAGAAGAAGAGTGTTTCAGAATGCACACAGGTGTAGTATCTATTGAATTTGCAGCCTTATTATTCACAACGTCGACATACGACCTATGACCGAAGCTCACTCCTCCTCTACCTCCAGAACCACTTTCGATGCAATCATTCTGCATTCTGACCCCTGCAATTCTTCCTAGACCTTCGGCACCATTACCCCGAATTATCGGACCTGCGACGTTACGGTTGAAGCGAGGTAAGTTTGCGTGTATTTTCTTTCCCAAAATACGCACGTTATCAATCTTCACCGCCAATAATCTCGCATCTTCTACCTCAGTAAAACGAGCAAAACCAAACTTCTTGCCTACTTTGTTTCTTCTAGGAGCTATGGACACCTCCATTACTCGACCAACACATCCAAAAAGCTCAAACAAATCTTTAGCCGAAGTATCTTCAGGGAACTCAGAAACGTAAAGCGAAACCAAACCTTGCAACTCCATCTTGCTCAAACTGTTCCTGAAAGGGTGTACATCCCATTTAGGGATCCAATTCCTAAACAGTTTCTTCTTCGCCTCCACCCACATTCCGTTGCCCTAAAATAACCCCCTTTCACCCAAAGACTCAACAAACCAGACAACTCCACAACCAGATCTGGAAAAGCCCCAACAGACAAAACAAACAGAGTACAAAAACAGCCAAGTCTCCAGCGAACCCAAAAACCGTGGAAGAGATGGAACACGACAGTGAAAGACTGAAACCCCAAAACTCCACTAAACACCTCCTCAACAAGGTCCCTGACCCTAAGATCAGGAGTTTAAACCAAAATCGAGAAAGTGGTGAGTCCTGAGATTGCCGCCTTCAGAAGAACCGCTAACAGTCTCCTCCACCACCGGCCGGAAGCCCACCTGTGTTCGCCAGAGCTCTAGTAAATATTTCCATTGTTAACTTAATCTAATTTCTAAATGAATAATCATATAAGTTAAGCTTAGACACCGCTTGTTATCTAAAAATTTTAAAATAATAAATATTTGAGGTCACTTGGAAGTCCTTAATTAGGATTATTTTTTGGTGATTGCTCTTGGAGCATGGGTATATTAATCTAGGTGAGGGTGATTTTGTTTAAATCGATTTCTAATACTATTTATATTTTTTCTTGTCTTTTATGAAAATGTTGATTAAGGTTTGTAAGAGAATAATAAGGATTCAAAGAAGTTCCATGTGGGGTGCGGTGAAAAAGGATGGAAGATGTTTTGCGTTTAATGATTTGATGTTTGTAAGCCTAATTGGAGAGTTGGTATGGATGTTTATGATCTCCGTTGGTAAATTCAGCTCTGATTGGGAAATGGCTTTGGAGGTTGATCTCTCATCCCTCTAGCCTCTAGTGTGATATCTTATCTGCTAGATACAGGGATCATGTTTCTTCTTCATTTAAGTGAGGCAGGTCTTCTAGCTTGCATTATGCTTCTATGTGGAGGAAAAGTGCTTCTCTTCTAGGTTATAAAGTTGTTAATTCCTTTGATTGGCTTATAGAAAACCTATGGAAGAACTTGGAGACTAACCTTTTCACTTATTTTTTGAATGACCCTTGGATTGGGCGATTTCAACTAAGAGTTAGGTTCCCTCGACTCTTTAAAATTTCTAGTCGCCATGATCGGTCTATGGATAAGTTTGGCATCTGGGAGGATATGGGCTTGGTTTAAATTTGAGGTGGAGGAGATCCCTTTTGTTTGGGAACACAATCTTATTGCTAATCTTTTTCTTGTTATTCGAGGAATGAAGCTCTCCAGAGATATAGACCATTGATGGTGATGGCATGTAAAGACAGTGTTTACTCAGCAACATCAACTTATTATTCTTTCTTGGATTTAAATCTTGGCTCTGAGTTCCCTTGGAATGTAATTGATTCTATTTGTGGATCGTGGGTGACTTAAGTTTGTGTGTGGATCGTGCTTGAACATCTGTCCCCATTATGATTTCAGAATATTATAAATATGGTTCTTTATCATTTTTGTTAGGAAGATATGACAATAAGATATGGGGATAAGTGAGAATCCTATTTAAATGGGTAAGGGTAGAAGTTCCTTAGAGTTCATTGAATTTGGAAAACCTTTGGAGATATCTAAGAGGATTGGGAAACACTTATAAATATCTTGGATTTGTGTGACTCATATATATAGAGAGAGTTTGATATATTTGAAAATACTTGAGTAGAAAATAGTTTTTTTCTTGAGAACATGGGAAACTATTTTCTAGTAACTCTTTTGAAATATCTTGTAACAAATTTTGAAGGTATAATGAATCGGAGCGTTTCTCTCTCCCCCCCCCAAAGTGGATCGGTTTGATCAAACTGGATAAATACATTGTGTACTCATCTTTTTTCTTTATCTTGTTTGTTGTGGATTTGATTACCTTATTTGATAAGTTAATTTTTTTGGACAATTTTTTTGTCTTTGTTCTTTGTCTCACACATCAATATTCTTGGTATGGATATGTTATCATATTTTACATCGATTAGGTCTTGGTGTGGTTGATGTTTTCAATTTCATAACAAGCAGCGCCCATCATGGGGAAAATGGGTTAAGCTTACAAGTGAGTACCATGTGTTATAAATGGATGATCGACAAGTTTTTTGAAGAAAACTATTTTTGGTTGTGGAAGGTTAATATGCAAGCAATCTTAACTAATAATTTGTTTTGCAGCATTGAAGGGTGATGCATCAATGTATACACGCCTATCATAAGCAGATATGATCAATATGCATGTTGGATAAAGTCATGAGTGTCATTATCTTATGTCTCAGGTGTCGTGGTGGGAAAATTGAGATTAAGCTATTGATTAATTTAACTCATAAAAAGCAAGAGTCGCCACTGAGCTTTATTGTTTCCAAAGGAATGAGAAAAGAGCGAATAAAACCCACAGAATTTTTAAAAAACAAAACTAATAAAACAAAGAGAAAAGGGTATAGGGGTTGGTTATGCAAGGGGGAGGTATTAGCACCCCTCACATCTGTGCTACTCCATATGAACATTTTTTGAAAATTTGTGTTATGAAATAAAACATTTGTATGCAAAAGATTGATGAGGTGGGAAAATAATATTCTTATGGTCTTAATTTATGCTCGACAAGACGTTGTATCTTGTGCCTACATACCCCTTGAGTGCAGTAAGGAAGTTAGAGAATTTGTAGTTATTTCGTAAATAAAAACATGATAGTTTTTTTTGATTGATTTTAAATGAAAAGACACTTTTTCATCTCAAAGGAGAAAACTCAACTAATCAATCAAAAACATGAGAACAGATTGATCTTTGTATCACAATGAAAGAAAGGGCTCCAACTTGGATAGAGATCTACAAGTATGTCACTAGCTCTTTCAAGTGGTAAAGAATGAACATCATATCAATAAATATCATGGAGATAGGAGAAATACATTTAAACTATAGAGATAAATTATGTCTAATCTTTGAGAAAATATTTTAAAAGGAAAAGTCAAATGGCAAAAAATTTGAGCGAGGTTTGTGTTTTGATAGGAGAACTATCTCAAGTGGTTCCCTTAGGCAAGACATACTAGAACCTTTTCTCCTTTAATTTTGAAAGAGTTTTGATATGGTTAAGATGTTTTAGCATTTATTCAAGAAAAGATTTGACGATCACTTGACAAAGTCAAGTTTTATTGCAAAAAGAGTTTAAATTTGAAAACAAGATTTTTGAAAAGAGAGGGAGAAGATTTTGAAATTTAAGAAGATGAGCAAGAGATGAAGGGACTAATCTAAGAAAAAGAAAGATCTAACCAAGAAGAAGTCAAACTTTTACCACAAGAATTCCTTTCCTTTGGATTAATCTCAAAGCATAACATCACATGAACCAAAGCACTTGAGCAAATGAATAACCAAAACCATAAGTACAAAATAAAAATCCAATCAAGCATGTATCAGATAAAACTTGAACTTGTCTCAGATAAACTTGCATCAGATGAAATTGTATCAGATGAATGTTCAAAGTTTCCAACCAACAGAAAACCTGCATACAGACAAAAAAACCAGACAAACCAAACAACCAACAGATTAAATTCCAAGGTCTCAGATACATTGGTATCAGATGAACATCTCCAAGTCAAAGTTCTAATGCTAAGTCCAAAAGTCATGTTCCTTAACCAATGGATAGTAGCCATTGTCTAAGTCCTCAATTAAATATTTTTAGGGTTTTTCCTTTATGAGCAGATTTGATTATTTTTCTCGGACGTAAAAAGTGTCTCCAACACCCTATTATTGTACCCCCAATTCGCTATTATGTGCATTTGCGTTTTGGTGTCCTAAAGAAGGGACAAGGAAGAAACCAGAGCAACAAGAATATATATATATATATATATATTATTTCAATAATTTACAAACACATTAAATAAATCGTATGCTCGGCCGCAAGTGTATATCAATAATTTACATTTCAGTATCAATGATCAACCAGAGCCTGATCGGATTTACATGGATTCTAATACCGTAGATTTGAGGTCTCGACTCCGTGGAACCTCGACTTCTTCACCTGAGACGCCTATGAGTTGTGGATCAGATAATGGAACTTTACTTTATGGAAATCCTAGGAATCAGAATTTGATTCTCACAGACAACACCTTTGTGTACGAAACAAAAAATAAAGAAGACTGCGCAAACTACAGCGAAGCAAAGTTTCACGAGTGATTCTGTGATGCAGTACCATGGATCGGAGGCGTTGATCATTAATCAACGTTGTTAATTGATGTCGATCTTGAATCGTTGTTGCTAATCTCCGATATGACGGGGAGGTACCTCCATGGCGAGCACTCCAACGCGCAAGTCAGTTAGGGTTCAAGATAATTATAGTGAGAGTGAAAATTAGAGATTGTGTACCTGAAAACTCTTTGTGAAGGTTTTTTATATCTTTGCCTTAATGGAGCAGGTTGGATAAATGGGTCTCATGTTATTGGCCTTTTTGAGCATTTGGTCGTCACAGAACACCTCGGACAAGCCTTTGGGACAATTGTTTTAGCCGACCGCAAGCCCAACGACGTGAAGGCTCGATTACCACTCCAAAAGTGTATCCACTTAAGAGTCGAGAGTCTAGTGCACTTGCAACTGTTGGACACACTCGGTCCATTCTGTAAATGGCTACCCACCGTTAGATATGATCTAATATACTCCATGTGTCTCCCGTAGGAAATGTGGGATGGTTCTAATCGTATTTGAAATATAATGTATGTATCGACTACGGTTTTGTAGATATGTTTTATCCATAACTTGCTTCATTACTTGAATTCGTGAAGCATTCTCCATTGCACGAGTTGTGATTTTTTTCCCTTTATACCACAATATTGAAATAAATATCCTAAAATGCCACACTTTAAAAATAATGTTTCAAAATGACATACTTCTATTAATTGTTCGTCCAATGAATGGCCAGACGATTGAAAGGAAATTTTGGACCCCATGGGTTCGTCCATGGAATGGCCGAACGGTTGAAGAAACTTTTTGGGCCTCATGGGTCTGGCCTTTGATTGGCCGAACGGATTTTTTTTTTCTTTTTCAGATTTATTAAGATTTTTTTACCCTATGCTACATTTTTTAACAGTAATACCAAAATACTACACTCTGAATTTTTTTCCAACTATCCAAATTAAAATCAAAATCAAAAGACTATTTCCAATATTTCTAAATCAAAAATCTTAACCGATTCATTTTGATTTGGAAATATTAAAAATAGTCTTTTGATTTTAGTTTTAATTTGGAAACATTGAAAGTAGTCTTTAGTGAATGAATGATATGAGTTCTAAAGTAGCACAAAATTTTTTTAGTTGTTCGGCCATTCAAAGGCCGAACCATGAGCCCAAAAAATTTATTCATTCGTTCGGCCATTTCATGAACGAACCCATGGGACCCAAAAATTCCTTTCATTCTTCCGCCATTGATTGGAAGAACTTTTAATAGAAATCTGGCATTGCGAGACATTAATTTTTGGACAGTAAACAACTTCATTCATTAGATAAAATAGAAGGAGTACAACCATAACGACAAACACGACAAACACTAGGTGAGAGCATTTCTCATTTTCAAACTAAAATCAACACTAATAACTAAGTCTCCTAAGAGTTGGACAATAATAAACTTTGAGAGATTATAATCCAAAAGAGTAATCCTCATTCGATCCCTTAATCCTAGCAACCAGGCAACAATCTTCTAAAATAAATAAATGAACCAAACAACAATCTTCTAAAATAAATAAATGAGTTTGGGACATTATTTTTAAAATATTTATTTCAATAGTGTGGCATATAGGTAAAAAAAATCACAAGTGTTTAAGACCTCATATCCAACCTTTCTGATTCTTGAACGTAACATATTTTAAAACCACGATAATAATAAGATTATAAATAATGATATTTTTGTCAAACCACGAGATTTCTTGACTATGTGATTCTCCTGAAACTGGTTATTTTTCTAAATTAGTATCATCATCAGATTTCAAAAAAAAGAAGATTCCTAACTTGTTCAATCACGCATGCCGCCAGAATTGTTAGACCGCATGCAAAGCCACGTCGTTAAAGGCTGTAAAGAGTTTAACAAAACAGCAGCAAGGACTACATAATTTAAGCTTTATCCCTCTTCGCGGGAATCTTTTACCAACTTGAAGATGCAATTGGCAAAATATTCATATCTCATTCACATTCCTTTTTGCACAATATTCAAAAAGACGAAATTTCAGGAAAAGATGGAAATTAAAAATGGCATATATATAATTTTGAAGTTAACAAAAGGTACCCAATTTGGCTCTAGAAAGGATTCTTGATTGTGATGGTATGGTCATGCATGGCCCTAAAGATCAAACCAAGGATATTTTGTTTTTATCTTGTGGGCCTATATTTCTACCCTACAACAATAACATCCTTTTAAATTTGAAGCGTTAATTTTGTCTTCGTGTGTTGAATTGGAATGAAGAATAAGAATAAGAATATGGATTTGGTTTTTGATATTTTGGTTTTTATTCGTTTTGTTATTCTTTGTTTATTATTGTTTGCACCTTTTGTGGAGGGAGAAGAGACGACGGCCTTCCATATTCCTTATCCCTACCCCATGCGATAAGATACAGCTTCTTGTTGCATTTGGTGTATTATTTCCCAACTTGACAATAAACTTTAGATAGAAATGGGTAGATTTAACCAAAAATAGTTGAGTTTAAATTTGATATGAATTAATACAATTGATTGCAATATTTTTGTAGCCAATTTGTATAATAAGATATGACTAATGGTGAGATATATGTCTCTCTATTTCTCTATTCTTCTCGGTGCACTTTATGTGTGTTCACTTTTTGCATTTATTAAAAGATTTAGTTTGGATTTATTTCATTAAGAGATATTTTCAGCTTTTTCAAAAGATTTCGTTTGAAAAAATTTCTTAATCTAAATTAAATATAGAAATGATTTAAATAAACTGAACTCGGCATGAAGTAGATTTTTATTGGATTTGGTTTTCTTAAAAAAAAATTGGTTTGGATTCAATTGAGTTTTGATTAAAATCTATTGGGTTTTTTTGGCCGGATCATATTTTTTATATGAGTCATGTTAACGAGTGTCCTCGAAACGCTGGTTAAGTATTTCAAATAAAGAAAATATCTTAGATATACTGCATTGAATACACACAATATTCTTTAAAAAGGTTAATTATTTATGTTCTCGATGCATTAAATACGCATATTTTGAGTAAGAAACTTATCTTTTTAATTTATTAAACAATGCTCACTTACCTTTTTAATTCTTAACTAGTGCTCTGAGGACACTCGTTAGCATTTTCCTTTTTATATAAAGGCATGGTTCTCCTTATTTGAAGACCATCCTTTTGAAAAAAGAATTTGTGTTCCATATTCGAGTTTCGTTAAGTATGTGTTTTGTGTAATACTCTATTCTAGTTAGTCTTTCATACTTAAGAGAGATAGAGTATTTAGTTTGTAATTGTGATATTTGTCGCTTCACAATAATTGGTTCTTACAAACACTTGAGAGAGTGTTTGTGTGAAAGTGATCAAGGAAACTCAGATTTAGGGGAGCCTGAGTTAAAATTCACTGATAGTATTAGGAAAAATGTATTGAATAAGAGAGTTCATATGAGATCATCGTGTACTATTGACTACTGGTAGTTAGTGCTTTTTCTTTCTTTTGGGCTACATCCCTCCAGACGTAAGTGTCTATTGCAGTGAACTGGGTTATCAATTCTTTGTGTCTTTTTTTCATTTATTATTTTAATGGTCAGTGAATAATTTAGATCATCTTGTCTCATACATTGTTTAAAATCTTTTGTGAAACATCATATTGTTGATCGAACATAATTTCAATTGACAACAGAGCAGGTACCCTATTAGTGTTGGGTGTGTTCTAGAGTATCTATTTTTATTCTGTTTAAGATGGACAATACCAAAGAAGGAGGATTTGTCAATCGTCTATCATTTCTTAATGGTACTTATTATGACTACTGAAAGGCTCGCTTGGTTGATTTTCTTAAATCCATGTATATCAAGACTTGGAAAGTAGTTATCAATAGATGGACTCCTATAACGTTCGCAGGTGAAGATAATTGTGTACCCATCAAGCATGAAAAAGATTGGACACTTGCTAAAGATGAAGTTGTGCTTGGGAGTTCTCGTGCTCTTAATGTTATTTACAATGGAGTCAACAAAAATATCTTCAGGACCATTTACACTTTCACTAGTGCTAAAGATGTTTGGAAAACTCTTGAAGTTGCTCATGAAGGTACCTCCAAAGTTCATATGTCAATACTTCAACTCCTTACCACAAAATTTGAAAACCTGGAGATGTTCGAGGATAAAAATATCTCTAAATACAATGCTCAATTTTGTGACATTTCTAACAACTCCTTTGCTCTTGGTGATAAGATGTCTAACGAGAAGTTGATGAGAAATTTTTTAATATATCTGCCCAATAGGTTTGACTTGAAGGTTACAGTCGTTAAGGAAGCTCAAGATGTATCCTAATGAAAGTTGATGATTTAATTGGCTCCTTGCTCACTTTTGATATGGTCATGGACGACAAATATGAGAAAAAGTGTAAGGGTGTTGCATTTAAAGTATACACTATTGATTGTGAAGACCAAGTAACTTATGACACTGTTAAGAATAGAACCAAATTTATTTCCATGCTTGCTAACAATTTCAGCAGGGTCGTGAGAATATTTTATAGGAGTTCCAGGAATAATGTCTCTACTAATGTCAAAGACAATCAACAATAAAATTTAAAAGGTGGTAACTTTCAGTGTCAGGAAAAGATGGTGAAACACAAAACTTGAACTATCCTAAAAAATCCAAAGGGATCCAATGTCGTGAATGCAAAGGATTTAGACACATTCAAGTTAAATGTACAAATTTCCTAAGTAAGCAAATAAAAAGTTAGAAGACCACTTTCTCTGATGATGAGTCACGCGAAGAAAGTGAGTCAAATCAACCAAACTGTGTTTTGGCATTTACTACTCGTGTCAAAGAGAGTTCCAATTCTGAGTTACCTAGTGATGACGCTTTCCCTGATGATAATGAGAATATCAATGATGATGATGATCAATCTAACGATACTCTTGTTGAATCATATAATACTCTTTATCTTAAGTGGATTGAAGAATCCCGAATTATTGAAAGGCAGAAGGAAGAGGATTGAAGCCTTTCTTCAATACAAAACTCGTCTCATGCTCACTATTGGTGAATTGAATAAATAAGTTGGGAATCTCAATTTTGAACATGATGGATTGACCAAATCTATTCGCATGCTAAATTTTGGAGCTAACAATCTTGATGCCATGTTAGGTATGGGCAAAACCGCAAAGGACATGAAGGGAATTAGATATACTAGAGAATCTTCCAAATTAAAGACTATGTTTGTTCCTCTTATTCACAAAGCAGAAATCAAGATATCATGTAAAATGTCACGTCAACTAACCAAATATTATTATTACCGGGAAACAAATGCTTATATCAAACTCACTTGAGTATGTCATTACTATGGTCGACGTGGTCACATTCAGACTTACTCTATAAATTGTATGGAAAAAAACTGCATCACAAACATCTATTTCCTTAGTGGAATATGAAGTCTAAGTTGCATCCTTAACAATTCTTGAATGCCAAGCTTAAGCTTCTGGTTGATATTGTTTCTACTTCCCTCAAAGTCTCATCTCGTGAAGATAAGTCCTTTGGTAGTGGTTGTTGTAGGCATATGGTTGGTGAGATAAACTATCTAGAAAATGCCAAATCCTATTAATTTTCGTGATGGTGCTAAAGGAAAATTTATTGGAAAAGGACAATTAGACTATCTTGGTCTTCCTTGCCTTAATGATGCCTTATTAGTTGAAGGTCATAATGCTAATATTATTAGCATCATTCAACTTTGTGATATAGATTTATGTGTCAACCTTAATAATGCATAATACACTATCACTAAAAAACATGATACTTAACTAATGAAGGGGTCTAGAACTACAGACAACTACTACATGTGGTCTCCCTCTAATAGGAATCAATCTATATATTTTTTAATTTCCAAAATTGAATAAATTAAGCTATGAGGGAGATTATGGTTTTCAGAACTTCCATTTTTAAGCCCACCATATTTCCAAAATCTATATATTTTTCTAAGCCCACCAGATCCCACAACAAAGAGGTTGTTATGGTTTTCAGAACTTCCATTTTTAAACCAAATGTTTCCATCCTAATTTGAGAAAAAAACCAGTACTTCAAAAACAAAGATTCAACAAAGGTTTTTGGAATCACATTAATCTCAAACACAATGAAGGAATAAATCATATTAGATTCCACATCGAGGGCATAAATCCCATTTGATCATGTTAAGATGATGGAGCAAAGAAAGAGTAGGTATAGAGTTATGACAAGTGAATAAAAACAAGAACTTAATATTTTTTTAGATGCAGAGTTTTCAAATCCAAGACCAAGATTACGAGTTCATGTTATGATTAAGTTAACACTCTTTTCTACTGAAAAGTCATAAATAGTCATTCTTGGTAGTGTATGACTGTTATCTGGGATTTTCGACATTCTCAACGTATCAGCATATGAAAAAAGAGATTAAGGAAACACTTAGTGAAATTTGGATGGTTATGGAGATATTTTCGAAAGACATGCCAGAGACATTTTGGCATGAATACAACACAGAGGAGAGTGTCGAACTCCTTATGATCGCATTAGCGCTCGAGACTTAGTAATTTTTAGAGCAACAAAAGGGATGGTTCGACAAGGACGGTTGGGACCTTCGGCGAAGGCAATTAACTATTTTCTATTCGTATATGCGTTGGAAAATACACGTGGAAGGCGAAGTGGGTACAAAATACATGCTGAAGTGACTTGTCAATTCCTTAGGAATGGAACGTTACAAGCATTTAGTTTTACATTTTGTATAAATAGGAGTCTTAGTGTTAGGATTCAGTTTATCAAATTTTCTACAAATTTACTGCAAAAAAACTCACAAAAATGCAAAGTACCCAAGTGAAGCGAGAAACGAGTTCAATTGAGTGCAATGTGTGTTTGAACACCATATTTTCATCAATGCAAAGTATTTTCATTTAACTTTAAATTCTTTGCAATTTAGTTTATCGTTTCTTTTTTACTTTACCCAGATTTTGACTACCGCCAAAATCCTTTACATTCCCAACAAATTTATCTTTATCTAATTTACTTTTCACACTAAGGTTTCGACCACGTTGAAATCCCTTACAGCATTACAAACTTACACAACATTTTGGAAGATTTTATGCATTATGTTCTAGAATTCATTAGTCGGTCCTACAAGTAAACTTTTTAAAAGAGACTATCGGTTGTTTACCAAATTTCACGGTAAATAATGACACTTTGATGTGATCAGACAAAATGAACATATATTATGATGGATTTAAGAAGTTAAATGATTAATTTAGAGGCATTGTTAAGCAGAAATCCTTCATTGTTAAAGTAAGATCCCAAATGTAAACAAATGAGATTATAAAAGTGAGGGGGCCAAGATAAGTCTAGTGGATGAAATATAACAAAGCAAGTCATATATGGGCTTTCATTCAAACTCATCATTTAATACATTCTTCGCTTTGACAATGAAATTCTAGGAAGGAAGCGTGCAGTGGCAAAAGATTAAAGCAAGTAAGCACCTGACAGATAGTTGTTAAAGTTTGTTACTTTCTTGAAGTATGTCCCAAACCAGCTTGATGAAAAAAGTTGCGTTGGCATCTCTATTTGATCACATCCCTAGGCCTCCGATATACTTTGTTATAAAAGTGAGGGGGGCAAGATAAGTCTAGTGGATGAAATATAACAAAGGCAAGTCATATATGGGCTTTCATTCAAACTCATCATTTAATACATTCTTCGCTTTGACATTGAAATTCTAGGAAGGAAGCGTGCAGTGGAAAAAGATTAAAGCAAGTAAGCACCTGACAGATAGTTGTTAAAGTTTGTTACTTTCTTGAAGTATGTCCCAAACCAGCTTGATGAAAAAGTTGCGTTGGCATCTCTATTTGATCACATCCCTAGGCCTCCGATATACTTTGTTAGAAATATTTTTTGCCAACTAACAATTAATGCATGTGTTTCTAAAACCCTTTGAAATAAAGTGGAAATGCATCCAGTCTATGGTATCACAATTGCTTTGAGGAAGTCATATGTATGGCATGTAGTAAAAGGACAGGGAATTCATAATAGAAAAAGTAACGACTAATATTCCAAATTACTCTTATGTTTGGATGTAATTTGGTAATTAGTATTTTAATTTTATTTTAACCTATGTTATCCTATGACATTTTTGTTCAACTCTTATATGTTTTTTAAAGGTGATAAAAATGTCAAAAATGGGGGAGTTTGAATTGTGTTGAGGTTTAAAAAATATTTCTGATTGTTTAAAACAAAAATAAGTTCAAACACAAATACTGAAATTACAGAGCAACCGAAGAGAAATAGACATGCATAACTCATTAGGACTCATCTTACAAACTGGAGTTATGTCAATTCTCCTTACACTCGAGAAATTAGGTGAATATTTGAATAATTCTTTCTTTTTGAGTTGAATATAGCCCGTTCTCAAAAGTTGTTGGTGAAAGTTTTTTTTTCTTCTTTTTCTTGTGAATGTTTTTATATCTAATGTAGAGTGAATTAGAGAATAAATAAAATTTCCTTTAATTGGGTTGCATGAGACAATGGTTGGGACTAGAGTAGTTGTGATCCAACGTACTATTCAGTAGAATAATTTCATACATCCTTGCACTAATAATAAGAATTATCACTTATTAATTATATCATAGTACCTTGTGTATTATTTCTATTTGTCTTGCAAACGTAAATTCATTACATTGAGAGAAATCATCTAATTTGTTCTTCACAAAATTATCTTCTAAACATTAGCTGACGAGTCACTAGTGAATAACAATTTGGTCTTCTATACAGAGGATCAAAATGTTGATTATATAGCGTTGATTTGAATAAAGGAATATGATGACTTTTTTGAGCATCTCTTGAGCAGATGGTAACTATGTAAGCCTCGTCTAGAGGATACGTGAGTGAATTCAATATATACGTGCCTGAAAGATTCGATATCTTATTAAATGATCTTGAATCCAAATAATCACTTAACATAAGTAGATTTAACATAAGTAAATTCGTATGATCTTTTTAGAGTATATATAAATTAGAGCCTTTTCAATAATTTTTTATACATGTAAGAAACATTAGAGAATAAATTTATACTATGATTTAATAAGACAACAATCATTGAAAAGATAATAGAAAAGTATATTTAAATCTAATATTTATTTAGACAGAGAAATAGCTTACGCTTAAAAATTACAACAAGAAAGTAACCAAGACACAAGTTGAAGCTCCTATGATCATGCAAGGAACAAAAAAACTCCAGCAGACCAAGAAGACCATCATTAGACCATAATAGTAAACCATTAAGATGACTCTAATTTAGAACCCTATAACCTCCAAGCTATCTCAACAAAAACACCTGCAAATGTCAAAAACTTCATTGCAGACGCCGTCGAAGACACCGGAACATATCCTTAAATTACAAAATACAAAACATAGTAAACCCAAAAACACATGTTTTCTAAATCACTTCTCAGACTCATAATGCTTCCCAATCAATCTCAACAGAAGGGTACTTCTTCAACCCAAAATTCTCCACTTCATCCCACCGACAAGAATCCGAAAAATCCAAGAAACTAACACCTGATTCTGGTGAAGACAAACCAGGTGAACATTCATCAGACATAGACAACAACACTGTATTCTTCTCATTCTCAACCTTAAAATCCTCAAACTCGTGAAAAACCAATTCATACTTCGGTTGTTGTTCAGGAACAAAAACAACCGGCTTAACATCATCAACAGAGATGCATGGCTTTTCAGTGTTCCCTTGTTTCTGAGAAACCGCTAAGGATTCACAAATAGCTTGAAGCTTAGAATCAACCGAGGAAGCGAGAGGATTGTAATTTCCATAGTGGCACATGTTTGGAAAATTGAGGCGTGCGAATTCGCCTCTAAGCTTATAAGCTGCGTTATCATAAGCAAAAGCTGCTTCTTCTGCAGTATCGAAGGTTCCAAGCCAAAGACGAGTACGATTCTTTGGGAGTCTTATTTCAGCTACCCATTTTCCCCAATGACGCTGTCTAACTCCACGATAGAGTTTCGTGGGTTTTGAAGGAGTTCCAAAGTGCTTCATGGGAACGGGCTTTTGTGTGAGAGTGAGAGTACTTTTTTGTTGTTGCTGTTGGGTGATTTGGAATTGGGTTTGGATTTGAAGGATTTGTGATGGGGTGAGTTGGTTGAGACCAATAGAGCTTCTTTGAGTTTCATAATTGGGATTCAAATTGTGTGATTGTTGTTCAGAGACTAATGAAGAAGAGCCAGTTTTCATAAAAGGCTCTAGTGCTTTCATCAGTTCTTCATTGTATATATCTATGGTTGTTAACATGCTTTACCAAACAAAAACAAAAAAACATAAACCTTAAATTTTTTGATATCTTACTGATTTGAGTGACATTACTACCAACCCTTAGAAGAAAATGAAGGGGGTGTAGAAAGGAAAAGACAAAAATTGGGAAAGAAAGGGTTTCTTGACATTGTTCTCACTTTAGTTTGTGAGTTGCCTCACTCTTGTGTATTCGTGTTGAGTTTTGTTGGTTTATATACTCTCACTTTGTGTTGGAATTTCCTTTATTGAATCGTTTGCTTCGTCAACTTTAATTATAGCAACTTTATTCGATTATGGTTGTCCAATTGGAGTGTGCCACGTATTTAATTGGTCATCATTTCGGCGGATGCGTTTTTTTGATAGAGCTACTTGCATCAGTTGCATGTGCCGACGTTGGATTGGGTTATGTTATGATGAATACAAATGAAATGGCGGAACGGGTAAAGTGTTCAATAGTCATTGTTTTGGTGATGAGACTCTCGGGAGAGCTACTGACACGTGTTTTCTTTGCATTGGTCATGAATCACAACTGATCTATGAGTTAAGATTCTATCAAATTTTCTTATAATTGGATATTCTAATATTTTTTTTTTGTAAGCAAGATTCAATAAAACGGAGAACTAAACGTTCTCAATATCCAATTACACGGATATTCTAATATTGTTATAACTAGTAAATAAATATATGGTTTAATTGTATATTTGATTTTTACATTTTGACCAATTTATGAAATTGATTTTGTCTTTTTCAAATCGAACATAGGAGTCTCTATATGTTTTTTGTAATTTTAGTCCTGATCCCCATTTACCTTTCCAAAAATTCTGATGTGTCAAATTTCTAACTGATGTGGCCAAAAAAACATTTATGTAGCAATGCATATTTGGAAAATGTTTTTTATTTATTCATGAAATTGATTTTTATAGAATGGCTGTGGAACAAAAACATTTAAACATTTTTAGAAATTACAATTAACAAAAACACGATTCCATAGAACTAAAAATCATCTTTTTCTTTCATCCCATCAAATCGATTCGACCATGGCAGAGAAGGGCAATGAAAAAGCTAGAGATGGAATGACACGGTGGAACAAAGAGCAGAACCCGGAATATTGTTTCAAGTATGTAACAAGTCCTAGAAATTAAGGTTTTTTGGTTATTTTATTGTTGACAAAATGTTGTGGATAGTTTAGGAAAGGCTAGTTTAGGGTTTATTGTTGACAAAATGTTTGTGGTTGTGATATGCACAGGCTAAGTGAGGACCAAAAGTTTAAGATACGCATTAACCATGGGGTAGATTTGTAACTTTCCATGTCAAATTGCATGTGGAAAGTCTAGTCTATGAGATGGAAGACATTGTGATGCTGATATGTTGAACTATGAGGATATTAAAAATATGGTCATTAGTGTTGGATATACGAAGTTCAAGTGTTTGTGGTACCAACATCCAAATCTATCATTTCAACGTGGACTTAAACCTCTAGACATTGATGGTGACATGTTGGGGCTTGTTACAGATGCTTAAGGATATAATTTAGTAGATATTTTTGTTGATCATGAAGTGGATATTCTAGATGTAGTTAAATTTGGTGATGAAGGTCCTTTGATTATAAGGTTAGGAATGACGAAGCTGGAGTCAATTATGATGTTGGAGAAGTTGTTATGGAGGAGGTTAGAGGTGAGAAAGAAAATGTAAACAATGAAGGTGTTAGAAGTGATGAAGCCAATTATGCTTGTATGTAACTTTATGTATATGATTTGTCAGGGACTTGTGACGGTAGTTAAAGAACTAGATGAGAATGTGGAACACGGGTTGTATGTTAAGCATCTTTATGGGAATTGGAAGAAGAGTTTCCCAAGAGCACACATGAAGGAGCTATTGTGGAAAGCTGCTAGAACTACTACTGTACCAGATTGGAACCATGCAATGCAGAAAATGTATGATATAAATGGAGAGACTTACAATGAAATGGCTAAGGTTCAACCTGCACAATGGACAAGATCAACAATTAGCACTAACACTCAAAATGATTTCCAGGTCAACGACATGTGTGAAGCTTTAAATAGGGTAATACTTGGTATAAGGGAGAAAACATTAATCACTTTACTTAAGGGTGTAAAGCATTATATAACAGTGAGGATTGTAAAGCAAAGGCAGATGCTTGAAAGGTACAATGGTGATATATGTCCTAAGATTCAGGTAATAATTGGAAAAAAAATAAAAGAGCAACTGGGGGATGGAAGGAAACTTGGCATGGTGATGTGGAAATGACTCTTTAGTCTATCTAATGAGATTGATACATATATTATGAATCTGGCAGAAAAGTCTTGTGCTTGTCGTAAGTGGGATCTAACTAGTATACCTTGTGCACATGCTATTGTCTGCATCTGGCACAATGGATTGGTTGTTGAAAGTTATGTGCATCTTACTATAGGTAAGTGTATGTCTTTAATATTTATTTGTTTTTGCACAATACATCTCACTTTTTGTTGTAGGAAATCACAATGCCTGGCTATTTACTCTCACATTATGCTACCATCAAATAGAACAAGACTTTGGGCCAGTCACAAGTAGTGAGTACATCAATCCACCAGTTGTGAGAAGGGCACCAGGAAGGCCCAAAAAGCTAAGGAAACAGTCAAATGATGAGCCAAGAAATCCTAGTGTGCTACCAAGACAGTTGAAGACAATGAAATGTAACTAGTTTGGACATAACAATAGGACATGTAAAGGCAAAAGTGCTGCTGATAGGAAGATTCCCAAAGGTGGAAACAAGCGGGAAAAAAAGGAAAGGCTAGTCCAAGTGGACCATATGTGCAGTTTGCATGCCCAAGTGAGGTTGAGGTTGCTGGCATTGGGAAGAAAAAGAAGAAATAGAAGACAAAGGCTATGGAGGTTCAGGCTGTTGTGTCTTAGGGATCACAAGTTCCACTGACATAATCATCTTAGAATTAGATTACACTTAAGTTGGTATTTTGGTTTAGGTGGATGCAATTTATATGTTAAAGTCAATGTATGCTCCACAAACATAACTTTCTTTTTGCTAGACTTATGGTACTATTTTGGGTGAATGAAAATTAGTTTTAACATCAGGTAATATGGAAACACATTTTATTGATTCTTTCATTTTCATTCAAATATCATTTAAGTTCACTTGAAATTTATTACAAACATCTCAAGCCTTCTAAGTTCACCTGGATTTTACAACATAACCTTTCAACCATTTAACCTAATCAATATCATCTAAACAAGAACAAAAATCATAAACACAAAACACCTAAACATAATCAGCATTACTAAACCCAAGCCTTTCAAGCCCTTCAAGTTAACAATACATAGCAATCCCATAATGACCACAACAGCTAGAATAACCAATCTTTGGCAACACTTTAGCTTCTTTATCAAATCCTCGTCTTATTTCAACTTCATATTATCATTCTTCTTAAGTTCATCAATTCTCTTCATTAGTAACAAAATCACCTTATTTGCACGCACAAACATTTCTTCATCGTACCAATTGATGAAATTACATCCCTTTCGTCCATGCAACTGCATTCACAAACAAATAACACATTGTTAATTATGGATTTTAAAATAATGTTGATACTTTCATTTGACATAATTAAACCACAATAGTTAAACCTACGCTCAAGATTCTCAGTTGTCCATGCAGTAAAGAGAGGTGATCAAAGCCACAGAAGCAACACACGTCTCTGCTTCGTGATGTACAATTATTATTGGGCACAGTATATGATTGTGACATTTATCAATTTTGATTCTTGAAGAAGAAATAGAAGAAACTGAAGCAGAAAATGAGGAAAAGAAGAAGGAATTGAGCGAAAACAAGGGAGAAAATGATGAGGAGGACGAAAATGGAAGAGACTAAAGAAGAATACGAGAAGAAACCGATTTGGGAAACACAGGATTGAGAAAGAAGACGTAATAGGGAATTAGGACAGTGACATTTTTCTTTTAATCTTTTTTGTTTTAATTTATGAAATATTTTTAATTGTATTTTTAAGTAAAAATTACGATTTTAATGACATGTAAATGTCATTTTCCATATTGGCACTGCCACATATGCGTTTTTTGGAGGGGAAATGGGGTTAGTACTAAAATTGTAAAAAAAAAATTATAGTATATGGACTGCTTAGTTCGATTTCAAAACGGCAGGACTAATTTGGTGAGTTGATCAAAATGTGAGGATCACTAAGCCTAAATATAATATAGTCAAGATTAAAAAATATATTTAAGAAAGATATATAAATTAAATAGTTTCGGCCCGTCGTAAATGTATACTTTAGGGAATAAATTAGTGGACATCTATACGTGCGTTCGCACGCGTCGCACAATATCGTTATAAATAGTAAATAAATATAATATAGTGATGATATATATATATATATATATATATATATATATATATATATATATATATATAAAGTAGTCTCGTCCTGTAGGCAACGCATAATTTAGTAGAAAAATAAAGAAAACAATTAAGTAGTCGTCTATCAGTACGTTCACACAAGTCGCACAATATCTTTATAAATAGTAAATAATATAATATAGTGATGGTTAATATATATATATATATATATATATATATATATATATATATATATATATATATATATATATATATATATATATATATATATATATATATATATATATATATATATATATATATATATATAATAAACAAATTTAGTTTCGGCTCGTAGACATTGTCTACTTTAATATAAATAAATAAATTAAATAATAAAAAATTAAGTAGTCTCGACTTGTAGGGCATGTCTATTATAAGTATTATCGATCCAGAGAAAATTTATAAAATAAATCTTTTATTATCATATGAGTTTATAAACTATAAGCTCAAAAACATACATGTCAAACATAGTCTTATAAATAACGATCATCTTTTTCAAAATCCAATCAAATAATGAGGTTGTTTGATTGTGTTTTATTTTGTAGATTTTAAAAATAATTTTGTAAATAAAAATAATATTAAAAATAAATAAAAATATTTTAATAAAAAAGACGAACAAAATAGTTGAAGATATTAAATATTAGAGGTTTGTCCAAGAATTAATTTATTAATCATAAAATATAAAGAATTATTTAAAAAATTAAAATAGAAAAGACAAATTTGTGTTATTAATAAGAAATTTGTCATATTTTTTATTAAAATAAATATTTATAACAATTTTTAGTATAATTATTACTATTTTATCATTAAAAAAAAATACAATTTGTATAGATATATAATTATATATAAATTCAATGTTGATATTCTTGATACTAAATAAAAACATATCATAAGGTTTAAGCTTCTTAACATCTAAAGTAGAACTACTCTTTGCATCATTGTAATCTTTATCTTTATGAACTTGTATATGAAAACCTTTATATTATAATTAAATATAATTTTCTAAAACTTTTTCTTTCAGGATAGTATATCACTTTTTGATCTCATATAAATCATAGTATCCATGTTATAGAGGCTATTGTAATTGTAAACAAATGTTGATTAACTGCCATATATTATACATTCTAGAGAGATTTTAGAGACTGAAGAAGGAAACTAGAAAAAAAACACACAAACAACATTCACTTCATCTTGAATTTTGAGACATCACCAACTCTGTCATGTTACTAGAAACAAAGATTTATAATAGTTTGTATTTTAAAACAAAGTGCCCAAGTCAAAACTACTACTTGATGAAAGTGAAAAACACAAGTCATAATTGTGAGAGACCAGTACATTATAAATAAATTACACCTTAACCATATTTATCTTAATTTATAATAATTATTTGTCCGAGCAAATGGCTTAAACACACAATTCATCATTACAAGTCATAATTTTAAAACTAATTCATTATATATTAAAATCACACCTTAACCTTATTCATCTATATTATAATTAGATTTAGATGCACTTTTGATTTTTGTAAGTTAGCGAGTTTTTTATTTTGGTTCATGTAAGTTTTATTTTTTTGTCTGAGTCTCTATATTTTTTCTTTGGGTTAATGAACTTTTTCGTCCCTTTAAATATTTCAAATTTCGTTTTTAGTCCCTCCAAAATTTTCCTTCAAGAAATCGTCCCTTCAAAATTTTTCTTCCGAACTATTGGTCCCTAACATCAAATTTCGTAGCTAATCGGTGGCTAAAGTCGTAGCTAATCTCTAGCAAATTTGACGTTAGGGACCAATAGTTTAGACGAAAAATTTTGAAGGGACGATTTCTTAAAGGAAAATTTTGGAGGGACTAAAAACAAAATCTGTAATATTTAGAGGGACCAAAAAGTTCATAAACCCTTTTTCTTTTTGCTTACGGTTTAGTTCCTAAAATTAAAATATACAGGTTTCCTGCAAATTTTTCTGCAAATTTTAATTTTAAGAACTAAAACGAATGCGAAAATAAAATATAGGGACTCAGACAAAAAAAATAACTTACAAAAACAAAAATAAAAAATTCGCTAACTTACGAAAACCAAAAGTGCATTTAAGTCTTATAATTATTATTTGTCCAAGCAAATAACTTAAATACACAATTCATCATAACAATTTGCTAGTCAAAACCAATAAGTATTATTTTATTCATTATTAGTATTTTTTTATTTATAATGGTAAATTTATACGAACTGTACAACTAAATGAGAAGAACAATTTATATAGGAGGGTTTAATAGATCAGTATCAAAGCACAATCTAAACTCCATCAAACCTGCATAACTGGTTTCACAATGAAGTTGTAAATCTGCATAACTGGTTTCACAATGAAGTTGTGGTTCAACCAGGTATTAGAGCCGCCGCTCCCCCTAGTGTTAGAGGCATCTTTAGAATGTCTGATATTATTTTTCTAATAGAAAACTATAGCGTGATTAAAGTAATCAACTGATGATATTGTTGAGTAACTGCTCTACTTGTCCCACTCGTGCGTCTAAAAATTCATGTTGTTTCCCGGCCAAACACTCTTAAACTTAATATTGGATAAGTTGAGTTGGTAAAATAAAATAAAAAATCATCATATTTTTAAGATAATACAAAAAAATAATAATAAATAATAAAGCTAGGAAATATACACACTACAACAAAAATAACTTTAGGCAACGGAAGAATAGACAACAGCTGAAAAATCGTCATTAGAGCCGCCGCTCCCCCTAGTGTTAGAGGCATCTTTAGAATGTCTGATATTATTTTTCTAATAGAAAACTATAGCGTGATTAAAGTAATCAACTGATGATATTGTTGAGCAAGTGTCATACTTGTCCCACTCGTGCGTCCAAAAATTCATGTTGTTTCCCGGCCAAACACTCTTAAACTTAATATTGAATGAGTTGATTTGGTAAAATAAAATAAAAAATCATCATATTTTTAAGATAATACAAAAAAAATAAAAAGTAAAATAATAAAGCTAGGAAATATACACACTACAACAAAAATAACTTTAGGCAACGGAAGAATAGACAACAAATGAAAAATCGTCATTAGAGTCGCCGCTCCCCCTAGTGTTAGAGGCGTCTTTAGAATGTCTGATATTATTTTTCTAATAGAAAACTATAGCGTGATTAAAGTAATCAACTGATGATATTGTTGAGCAAGTGCCATACTTGTCCCACTCGTGCGTCCAAAAATTCATGTTGTTTCCCGGCCAAACACTTTAAAACTTAATATTGAATGAGTTGAGTTGGTAAAATAAAATAAAAAATCATCATATTTTTAAGATAATACAAAAAAATAATAAATAATAAAGCTAGGAAATATACACACTACAACAAAAATAACTTTAGGCAACGGAAGAATAGACAACAACTGAAAAATCGTCATTAGAGCCGCCGCTCCCCCTAGTGTTAGAGGCATCTTTAGAATGTCTGGTATTATTTTTCTAATAGAAAACTATAGCGTGATTAAAGTAATCAACTGATGATATTGTTGAGCAAGTGCCATACTTGTCCCACTCGTGCGTCCAAAAATTCACGTTGTTTCCCGGCCAAACACTCTTAAACTTAATATTGAATGAGTTGAGTTGGTAAAATAAAATAAAAAATCATCATATTTTTAAGATAATACAAAATAATAATAATAATAATAAAGCTAGGAAATATACACACTACAACAAAAATAACTTTAGGCAACGGAAGAATAGACAACAGCTGAAAAATCGTCAGTAAAAAGTATTATAGAGTACGGTTTTTTAAGCGTTGACGCGTTTCTAGATTTTTGTTGAAAACCGTCTCTTATTTGTTTTAGGCTACGGTTTTAAAAATGTAGGCAAAACTTAATCGTTGCCTATTCAGTATAGGCGACTGTTTATTAAGCACAAACATAAATTAATTGTAGCCTAAAAATATTAACTGTAGTCTTTAATGGTACAGTTTTAAAAATGTGGATATATCTTATTTAAAAGAACACGGTTATAAAGTGTTGGTCTACGGTCATGAAATTTTCTTTTATTTAAAATTTAGAATTAACAAGGTCCAAGATGGGGATCGAACCCCTGTCCCTTTAGTTTTTGTTTTAATTTAATTTTTCTTAATCAATTTGGAGTTAATAAAAATGGACAAATTAGTTGAACAAAAGTGTAAGACCTAAGATTCAAACTCAGGTTATTTAATTTCAAGGCAAATCTTGCTATCACTAGACCAAATGTCTTCTCTTGTGAAATTATAACCCTAAAATATATTTATATAATAAGTATTCATATTTTTTTAACACACTTAAATTAATGACAGTTTCGTT
The DNA here is from genome assembly GCF_029867415.1 of Vicia villosa. Taxonomy (NCBI): domain Eukaryota; kingdom Viridiplantae; phylum Streptophyta; class Magnoliopsida; order Fabales; family Fabaceae; genus Vicia; species Vicia villosa. Next base: position 151,616,027 of record NC_081184.1, on the reverse strand, counting down.
ATATGGGATTTAAAACCCTATTTCTCTCCACAACTCCTTCCATCCCTTTCATCAGTCAAATTTTCTCTACAACTCACTCCATCCTCTCACGCCGGCCACCGTGCGACGGCTACCTCATCTCAAAAATTAACGAAGAAACTTCAAAGATTCGAAATCAATAAATGATCTTTGAGATTTCTTTTCAATTTTGTGAACTTCTCTAAGGTAAGAGTTCAATCAATGTATATTTTTTCAATTCATTTTGTTTTATCTCCGTTCTATTTGAGGCAAGTATGGTGATTCAAACCTTCGTTTGATATATATCGAAATTGACTGGTGGGGTGTTGTTCTTAGACTAAAGACCATGCAAAGTAAATCTTTCACACTTCCTCTTTTTCACAACTGTTAATCTTTAGGTTCCTTGCTACATTATCTTTTACTGTAGTGCTTCAGCGTAACCTTGAAAATTTTCCCTTATGAGGCTTGAGATAACTTTAGGATAAGCGTCATCATCAGAGATATTGCTTGATCAAAGATATTCACTGATTCCACTGTATGCCGCTTGGCATTAGATGTTGTTCTCCTGAGATAGGCTATGACATCTTGATATTCAAGCACAACAACTTGATCATCACAATTAATGAAGACTTCACCTTACAATGTTGACATCATCATGCCCAATATGTCACACGATTGTTGTAGTCATTATACCTGCAAGCACATAGATCACACCCCATAGATACCATACCCAGAAAGCAAGCAAAAGGAATCGAAGTTATAAAGTAATGATTGTTTTCGTAAGATATCCACAAGTTTTGAAGAATGAAGAAAATGAATCAGTAGAGCTCCGAGACAATCTTCACAACAGAGAAATAAATTCGAAGAAATGGAAAGGTGTGATGATCGAAAGATAACAAGAAACATAAGAAAAGTTATGCTTTGGGGCTGAAGAAGACGAAAAAAATTAATATCACCCTATACACACACATACACGCATGCGCGCGCGCATACACACACTCATACACGCGTGCGCGCGCGCGCGCACACACACACACACACACACACACACACACACATATATATATATATAAGTGTTATCCCCATGATTTGTTACACCCTAAAGACATAATACCCTATCTTAGATGTCTGAGGCCATATGAAAGACTTTTACTTTGAAACATTTCAATTACAAGACAAGCATTGCTCCCAAAATCATTTACTACTCATCACACCACTGACGACTTCCCCAACACAGATATTATAATATATCTTTTATTTATTATGAATATATGGATAAACAACTTTTTTTAAATAAGTGTTATCCCCATGATTTGTAACACATGAAAGACTTTTACTTTGAAACATTTCAATTACAAGACAAGCATTTAACACACGTGCTCCCAAAATAATTTACTACTCATCACACCACTTACGACTTCCCCAACACAGATATTATAATATATCTTTTATTTATTATGAATGTAAGGATAAACAACTTTTTTTTAATAAGCAATTTGTACCTAGAGGATTTCGAACCTGAGACCTTGAGAAGAACACACTTTCAAGACCCAAACGTTTCACCGCTAGATCACACACGCACACAGATAAACAACATTTAATTATTGATTTGTGTTTAGTGTAAGAGCCTAGTAGCTTGGTTGTGACCACAATTTATGTTGCGACAGGACTGTGAACCTTAGTCACCACACTCTTTTTGTATGTACTATTTAATTGTTTATTTTGCTTATGAAATTTTTTATTATAGTATAACTTGTGGTTAATTACAGTGGTAAGAGCTCTTATTGAAATTAGAAAAAAAATATTTTGTGTGTTCGACGAATTGCATAACAAAGATTAGTTATTAAATGATTATAGATACTTGATAGTTACTATCTATCTTCTAGAAATATTTATTTTTTAAAAAAAATAAATTGCTCGTATGCATTGTTGAAGAAGCATTTTAGTTGATAGTTATCTATGTTGATGGATCATAGTAAGTTAATTAGAACCGTTGCATAAGAAGCATTCTAGAATCTTGACTTAATTTTGCAACACACCTAAGTTATTCTTCCAGAGTGTTGAGTTCAGAACCTGATGACGTCACATACCTTCTTACCAAAGTCATAACCTGTTTAGCAAAAGCTACACACTAGACAGAAACCATTAAAGTACACAATTGTTCTCTAAGATACCATGTAAAGTTATCATTAAAACTCAAGGCCAGATGGAGAACCAATCTTGTTCTCGCAAAGTACACTCAAGTTCTCTAATAGTGACGCCTTATATATCAGACACCATGTTCATCAAGGGGAGGTTCTAACCGTCGTTTGTACATAAGTGTTGCTCTACGTCACTCCAAGGTATGATTTATCACACTTTTACGAGTTCCTCCTCTTTGACTTCACTAACTTAAACGTTGGAGTGCTAACCTTGCAGACACACTCCCTTCTGATTCACCAAAGACTTCCACTACTGTGTTAGAGACCTTCCATTGTGGACTTCCTTAACTCATCGATAATCTCATGTTCCACGTGGGAATAGATGTAGATGAAAAAAATCACATCAAAGGTGAGGTTTCTTAGAACTCGTGACTTGTGAATTAATGCTATGATTATTTATTTTTTTAGCTTAGTAGTGTAACAATTGTGATTTTATTTCTAAAGAAAAAGCGAATAGGTGAGATATCACTAGGGATGACAACAGGGCGGGTCGGGGGAGGGTTTAAGCACACCCGGACCCGCACCCTCCACCCATACCCAGACCCCAATCTGCCCCAAACTCGGTTGGGATTAATATTTGTTTCTCCGCCCCCGCCCCAACAAGAAACGAGTTTCCCCACAGCTGCCCGAATAAAATTTTAATTTTTTTAAAATTTATATTTTTTTCAATAAAAATAAAAATCAATAATTAAACTAAATAATTGATTATTTTAGCGAAATTGCGGCGGAAAAGGATGGAGCACGTGTAAGAGAAGGTGAGTCGAGTGATACAAAGAAGGATAACGGGGACGTGAAGGAGAATTGGGAAAGTGACGAGGAGATTTTAGGGATTGACCTAAACCCTAAAAATGGTGAAGGGGAATCTAAGCTGGTGAATCAGGAGCACAAATTGTGGGTGGATGTGATTCAGGGGAACCGGAAATCGGCGAATGGGAAAGCAATTACATATCTAGCACCCAAGATAGTGGAGGGAGTGGCGGAGGCGACTATCGAAGAAGAAGATGTTGCGACTGAAATCTGATATTGGGACACCGCTCTCATCATGTATGCTATTGGGGGAAACTTGAGCATGAACGCAGTGAAGAACTACATGGCAAAGGAATGGAATTTCGTAAAGCTTCCTGAAATATTCTACAACGATGAAGGGTACTTCATCCTGAAGTTCAAGACGGACGCAGACAGAGAAGAGGTTATGATGAAGGGTCCTTATACGATCAGGAATATGCCTATGGTGCTCATGGATTGGCGACCGGATTTCTCTATGGAGAGGGATATGTTGCGAACAGTTCCAATTTGGGTGAAGCTTCCCCGACTTCTTCTTCACATGTGGGGAGAGAGGAGTCTGTGCAAGATTGGTAGCATCATAGGAACCCCTATGTTCACTGATGAATGCACAACAACAAAACTAAGATTCACATATGCAAGGATCCTAGTGGAAGTTGATTTAACTCAAAAGCTATGTGAAGAAATAATTATCAACTATGATGGAAAGAAAAGGAAACAAAGAGTGGAATATGAATGGAGGCCCCAGTTTTGTGAACGATGTCAAAAGGTGGGTCATGTCTGTGAGAGGGACAAGAAGCCCCATGTGAGAGTGTGGCAACAAAAGAAGGAGGGGGGCAGCCAGAAACAGGTCAACAAAGCCATGAACAATCTATGCACAAGAGTGATAATACTAGCGAAGCAGGTATAAATGAGCAGAAAAGCCAAAGGAAGGAGATACAAGATCCAACAGAGGACAATCCACACAAGAAAGATGGGATGGCGGACAAACCAGAGGATGGAGGAGAGTGGGCTGAAGTGCTCAAAGGGCTGAGAACTAAAGGTACGAACCCTAAAAAGTTGATTTACTAAGGCAGATTTTTAGTAGTAATGGATTTAGCACATTAGGAGAGTGGAATGACCCTAAGGTGAACCCCATAGGGGGAATATGATTTTATCTTGGAATGTGAGGGGGTTAAATAAAGCAGCTAAGCAAAAAGAGATTAACTCCCGTCTCTTGAAGCTACAACCTAGTATTGCAATTTTACTTGAAACAAGGGTCAAGAAAGATAAAGCTGGTAGATGTAGGAGGAATATGGGAAACAGATGGAAGGTTATTGACAATTATAGTAAGCATGACAATGGCAGGATTTGGGTTCTATGGGATGAGAACAAAATAACAGTCAAGGTGGAATCCATGACTGACCAGATGGTACACTGTGGGGTGTATAATACTGATGGTGAGTTTGTGCACTGGATTACTACCATATATCCTTCTAATATACTTGATAGAAGGAAAGAGCTATGGAAAGATATGGGAAATATAAGCAAGCTTCAGCAGGGGCCATGGATTGCAATGGAGGATTTTAATAATGTGCTGGGAATGCAAGATAGAATAGGTGGTAGAGCAGTCCAGGAACAAGAATTCAAAGACCTAAGGGATATGATGGAGAATGAACGACTGTTTGAAATTGAGAGCAAAGGAGAGAGGTTCACATGGTACAACAAACATACAGAGGACCCAATATACTCATGTATTGATAGAGTCATTGGCAACATGGAATGGATTCAAAAGAACATGAACAAGACAGTGCATATGTTGGAACTTGGGGTATCTGATCATGTTGTGGTGTGTATACAAGGTGATGTGCTGGAGAGACCAAAAACTGGGTTTAAATTCATAAATGTTGTGACAGGCATGACAGGGTACAATGAGGAGGTGACAAGAAGTTGGCAAGAGCAGAGTAGAGGGGTCAGAGGGAATAGGTTGTGGCAGAAATTGATGAGACTTCAGCCAGTTCTCAAAAAGCTTAATAGGCCAATCCTTAGCATCAAGAGCCAGCTTCAGAAGAAAAGAGTTGAGCTGAATGAGGTTCAAAATATGGTAAGGTAAGACAAAATGAATAAGGATCTGATTAGTAATGAGAGAAAGTGCACTGAGGATCTATTAAAACTCAGTGATTTAGAGGAGGAAGTCCTTAGACAAAGAGCCAAAGTAGACTGGATTAGAAAGGGAGATGGGAACAACTCGTTCTTTCATTCTTCCATCAGAAGCAGAGACAAACAGAAGTTGATAACCAAACTTGTTAAGGAGAATGGAGAGATATGTGTGAACAAGGAAGACATGGAAACTGAGGTGATGGAGTTCTACACCAGCTTAATGGGAACTGCTCCTGCCAATCTGGAGGGTGTTGATATTGGTTCTATGAGAAGAGGCAAACAATTGAATAGGGAGCAGAGAGCCATGCTTAGCAGTCCTGTCCAGGTCAGTGAGATTGAGAAAGCTCTAAAGAGCATTGGAGATCTTAAAGCACCAGGGATAGATGGATATGGAGCAAGGTTCTTCAAGCAGTCTTGGCAGGTCATAAAGAATGATGTTATTGAGACTGTGAGGCTATTTTTTGAAGAAGGTAGAATGGATAGCAGATTTAAAAAAACCCTTGTCACCATTATACCCAAGCATGATAAGGCAAATAGTATCAAGGAATTCAGACCTATCTCTTGTTGTACCACAATGTATAAACTGATATCTAAGATCATGGCAAATAGGATGAGTGCTTTGCTTGAAAGTATCATCAGCAAGAATCAAGCAGCATTTGTGCCTGGCCAAAATATTCAGGACCATGTACTTATGGCATATGAGCTGATTAGAGGATATAGCAGGAAGAGTGGAAGTCCAAGATGCATGGTGCAAATGGATATAAGGAAAGCGTATGATTCAGTAGATTGGGTAGCAATGCAAACCATAATGACTGAAATAGGTTTCCCTAGAAGGTTTGTCAAATGGGTGATGCTAGCAATAACCACAGTGACATACCAATTCAACATTAATGGAAGGATAACCAAGAGCATCAAAGCTGCTACAGGACTGAGACAGGGAGGTCCAATATCTCCTTTGCTCTTTGTGGTTATAATGGAATAATTGCATAGGAAGGTGGATGACTTGAAGAGCAAGGCAGGTTTTAAATACTGATCGTACGTGATCAGAAGAATCGTCAAGGCGGCAGAATTTGGCTTGAAGAGCAAGATGGGGGGTACCTGCAAGGTCCTCCGATACTAAAGTCAGTAGCTATCAGAGATTGAAGGTTTAGAAAGTGTAGAATATGATACCTGACCCTCTAGTGAAAGAGGGTATTTATAGTCCCCAGCGCTGGGCCAAGGTTTCCTAATTGGGCCAAATCCAGTTGGAGGCCCACGTGCTAGGAAACTGTCAGAACACCCTTGTGCTAGGGCTGAGTCAGCAGGTGACCCACGTCCTGGATGAGCGTGGCGTAGGATTCGGAGGAGGTTGACAGGATCCTTCGCTGAAGCGTGACACGTGGTCTTCGTGCTTGAGTAGTTGTAACGGCTACCAAGCAAATGGGCCAAAATGCATTGGGCCTGCTCGGCTAGAAGGAAGAGCTGGGCCTGCTCGGCCCAGTCCAGAACAAATACCATTCTAAGTGTGACAAAATGCAGCTGGTGGACTTGAGCTTTGCAGATGACCTATTGATGTTTGCCAAGGGTGATGTTGTATCTGTTAAACAGATGATGGACAAGTATAATGAGTTCTCTAGATCCAAGGGTCTGACTGTAAACCTGAATAAATGCAAGATATACTGTGGGGCATGAAGGAAGAGGATAAACTTCATATTGAGCAAATTACTGGTTTCACTAGAGGGCATATGCCTTTTAGATACTTGGGGATCCCTCTACAAAGCAGAAAACTCTCAAATAATCACTGCATGGAGATAGCTGATAGAATAGGTGAGAAGATGAAGCATTGGAGTACAAAGCTCTTTAGTTTTGCTGGAAGACTGCAGTTACTGAAAAGTGTGGTATTTGGAGTTGCAAGCTATTGGATGAGCTATTTGCCTCTACCTAAAATGGTAACAAAGAAGCTGGAGGCCATGTGTAGATCATTCCTATGGACAGGAAAAGAAGAAATCACAAGGAAATCTCCAGTTGCATGGGACAGAGTGTGTGGCCCTAAGAGCAATGGAGGGCTGGATGTTATAAACCTGGAAGTCTGGAACAAAGCCTGCCTCACTAAGCTTTTGTGGAAGCTGGCTAGCAAGGAGGAATCCATGTGGGTGCAGTGGGTTCACAGATATTATATAAAGAATGAGGATGTAATGCAGGTGGAAATCAAGGAAAATGGATCATGCATCCTTAGAAGCATTTTCAAAATGAGGCCTAAGGTGATTCAGATGGAGCAATGGAAAAAGCTGATTGAGCAAGGTGGTTTCAAAATGAAAAATATGTACCTTGAATTCCTGGAAAAACACCCGAAGGTTGAATGGAGAGTTTTGATGAGGAAAAACTATGCACGACCAAGGGGAGTGTTCACAATGTGGCTGGCATGTAACAAGCGATTAGCAACCAAAACTAGACTGCAGAAGTTTGGTGTGCAAACTGATCTCAAGTGTATTTTCTGTGACTGTCATGAAACAATACAACATTTTTTGTTTGAATGCAGGGAAACCAATGAAATTTGGGAGCAGGTGCTTAGATGGCTCAACATGAAGCATAAGGTGCAGGGGTGGGAGCAAGAACTTAGTTGGCTGACCAAAGTATGTAAAAGTAGAAATTGGAGAAGCAACATTGTTAAAGTGGCTATTGCGGAGACGATTTATGAAATCTGGAAAAATCGAAATGATAGAGTGTTTCAGCATCACTATAAGGAGAACAACACTGCTCAAAAGATTATTGAGCTCATTGTGAATAGAATATGGATATACCCAAAATATAGGAATAGAGTAGCTCAAATGTTAGTTAAATAATGAGATGGAACTGGTAAATACGATTGTATACAGTTGGACCCTAAGGGTCGCTTGGGTTTGTAATGTGGAAAATTCTTAGGTGGACACACACCTAAGAATTTGTTTTACACACAACCAATCACATAATTTTAATTAATTAAAAAATAAATTAAGAATTTTCTCTCTCCTTCATCATCTCAACCACCCCATGAATCCAATTAAAAACAAAATTAAAATAAAAATAAATTAAAAATTACTAGCTTCTTATTGGTTGTGCCTAAGAATATAGATTTATGACCGTGTCCATGCAAGAATTGCTCTTGTAATGTTTCATGATTATAATAATAATCGTTTTTCTCAACAAAAAAAAAGTACTTTTATGTTTAATATTTTTATTTAAATTGTATTTTTTTAAAAAAAAATAAGTAATAATTCTAATCAACATGATATTATAACATTAAAAAGAGTAAATAAGTAATAAAACTGTAAAAAATAAATTAAAAATTAAATTTAGTTGGTAGGGGTGGGTGCAGGTGCAGGGTGGGTCCTAGCATCACCCGCCCCAGCACTTGCATCCGTAAATAAAAATTAGATTTTTTCCGCATCCGCACTCGATTAAATAGGATTTTCCCTACTAATTTTAGGACGGAAATGGACGGGGACAGATTTATTTGCCATGCCTAGATGTCGTAGGTTTAAATTGGCACTTATGCAATAAAAAATCATGCTATAACTACCAACAAAAACTGTTTATCATAGATTTATTTATTTTATATATAAATAATTTAGAGATGTATGACATTGATTTTAATTAAATTATTTTATGTTTCAATATATTTATATATAAATGATTGAAATAATAATTTTCAATGTAAAAATTAAAAATTAAGTTTAAAATCTAAAGTTATAAATCCTAACTCATAGTTAGAATCAATTCTAAAGTTAAAATCTATTATTCTCAAGAACAATCAAATATATGCAAATCAATTATATCAATTCAGAATCAATTTTGAAGTATGAAACACAACATTTATATGTTATTTATGTTGTGATGATTAGCTTTAATTTATCTTCTCTTGTTTTTTTTTTCCATCCAAAATTTAAACAATCGGGAAGATAAAATATGAGATTAGAGACATGAAAAAACTTTGAATATGATTTTAGTTTTGCTGAAAGTCTGGGTCTACGGTAGAGTGTAGACAGAACGTGGTGATTTGATTCCAACGTTTAAGTGGGCCTGCTCCATTGAATGTGGACCTTCTTTGACGCACTCACACGTCGATTCCTACGTGGACAGCACTTCCAAAACAACTTCTAGTATCGGACCAACTACTGCCACGTACTGGATTTGTCTTTTTCTAAAAAATAAATATTAGAAGGTAAAGACAACTCTGTAATTAGGGTGGACAATCGATCGGTTTTGATCGATATCGGATTCAAAATTTAAATCCAACACAAATTACAGTCTTATTTTAAAGGCACAATTTCGATCGATAAAATTTCAATTTTTAAAAATTTTTGGTTAGATCGGTTTATTGGATAAATCAGATGAATTTAATTAATTGTAATATTTATTTTTTTAATTTTTAAAAAATAATTAAAATTTTAGAATAACATTATATTTTTACTATTGAAAAAATTATTATTACGTGATAATATTTTTAATATCATTTGACATTAATTTGATCATTGTTCTATTTTAAAGCATCAAGTAAATAATAATTAAAAGTTTGTATTGCAATTTTCTTGTATTCTTGTGAATAAACAATGTCATTACTAGATTATAAAAATGATAATATGGTAACAACATTATTGAACTCCACTTTTAAACCGTACCAATATATAATAATAAAAATTAAATATTAGTTGAGTTCGGTTGGACTCGGTTATCGACGGATCCAAAATAATATTTCGAGTTCGACCGAATCAACCCTACACTATCCAAATTTAACAACTTAATCAATCTGACACTCGATCTAATCCGAACTGTTTACATAAATATTACAATAGATCGGTCGATTTGAATCGGTCGGCTGAAATTTGTCCAACGTAACTCCAATTTATCACATGTAATTAAAATACCCTATTAATCTTTATTTTTTATTTGATTACCTATTAGTTTTTTATTAGAGAAAACTTAAATATAATTTTTTAATGTGATTCTTATTAATTTTCAATGAAAATATAATAAGTGTACTTAAATATTATTAAAAGAGTGAAAATATGAAGAAGTTACATGTGTAAAATAAAATTATACAATTGTTATATTTTTATTATAAAATAGTAAGAACCACATATGTCTTGTATCTAAATTTTCTTCTTTGTTATTTTTCAATTCAACAAATGAAATTTATTGTAAAAAAATAAAAAAAAAAATTGATTAGAGTTTACTTTAACTTATCTTTATAAATAAGGCGTTTGCTAACGTAAACATTTGTTTTTATAAAAAGTCTATTTTAGCAATTATCAACAAAAAAAATAGTTAAATATACTTTAAGGTGTATGTTGTTAAAAGACACTTTCATAAAAAAAAAATAGGTGTAATTTAATAAATCTTATTGGAATTTTGTAAAATACATCACTTATTTTTATGAATGTGTATTTTAGTAAACTTTAACTAAAAAATAGTTAAATATGTACTTGCTTCTAAAATAGACATTCATAAACCAAGTGGATTTAGGTTAACAAATCCCTATAAATAATACTAAATAGAATGTCAAAATTCATCTTTACAAAATCTTTTTGTAAGTTGAGAAATTTTACTCTGTATACATTATTTTAAAACTTTAAATCCGATCAATTTGAGACTTGAGATCTTCTCAATAAAATAAATTACGATTAAAATTAATTTCGAAATAAATAAAGAAAAGAGAAATGAAAAAAAAAACACATAAATATAAATCTTGTAGAAATAAATAATACTAGCCATTAATCTGGTATGAGTTCTTAATATGTTATTCAGATTCAAGCCATTAAAGATTCAACTATTCAACTTCAACCCTTTAGCCCGAAAGCAGTGTTTTAAAAATCGGACCGGACATTAAACTGGTGAGGGTACTGGGTCACTGGTTTATTGGTCGAACCACTGGATCACTGGTCGAACCGCATGACTAAACTGGGTTAAACCGGATAGCTCGGTTGAATAGACCGGTCGTTATAACAAAATTATATAGGTAAAAAATCTGTCGAACCAGATGATTCAGTCTCTACAAAATATAACTAGTACTTAAATTTTTTGAAAACATCATATTATAAAAAAATTCACAAGTTTATAATTAAAATTTAAATTTTACACATAGGTATCACACACAATAAAATATTACATAATTATAAAATATAAACAAAAGTTCAATCGCAACATAATTTAATTAAATAATTTATAACAAAATAATTCTATTGTCTACTAAATTTAATTTCAATAAAAAAAATTGTTTCAATGTTGGGATCTCCTTCTTGAATATCAAAATCATGTATAACAAAATCAACTGCATCTACAACCATTTTTTTATTTTTTTATTTTATTTATTTTATTTTTTATTTTAATTTTTAATTAAAATAGTCAAAATGACATTGTTTTAATTTTTTAAAATAAAAAGAAATTAAAAAATATATTTAAACCACCGGTTCACAAAAACTGTCGGTTTTCCCGATTTTGACCGGTTTACACCGATTCAATGACATTCTCGATTCAGCTATTGAACCAGACCGGTTATGTAGCCGATTCTCGTTTCGACCGGCCGGTCCGGTCTGATTTTTAAAACACCGTCCGAAAGTGCCTTACAAATTCACTTGTGTTATCGTAAAGATGTAGTAGAGATTTTATTTAACAGTAGAATGTTTCTTCGAAAGAAAATTCAAAGAATTCAAGAGTCAAGACACCGATATAATGATTGAACAATTATTATGAGTTGTTTTGTAAAAAAATATTTTAAAAAACTTAAAAATCTTTAGTTAATTTGACTACCTATTAGTTTTTTTATTTCCCTATTTATTTTTAATTGTCAAACTTTTGCTTATTGGCATTTTTTTAAGAAAAAATTTATCTACAATTCTTTAGATGTGGTTTATACTATATCAATGAAAATATGACAAATCTACTTTAACACCATTTAAAGAGTAAAAATATAAAAAATTGCATATGTGTATCTTTTGATCCCTTAATTTATAGAAAAAATTAATAATTTTATTTTGATTTTATGAGATTTTCACAACCTTCTAATTATGATTTTCAACAAGATGACATTTCAAGGAAAATCTGAAGAAAAATACTAACGCTTTTTAGAACTGTTGCATAAGTAGTATTCTAAAATCTTGGCTTCCATTGTAACACAACATTAGTATTCTTTCAGAGTGTTGAGAGTTCAGAATCTTATGACGTCACACGCCTTCTTATCAGAGTCAAAATCTGTACGACAACAACCACACACTAGAAAAAAAATCGTTAGTGTATATAATTGTTCCTTGATATAACATTTAAAGTTATCATCAAAACCTAAAGCCACATACATAATCAATCTTGTTTGTACAACCCCACTTCCTCCATCTCTTGCGTAGTCGAAATCCCATCCCGCTCTCGTTATTTACAACATTAGGAATACTATTCCTATTATGCATGACGTCGAAACTGATCGCACGGTATCAGGGCAGAGCTATTTTGCATTTATGCCCGCTCCTATCAGGTCCGACATCAAATTGTGCCTTCGAATAAAAAGCATCCACCGCCTGTCATTGATCCCACTTATGACTAGTGGGCCACCTTGGATGCCATCGTGCTTTAGTGGATCTATTCCACTATTTCTGTTGACTTGCTAACCACCTTCATGGAACCTGGCTCCACAATTTTGGCTACTTGGAAGCATTTGACTTACCTCTTCCAAGATAATCAAAACGCACATGTTGTCGTTCTTAAGAAAGAATTATCTGTTGTTCACGTGAAGGATTTTCCATATGTCTCTACATACTATCAGTGTATGAAGCTTTCTGACCAATTACAAGATGTTGGTGCTTCTGTGAATAATCAATGTCTAGTCCTTTAGCTTGTCTCCATCCTTATTGATGCTTATTAGAATGTTGCCACCTTGATTCGCCAAAGCAATCCGCTCCTCTCCTTTCACCAGGCTCGTTCCATGCTCACTTTTAGAAAAAGTTGGTTTGGATAAGATGATTCTCATTTAGTCTCTTGCCACTTATCTAACCACCCAGTAGCGTGCTCCTGACAATTCACCCCCAGAGCACTAGCTGTCAATCCAACAACCAATCCCGTTCTCACAACGCCCATAATCGGTGTAGGGATCATCATAACTAAGAAGGTCCTTGGACTTACGCTACTACGACTTCATGTGCACCCTTACTAGTACTGGGCTTGGACTCCACCCCCGTAGGCCAAGCCTAAATTCCCGTAGCCTACCTCTTAGCGGACTCTCCCCTTTTCTCCTCCCTAACAACCGAGCATTTTAGCCCAGTGTCCTTAGACTTACGCTACTATGACTTCATGTGCACCCTCTAACATTGCAGTTGCTATGCACACCATGTCTTTCACTCCTCCGAATGACACGTGGTACATGGACACATGTGCCTCATCCCACATAGCGACATCACAGGGTAATCTATCTTCTTATTCTAATTTGAGTCACTTAAATCAGAGACTGCTTGTTGGTAGCAGACAAGTTATTCCAATTCAGGGTTCTGGTTAAACAACCATACCCGCCTTCTATAACACAAGTCGTTGAACCTTACCCATTTTTTGTAGACACCACAAATTCTTAAAAATTTGATTTCTGTGCGACAACTCACTACTGACAATAATATTTCTATTTATTTTGATCCCTTTGGCTTTTTAGTTAATGAATTTCAGACGGGAATTCCAATCATCAGATTTGTTAGTCTTGGCGGACTTTATCCAGTTACTACTTCTTATCCTTTTGCTGGTCTTGCTTACAGTCTCTGGCACAGACGTCTTGGCCATCCCAGATTTTTAGCTTTGCAATCTTTTCATAGCAATAAGTTCATTAGTTATGAACAATTGAATTCTATGATAGGTTTTGCTTCTTGTGTGGTAGGAAAACATGTTAGGTTGCCTTTTGTTTCATCAAATAATGTTATTGAGACACCCTTTGATATTTTACATTTTGATTTATGGGCATCAACGATTTTGAGTTCGGATGATCATCGTTATTATGATTTATTTTTGGATGATTTTTTTGATCTTTTGTGGATGTTTCCTCTAACAAATAAATCCCGAGTTTTTTGAAATTGTCACTTCTTCTTTAAATCAAATTCGCACACAATTTTCTCAAACTGTTAAATGTTTTCAATGTGATAATTGGCAAGAATATAAAATATATTTTACATAATTATTGTGTTGCCAATGGTATCATTTTTCGCTTCTCTTGCCCTAACACTTCATCATAAAATGGCAAAGTAGAACAAAAAATACACACCATTAACAACATGATTCACACTCTTCTCGCTAATGCTTCTATTTCTCTCTCATTTTGGTATCATATGCTTCAAATGGCTACAAATCTTCTTAATATTCTTTCCCGAAAAACTCTGCCTAATCTCTCTCCTACTCCACTACTATATCATCGTGATCCCTCTTACACGCATCTTCGCGTCTGGTTGTCTTTGTTATCCCTTGTTTCCCTTTACTACCATTAACAAATTACAACTGACATGTCATCTTTGACGAGACTCAGTTTCCTTTTGCTCGCTTATCCTTCCCACCCATCCCTATATACGACTGTTTCGCTAATGTTTTACACCCCTCTAATATACATTAGTGGACTCATCCGTCTTTATAGTCTCCACCAAACGACCTTCCCAGGCCACCACCCATATATGAACCTTAACTTATATCACCATCCTTCCCAGACCATTCCTTCTCCATGGCTTCTTCCTTATCTTCGAATCCCCTAGTTACCTCTCCTTCACCTACACATCGGCCCAGACCACACCTCCTACTCGGACCTTGGCCACTTGCAGCATGAGGGATATTTACAAACTTAGGAAAATCTTTAAGCTGACTATTACCATTGATGATTTGACCATCTCGCCTCTTCTCAAAAATAAAATTTTCCCTTTCTGACCCTAATTGGAAATCCATAGCGCAGTTTGAATTTAATGCCCTTACTAAAAATAATACATGGGATTTAGTTCCTAGACCTTGCGATGTTAACATTATTCGTTATATGTGGATTTTCAGTAAAAAAAGAAATATAATGTTTTGAGCGTTACACAGCTCATCTTGTAGGTGATGGCAGGTCTCAAATTGAACGAGTGGATTGTGATGAGACTTTCAACCCCGTGGTGAAACCTGCAACCATTAACACTGTTCTCACCATTACTCTCTCCAGGTATTGTCCCATTCATTAATTAGATGTCCAAAATGCCTTCCTACATGGTGAACTTCATGAGACTGTCTACATGCATTAGCCACTGAGTTTTCATGATACTCATCGTCCAAATTATGTGTGTTACTTGTGGAAATCTCTCTATGGGTTAAAGCAAGCGCCCCTTGACTAGTAGCATCATTTTGCTAACTATGTCTTCACCATTGGGTTTCAACATAGCACCTTAGATAACTCTTTCTTCAAGAGTTACACTAGAATCACCTTAGATCACTCTTTCTTCAAGAGTTACACTAGAATCAGGTTTAAAAATTTAAGATACATTGTTACTTTCATCTTGAATTACCGTAGAAAATATTTTGTTTATGAATGGTAATGGATCCATTAACAACAGTTGAGTCTTAATCACTGAAAATTTATCATTCAAACCTGTTTAAAATTGAGTGACTAGTAGATCTTTAAGATAGAATTCCCTTGCACTACGCATGACTTCACATCGGCATTGGTGAATGCATATGCAATTTGGGATAGGTATGTGAGAAATCAATTCTTTCCACAATCTATGCAACTTAGTGAAATAATCAAGTACATACACTACAAGAAAATTGACTTTCTGTGACACTCATTTATAGTGATGGGTCAATAATTGTCACTAAATACCACTTTTACCAACAGTTTTACTCTATCACTAATATTTGTCACTAAATACCACTTTACCTACAGTTTTACTCTATCACTAATATTTGTCACTAAATACCACTTTTACCTACAGTTTTACTCTATCACTAATATTTGTCACTAAATACCATTTTTACCTACAGTTTTACTCCATCACTATTGTCCTATTAGAAAAAATATAGAATTGATTTTTACTCTTAAACAAACAATATTAACTTTATATTTTTAAAAAATATTACTATTTCCATTAAAAATAATTAAATTATTTATGATAACAAAAAATTAAAATAATTTTTTTATTTAAACAAAAATTAATTTTGCTCACAAAATAATTTTTGACCAAAATTAATTGTAAATTGTAAAACAATTAGTCAATTACTATAAATAAAAATATTATTTTAATTTATTCTCACCATAACAATTTTTACTTATTACTAAAATATATTTTTATTTAATATCTCTTTTCCTTTTATTTATATTTATAAAATTTTAATGATTAATTATTCAATATTAATTAATTTTTTAATGTGAATTGTGTTATTTTTAATTTTTAATTTTAGTTTTAAACTTAATTTTTTTAGTAAAGTAAAAGCTATGAGAAATTTGAAAAAGAAATCTAATAAATCTCAAATTGTGGGTATCAAACCCTTGTTTGTATATATGTCTACCAAGGAAACAACCACTTAGGCTTTGTTTGGATTGATGGAATCGAATGGAGCGGAGCGGAATGGAATAGAATAAAATGATATTCCGTTGTTTGGATAATTTAAAAACGGATGGAGCGGAGCGGAAATGAGTGGTATGGATTCCATTCCATTCCATTACTTACCACCATATTCCTTCCCCTCCGATTTGGGCGGAATGAACAATTTGTCTTATTCCGTCCTAAAATCTCCAAACAATGGAACGGTACATTCGTTCCGCTCCGTTCCATTCCGCTCCATCCCACTCCACTCCGCTCCATTCCGCTCCGTTCATTTTTGTGATATCCAAACATAGCCTTAGACAATAACTTTAGATTTTAAAATTCTGAAACAAAACTTATATATAATCTATTAATTTCTCTTTGAAAATCATTCCCCCCTAATAGTTACTTTGATTAATCTAATCGTTTCCGAAATCGCTTCTCACTCACTTATCGCGCCTCTCACAGTCTCGCCTTCATTTCTAAAACGCTTCTCAGTTCTGCACATTCTAGTTCGAGTGCTTCTCACTTCCAAGTTTCTTCTTCGAGCATAATCTTGACGCCAATCAAACAGTGGTAATATTGTTTCTTTCTCATCCTATTCATTTCTGTAGTTCATCACAAAAGCACTTTAATTAATCGATTACTAAACGTGGTTTTGTGTCCAGTGACCTTCAACTACTGAACGTGGATACCGTCGTAGTTCAAAAGGAATTTACTAGGAGCAGCAATTCAGTGACTTGTCCTTGTAAGTTGTTGTTGTTCTTAATCGATTCTTGCTTTCTGTTGTTAGCTTGTGTTTTGTTCTGCCATAGCAAAATTGATTTGAAGAGAATAATTATGTTTTGATGTTTTCATGCTAAATTGTGTTGAAAATAATTGGAAAACTGATTTTTGTAAACAAGGTGTTTGTTGAAATGCCACAATGAGTTTACTTATATTGATTTTGAATATAACTCGATTATAATTGTCGTACCAACCAAATTCAAAGCAAACATCTACTACGAGTGTCTTTGCATCCTTATTTTGAGTCTTACAAATCTTTATTGTTTTTTGGCCTATATAGTAGTGATGTATGGACTTGTGGATATATGGATATATGGACAAATGAGATGTCCAAACTAAGGGAAAAGGAAAAGCTTCAAATTCAGAGTATTCATTCTACTGGCTCCATTCAACATGAAACTAGCCAAAATACCAAGCTTTAAGTTGCATAAGTGTCTTTTTTGATAATTCTGTTGCGAAGAATCAGTAAAGCCTTCTCCCTGCTGGTCCCATGCTGCAGAGAAGTTCTATGAAATAAGGTGAGATATTGCTCACTCTTCTAAATTAAGAGCATAATCTATTATATCTTAATATTTCAAAATTGAATATGGTTGGCCTACAACCTAATTTGATTGAAACTAAAAATCAAATTGAACTCTTGCGATATATTCGGCTGTTGATTTGTTAATGTTTATTATCCTTAAAACAACTTATGACCCTGCTTGCCTAATGATCATCATGTGTAGTCCGCGTGCAAAAGCTTACTCCTTCCTTATCCAAACGCTGCATTCAACATAGATATTATAAGCTGCAATCGATAATATTCAGCAAGATTTGTTCCTAACATTCAACACTACCTCTCTAAAAAATACTACTCACAAAATCCAACCTTGATGACCTATAATATAAATTCTGACATAAATGTGCCCCTTATTAGTACCAGTGAATGTAATAATATAGATCTTGAGATCCCACAATCACTGCAACAACCGTAAATTTCATCTCTTTCATTACACTTTACTCTTCAGACAACAACAACATCACACACAGACACATACACACTCTTTCAGTTTCAGCACAACCTTCAGATTCATCAATCTTAATTCAAGGTTTATTCAATACCCTTTTGTTTATCTTATTCAAAAGTTTAATTTTTTTGTTTTTGTTACTGTTTCTGGATTAGTATTGACTTGGATTTGTATGTTTTTTTGAACGGGGCCTTGTTGCTATTATTGGATTAGGTGAAAACATGTGGGGTTACAAAAAGATGTGTTTTTTTTCTTCTTTTTATGTGATTAGATATTTTGGGTGTTGAAAAGATTGTATTTTGATTAGTTTCCTTGAAGCTCACAAGAGTTGAGTTATTCAATTTGAATCCCAGTGTGGTGTGTTGATTAGTGTTTCAAGGTTTTAACTTTAATTCAACTGTTCTTGTGTTTTTGTGTGTTTGTGTGTGATTTGAGAGAAACCTAGAAGTTTTGAATTTCACTTTTTGAATTGTCTTGTACTGCATAGTGAGTGGTTCATCAGTTTTCAATTTTCCATCTGTTTTTTTTTACCAGGTTTTATACCCCGATTGTGATACTAGAGACATTGAGAACCATTATGTTGCAGCATAGATAGCTGTCTTTAGTGTTTGACAAAATCTATATAGTCTTTGGTGTTTGGCGAAGTGGAAGGTACGGCGCAGCAACTTAAGAGGTGAAGGTATAAAATGGAAGCTACGAGGCGTTGGTTTAGTAAGTTCAGGTCGAAAAATAAGGAAGCTACAAGCAAGGCGAAAGAAGGGTCGAAACCACCGATCAATGAAGATCCGCCTTCGAATGCAACTCAACAGAGAGTTGAAGCGGCGAAACATTACATAGAAAATCATTATAAGAAGCAGATGCAGAGCCTGCAGGAGAGGAAAGAAAGGTATAACTTATATTTCGGGTCATAAACCGTTCTCTTTGGTTACAGTTAATGCTTATAGTTATTACTCCTCTTGCTGTCAAAAGCTTCAAGTAGCGGTACTGAGTCTTTGGAAAAGCATAATTCTAGCTTTTTTGTAAGCACATGCGAAGAGGATCGGTGTGTCTGTGTCCCTCCTCCAAGTGAATGAAGAATATCTTCAAATAGCAACTCATCACAAGGTATAGCCAGAGGACCACTCTCGTTAAATCCATATCCTTCATATGCTTGGTCTAGCAGTTGTTGAAGCACTGGATGATTCAGGTAGTCAGCTCTTATCACAAACCTCCTGTTTTCCTCTCCTACAGTCACAGCCAGGTGACCTCTCGGTACATCTGACGGTGGTTTCTTCCAACTGCAGGCATTCTTGCGCCATGTGCATGCCATTTTTTATCAGGTAGTGTTAATTTTGAAAATGAGGTTCTTAGTAGTGGATTATACTGCACATCTTGATACAGTCTACACTCTTATATTAAGCACTTTATTTCTCATCTGACAAGTTTTGAGACACCTCGTGTGGTTTGGAAAACGACCAAATCGAATCCGTAATGTTTTTTTGACAAAGGTTGGGTATAGTAGTTTGTTGTAGTCCTTTTTGTTTCATGCTTACATGTTAGTTGCATTTTTCATTTTTTTTTTAGACCTTTAATATGCATTTAATGAAATGAAAAGGATGTAGCTGCTCTTAATAAGTGTGTTTGTTGGGTATGCCGGTCAACAAGAACCCATGTCCACCCCTTCTAAATTAAATTATTTTATACTTCTTGTTGAATTATATTTCCAGCATCTATGTTTGTTTAATTTCATTTGTTAATGCTGCTAGTTTTGTTTCGTTTTATTGTTTTAAAAAAATCAATAAATTGTGTTAGTTCAATTTTCTTAGGTCAGTTGATTGATTAATAGGGTTTGTGTTGTGTTTTTTTCCCAGAAGGAAAGGTAGTGAAACTTACGCATGAATCTATTCATGTTGTGCTTGGATTTGCTTCGGCAATTATAAGTGAGAAGGATATCAGGGCAGAGTTTGTGTACAAAATGGTGAGCTTTTCCCAGGAATGTTTTGGTTATATATGTATGTTGTTTTAGTATTCAGAAGTGGTGATGTGTGGTTTTTATTTTTGTAGAAACACAGGCATGAAGTGTATGCGAGCAACTCTCACAAGCAGACATGTGATAAAGGTTGGAACCACAATACAGTTTTTGGCCAAGAGGTGACATACTCTTAAATTGACTCAAATAAGATTAGATTTGTTCAATGCATCTTTTTGCCTTAGTTTTTGGACAAGGGGAATGTTATCTGATGGTATGATCTATTCCATACAACAAACACTATATTATCTTATCGCAACTTAACAATTCAACATTTTCCTCTATATGCAGGTTATGGACATTCTTGGTCCAAGTTTGTGGGATGTATGGTATACCTCAGACCAGTGATTAGTATAAGCTTAACTGATGCGGGTCATGATTCTAAGGAAAAGGTTTTGACGATTCATCCTACGAGTTCCGAGAATTTCTCTGTATGTCTTGTCTTCTCATGTCCTTTTATCTGCAGTTGTTCTTTTCATAATATGTTAGATGGAATCAAATAAAGTTGTTTTTTGTGATTAATTATTTGAACCATAGAAATGTTAGACAATTAGGATTAGGAGTCTTGTTAAATAACAATTCCAGTAATTGAAGCTAAGTATACTTAAACATAACAATATCTATGTTCATAGTTAAGTTAGTATTGGTAATTATTTGACTAACATTTTTCCATTTTTGCATAGAAAAACTAAGTAGAAAGCTGAAGATGTTACCGGTACAACATGTGCTTTTGTCTTGGCAAATCTCAGCTGTGTTAGAGTCACAATCTTGATAGTTCCATATACAAATAATGCAAGATCATGTGTTAAGGGAGGCTATGGTAAAATCACAGAGTGATTTGTGTCACAACATTCTTATCTTCAATTAATTTGACTTGTCGGGGTATGAACTATTCCATCAAGTGGAGCCATACATTAACCAGGTTCAGAAACAACTTTGACTTTAAAGCCTTTGTTTCCATAGAGATTTATGTTAGATTACCAATTATCATTTTGCATCTCAAGGGTGGTTAGCTGAAAATGCAAACGGTTCATTCTAGGCTACCTATTTTGTAGGTTTTAACTTATGCGGGTATACTCTGCTCTATTTTGTTTATTGACACAATGAAAAAATGTTTATGAAATGATGGTTTATTATTGTGTCTTACCATACAATATTAGTATTTATAATGAGGTTTGATGCTGCAAATTGTATTTACTATTGTTATATTTTATACTCATAAAACATGTTTGTGTGTGTATACTGTACATAGTTGAAGTGGAATAAAAGAATACAAGTTATTTTGTTTATTTGATATCATTAATTTTAATCTTTTATGAAGTAATTTTGATCAATCTTTTTCTATTATTTAAGGAAAAATTTAGATGAGTTTAGATGCTGAAACATGAAAGTGAAGATTCAAGAACATTGAAAGTTGTGGATAAATTAACATATGTAGGAATTTTATATTTTATATGAAAATTCAATATAAAAAATAGGAACATGGAGTTTGATTTATAGTAAGATATTGATTATATGATTTCTTTTGTAATTATTATTTTTTAATATAATATGAAATCAAACTTTATATGTTAAACTATATGAATTTATTTAATAGAAAATGGTATAATGGTTTAATTTTAGTTATTTAGCTTGTCTTGGTTCAAAATGCATTGTAAAACATTTTAAATGAGTAAGTTTTTTATTTTAATAGTAATATTTCTCAATTATATTAAAAATTGAATTTATATATTTATTATATATTTAAATAATAAAATTATATTAATTGAAGTTATAGTGACGGCTAGAAAAATCTGTAGGTAGAGTTTCTATTATTACATGCTAGTATACAGTAACATTCACTGTAACTGTAGGAAAATGTTTGGCCGTAGCTAAAAACTACTGTGACATTCAATTTAGTGTCACACTACGGCCCCTTAAAGTTGACGCCAAAGGTGGGTGTCACTCAAAGTCCAATAGACATTTACCTACATATTATTGATTTTTAGTGACATTTTTTGAGTGTCACTGAAAGTCAATTTTCTTGTAGTGATAATTAGAACCTTGTTTGAGGTTGTTAATCTCAACGCGCAAGTTTGAGACACGAATTTACTCATCTTTCACAAAATGCTCTTTGAGATCATTCCACACACTGAAAGCATTTTCCAAGAACACGATTGTTTGAGCAAATGGAGCTTTGACGGAATTTAGAATCCAATAATGCACAAAACAGTTGCATCGTTCCCATGCAGAACGATTAAGATCAAGCAAATTAGGTACAATAATGGAGCCATCAATGACTGCAAGCTTAATTCTTGGCTCAAAGGGAACGTTGCATTGATCTTGACAGAGTTAGGACCTTCACTATGATGAACATAATACACCGAATTAATATCACAATTGATAATTCGATTTACAGCGGGATCAACACGTGGTGGCATGTTGGAATTGGATCAAAACATAGATTTGCAAGTGATCATAGAGAAAGATGAAGATGAATCATGAAAATTTTAAAAACTAAGAGAAATTGGATCGAAAACAATGATAGTATGATACCATATTATGATATGAAAGTTAACATGCAGAATATTAGAAAATGGAATAAGCTCTCATGTATTGATAGAAGTGAATGTGTAGTTTATATACAAAATGAGTTACATGCAAATTGCTGAGAGTAGAAAAAACTATCTAACTAACTAGAATGTGAGAGTTAAGTAACTTGTACATTGATAGCTAAAGTGCGGAGTGGGTTTTGGAATGTAGCCTTAGAAAAAGAAGACCTTAACAATGCTGAGAATTCCCAACTGTTAGAACTATCTCAAGTTCTTTTGCATGTGCAGCCGGCGGTAGATCTTGAAGATTCATTCATATGGTGGAAAGGAAGTTGAAGTTAAAAAAATATTTATCACAAAAAATAAGTCCGTTAAATAGATCTATGAACCTAAAAAAATGATCAGTCTCTAATTTCGACTGGGATATATGTTATACAACAAAATTAATAAGAATGGTTCAATTAGATAATAATCGAAAAAGGATTGAAAAAAAGCTGAATAAATTGATTCATGATAAACAAACATGTTGCAAGATGTAACAAAACGATCAATATGAATTAACAAGGATTACAAAGAAAAAAGCACTATTAGATTGAAATTTGAAACAGCAGATAAATTAATATTTGATGATCCAACAAATTTCTTTAATCAAAGAAACACAGTTGAAAAAGATAAAGAAAGTGAGATGAATCTCATAAATCCTCAACTATGATTTCCTTGATTAATAAAATTCAATGGATCAAAGTTAATACCGATACTCTAAATGCTGAACAAGATGAATATTTTTTGAATCGCAGGTAGAGATGTATTTATATGATGATATTAGGGTTTTGCTTTTAAATAGCTAGCTGGAACCCATAAATGGGTTAATGGGTTGGCCCA
Organism: Vicia villosa; assembly: GCF_029867415.1. Classification (NCBI taxonomy): domain Eukaryota; kingdom Viridiplantae; phylum Streptophyta; class Magnoliopsida; order Fabales; family Fabaceae; genus Vicia; species Vicia villosa. Next base: position 151,592,180 of record NC_081184.1, on the reverse strand, counting down.
AAACCTGATTATATTGAGCTTAACTAAATATCTATGCATCCAGCTTATTAAAATAATAATTTATTTTTATAGAAATATGAATTACTCTTGTATTGTTTTTTTTAATCTTTTTTTTCCTAATGACAAAATAATACATCAAACACATAAAGTGACTAAAAGACTATCAAGGATACAAATGAAAAATTAGAAAACAACAAAACAATTAAAGTAGACTGAAAAAAGCAGTCAAACAACAAAAGACCAATTCGGAGAAGTTAGGTTAGACCTCATACTACCAGAATCACTATTAATAGGTTAGAACCCACCAAGAGAAGACAAAACCACAAACCAAAATCTACCTCAGAACTAAGGCAAACACTCTATACACTGCTATTGGTTAGGACAGAGATATGATTTTGAAGCCAGTGAGAAAAAAATAATTGAGTTCACACATGATCTACCTAAAAACCATTTCCAGGATAAAAATAATATATTTCTCCTCCACCTCTTTCATAGTTTTTGAAACTCTATTAAATATTACATCATTACGGGCTCTCTAAATGGTCTTGGCTACAACATTGCAAATCATAACAAAATCACTCATAGACTCACTACAACCTAAAAAAATGTAAGACTCGACAAAAGGTTATGGTATCTATATATGAAGAATCACCTGCCAATCCAACCACTTAAAGATCTTATTCCACTAAGATACTACTAACTCACAAGTGACAAAAAGATGAGAGATCGATTTAATCAAATCCCCACATAAGTGAAAAGAAATTCCACCAGGATCAACAATCTCTCCCCTTTTAGATAGGTTCTCTCTCTAATAAGGAGTATATCTTAAAAAAGCTACAAAGAGAAAACCAATATCTTAGAAGGAGTTTAACTAACTCAAATAAAGGAAGGGGTCAAGTTCTCACATGAAATAGAGGCAAAGAACCAACCAACTAAAATGGTAAGCAAAGGTAATAGAGAAAAAGAAAAAAAAATTCTCTAGAATGTTTCCAAATTAAATTATCCTTATTCAATGAAAGAGTAACTCTTCTGAGTAGAGAAAGAAGATTATCAACCACAAGTAACTAACGAAGAAAAAAGGATCTCTTCCATCTGAGGTCTTAAACTAGGTTCCCTTTATCCCCCACATCTCTCACACACGCCTATCAAATTGCATGGGGTTAGAGAACATGTTAGAGAACTTAATCTTTAAGGTAATGAGTACTAATTAAGGTTTCTTTTAAAAAGTGAGTCTAGATGCATAACCCTACTTTTCTTTGAATACCATCAACAAACCAATTAGATGAGTCATCTTATTTAGACCCAAGAGGAGACACGTATTTCTACGAAGTGGATACATTCTTGTATAATGATATATGTGTGAGAGGGGATGAATACATAAGTGAGAGAGAGAGAGAGAGAGAGAGAGAGGGAGATATGTTGTATATTCCCTAGAATGAACCACACATCACCCTAAAAAAAGGTCCTTATGCTTCACAAAGTCCCCACTTCAATCTCTTGTTCATAAAAGCACACATGGGAAAAACATTGACCACACAACAAAATGACTTGTGAATTCCACACAAAAGAAAGACCCACATAAAACTTTTTTTTTCCAATAAGCAATTGATTAAAGGAAGAGCACTAGGGGTGCAACCCTTACAACAAAGATCCTACAAAACTGATCAAAAGCCTACTAAGGGAGCCTTAAACCAATCATAATAACCGTAAAAAGCCGAATCTTGGCTTGAATACAACCACCTCCAAGAGGAGAAAACTTAAGACACTAAAGAAGAAAATAGAGGTACCCTAGAGCTATGCTAGATGGAGAAAAGATCCCAAATATTTCCAACAACTTGATTAAATTATAAACATTGAAAGAGTTTTCCCAAGTAATAGGAACCACAAAAATAGGCATATCGACGAGCTATAAATAACATCGCGATATCATTTGTATTTTTATTGACAATCTGATATTTGAATGAACAATACAAAAACATTATACTTTAACAATATATGTGAATACCTTGTATAGATCTATCTCTAAACTTTAGCTCACCGTACATGATTCTCTAGGTATAAATCTAACAACACTTATTGACATCATCTAACTCCACATCTACAATATAAGAAAATCATATGTTCTGGAAAATACCATATTGTCCTTTTGTCTACAATATAAGAAAATCATATGTTCTGGAAAATACCATATTGTCCTTTTGTTACCAAATTCAGCCACGTGGATACCTTAACAATCTTCCTTTTCTTTTTTCTCTTATACTACCAACCCTAATTGCTTCTATTTTTTTTGTTGAAAAACCATCACGGGTTCTCTCTCTTCCTCTACCTCTCTCTTCCTCTTCCTCTCTATTCTGAAAAATCTTCTTCTGCATCTTCCTCCATACCCATAAATTGTTATTACAGTTTTATTTTTGATTTTAATAGGTGACTAAATCATACATCGAGTTTAACAAATCTCAAAGGTGGATCAAGTATCAGATCTATTTTTACTCATAAATATTATTTTCTCACAAATCTGTTTTTACTCACAAATATTTTTTCAGATCTGATTTTACTCACAAATCATACATCAGATATGTTTCTTCTCTCTCTTTCGGACAAGTTCGATTTGGTTTTTGAATTCAATTTTGTTGTTTCAGGTGTGGTGATATTCGTCGCTGGGTTGTTTTGACGGAGCCGTTTTCTCCTATCAGAAAGCACTAACAGTGTACAAAACTACTAAGAGTAAGAATCACAGTTCTGTTACTCTGGTGTTTTCTATAATATTTTTTTTAATTTGATCTGTTTGTCTCAGGCTCACTTAAGATGCTATGTGGTTATGAGATAGTGAAATTTGTGTGTGCTATTGGCTTCCTAAGCAACATTTTCATCATTGTTTAGGATCATGTGACAGAAAAGAATGAAAAAAAACTGGTTTGGAAAGGATATAAATTTAAGTCCTTTGGATAGGTAATATTGGATGTTAAATGACATGGATCAGATGCTATATGTTTGTGTCACTTTACACAGAACTGAAATGTATGTATTTATATCAATGAAGTCTGAACTTTTTGATTTTGTGGGTTCAATTTATGCATTTTCATTTTAATGGTTCAGTTTATACGTTTTGCATTTCATATGTTCGATGAAAGTTCAGTTTATGTTTTGCATTTCATAAAGATGTCAGTAAAATGCCATATTATACTTATTAAAATATCTATTTGTTTATTTTTGTCTTCATTTTGATACTAAAAATCTCAACTTTAGGTTATAGAAGATTTGTCGGTGTTGGTTCACGGCAGGCGACGGAGTATTCTGAAACAGGTTCGGTTTCAACTTTCTCTTTTTTTCTTTGAATGTTGTTTATATGTTCAGATTCAATGGGTTTCTTACTGTGAAATTCAAAGTGCAGAAATTCAAGAGAAGACATCGCACCTCCCCACTCTATCGGTGTACTATGGTTGGTAAACCGCGTCTTTAAAAGTGTTTTGAATTTCACTTATTTACTTTCAGTTAGAGATGAATGGCCAAGATTAAATACGATGGAGGTTAGTTATCAATTCTGTTACTCTTTTCTCTCTCTGCAATTTCTGTTTGTGAGTTTTTTTTTTTTGCAATATATGTTAAAATGGTTCTGTTATACAGATTTTTGTTTTGCTTTTGTGCAGAATTTTGGCTATGATTTGCTGTTAGTTTTGATGCGGTTTTAGTTTAAGTGCTGGTTGATTTATTTGCACTTCTCGGTATGCCTAGATGTATGAACCAGTTTGTATTAATGGGTTGCGTGGCTCGGTTTTGGTAAGGAACCGGTTTGGGAGTTGTTATTACTTATTGGTGTAGATTTTCCTGGTTTGTGGATCTGTTAATAGCATCTTTGTAGATGCTTAATACTGGTTGTTTGGAATTATATTTTCAACCAAATGGAAATGGAGATATATTTTAGTGGTTATATGGAGATTTGGTTTGAGTCTCCAAATTCATGTGCTTTCTATTTAGAGATTAGTTAGTTTAATTTTCTTATTTTACTCTATCAATTGTTATCAGACTAAGAAGAAATTACTTAAATTTTGATAGAAGAAAGATCATGAGTTTTACAAAATAATTAGCATTGATGATATTGATAATTTTGCAGATTATAAAGAGGAGGTTGTTTTAAGCTTAGGGGATCTTAAAAGTTTCGGTTTCAGAGAACTCCAACATGCAATTTAGAGTTTCAGCTCCAAGAATATACTGGGTGCTGGAGGTTTTAGCAATGTTATTGATTTTATGTTTTAATGTTTTTTTTTAATTTTAAATATTCGAAATAAATTACTTATGGAATTGAAAATTTTAATTTATTACTATTTAATGTCAAATTGTTATTTTTTATTAATGGGAGATAATGATAAATTACACCAATAATGTTACATAATTTTTTTAGATTCTATTTATTATTAAATTTTTTTAGCTTCTATTATTCACCTATTTTATAACAAAATTATATTTTTTATTAAAACATTTTATTGATCTAAATATTTTTACAGGTGCCAGACATTTTTCTATATATTCAATTGTTATTTTTTCACGGGTACCATACATTTTTCTATACATTCAATTATTATTTTTTCACGGGTACCAGAAATTTTTCTATACATTCAATTATTATTTTTTCACGGGTACCAGACATTTTTCTATACATTTAATTATTATTTTTTTCACAGGTATCAGACATTTTTCTATATATTCAATTATTATTTTTTCACGGATACCATACATTTTTCTATTAAAAAATATACAACTGAAACAAATGCGCGCCCTGTACCAGAACCCGTGCGAACGCACGGGTTTGTTACTAGTTTAATTTTATAAATAATCATGTCCTTCGAGGCATAACCATGAGTTACCATTGGTTTAGATGTAAAAGAACCTTTTGGCACCTTATTGATCCAAAAGCCTAATACAAATATAACTGACATTAAGAATAAGATTAAAGATCAAATATACTTGATAGATAAATTTGGGCATAACACAATGATCACATCAAATATATAATTTAATAAAAGTAATAAATGTGCAAACTTGTTGAAATATGTCTTGATTGGGTTCTTTTAATTTTTCTGTTCAAATGCTAAAATAATTTCCCTCAAAGCGAAGTTGGTTGCTTATAATTTGAAATGATTTTTAAAACTGAATTTTGTGTTTCTAATAAAAACTATTCTATGAAAAACTAGTTGGTAGAATGAGTTATTCTTTTGGAGAATCATGCCTTAAGCCATCATATGTTTTTAGGCCAAATTCGATGGGAGAACTACAGATATTTTGCAATCTTAAGTTTTGCACCATCATTTTGATTTGTGTTGTACAAATATTTTAAATTGAAAGGAAAATTGTTTAAATTTAAAATGTTGGATAACCTCATAACTAGCACTTGTTTGATGTCATTAGTTTGACACATTATTATGAAATTTAGGGTAGATCAAATTACATACATGGACTAAGCATGGTGCTTGACCAATTTAATTTTTACGCCATTAGCTTGGATGATGGCACCTGACCCTAAGTGGTGCTTCCATTTATTTTACCAAGGCTTTTGTCTAATTAGAAAGTAATGCTTTGTCTATGCCATTTTTCCCCTTTATCAAACTAATGGAATACTTCCTCTTGATAATGCTTTTTGATTGAAAATTTATTTTTTTCTTTGTCATTATTCATTCTTGCAGTTTTCGTTTACCATAAGAGGAACATTTAGACCCTCCTAGATATCCATTATCACAAAATCAACTCGGAAGGATAATGTGTCCACTTGTTTTTTTACATTTTCTTAAACATTAGTTGGCCGTCTAATGGAGTTTTCTATGAACTGAAATACTAACCTCGTCTCTTTAATCTCTAAACAATTAAGCTTTTGGACACTAGGTTAATTCTTGATCCTAAATCTATAAGAACTTTCTGAATATCCATGTTCTCAATTGAGACTAGTAAGGGGCTCTCCCAGGATCATGTACCTTCTTTGATTATTATACTATAATTTCCTTCTATCTAGACAGGTCTATGTTCAAGATATGAATATTTGTGCATGATGAAATCTAAGAGCCTTTGTTTCTCCTTGGTCCAATTTTCGTTAAACACCTCGCCAGAGTCTTCAACATGTTGATTTTGTTCTGTAACAAAAACACCATAATGAATTAGTGTATTCTACATATAGGCCTCAACTTATTTTTATGTGCTTGACTAACTAACCTATTTGAATTTCCAAACTCCTCATATAAGCCTCAACTTATTTTTTACAAGCCATAAATGTTTTTGATGAATTGATTTAGAATATTTTCCAGCTTCTTTACCGTTATTGGTTAACTTTAATAGCTCTGAAATTGTTATCTGTTGAATGGTCCAACGTCCTGTCTCCATCGATGACCATAATTATTTCCTCTTGGAAATTATTGTTTTTCCCTAGTAAGGATTTTTCCTTTGGTTGTTCACATTATTGATTTACTCATCACTAAGGGGACAATATCTAATTGTTCACCTGCTCACAATCAACAAACATAAATTTGTTTGGTCTTACAAAAAAATTATTTTATTTATTTGAATTGTTGTGGAAGTTTGGATCGTTGCTTTGATAGTTTCTCCATATTTGCGTCAATAATTTGTTTTGTGGAAGTATTGCATAGTTTGTATCCAACTATAATATCCATGGTTTTATTTGACTATTGCCTCAATTGTATTAACCTTAGTGGTTACTAAATGACATTCTATCAATGGTATCAAGTGATTCTTCAAAATCTTTGGCATTAATGAACCACATGTGGCATCTAGAAACCAATTTAGTTGTTGTAAAAGATCATTTCTGAAGATGTGGATCTGAATTAAGTCATCAAAACTTTCATTTGGGTAATTCCTTAGCATTGACGGGTACCTTTCTCATACTTTACACGGGATCTCATTTGCACCTTTTTAAAAGACTTACATCGTTGTTCTAGCTTCCATAAATTTATTTTTAAAGAAAGAATGGTTAAGAAACTTGTCTTTCAACACATTAATTTGTCTTAGATTGTGTAGCGTGATTAAGGTACTAATCCTTTGCCTTCCCTGTGAAAGATTGGGGAGATAACCTTACAAACAATGTTTATTTTTTAAAAAGCTGAAAACACTTGAAATTGCGGGGATGTTATACGTCCTCTAAACAAACTCAAAAATTTTAAGAAAATATTGGTTCATAACTTTTGTCAAGCACGCAAAAATTGGTTTTGAATATTACCAGCACTTCCAGCACTTGGGTATCAATTCCTTTCGGTGAATCAAGATACTGAAACTTCTTTTCCTTATTATTGATAACACCTGGGCACCAATGGATATTATGTTGAATAGGTACAAATATCTGGATATAACAACAAGTCGGCAAAAAATCAGATCAGAGCTAATTGGTCGTAAGCAAAACAAAATTTGTTAAAGCTTCACAAGGAGTAACAGGCCCCCAATTCTTAAAGAATTAGCTACATAATGTGAATTTATTTTTACTAAAATTTATAGTAAGTAATCATGACAAGCAATATTTTCAATCTTCAACGCAAAACATTTGAAGGTATTTTATTCCAAAAAATTCTTATCAACAGTGTGTTGCTTTCCATGAAAGCTGAAAAAGTTTTACAAAACATGTCTCCAAACATGTTGGCCTTATATCAGTTCGTCCCAACCAAATGAGCGTGAAGCGTTAGATATGGAATTCCATCTTCTTAACCGAATCTAAACATTCTCTCAATCACAAAATTAGGATTTTGAACTTCTCACGATTCCAATGATGAAAGAAACCAACGGAAACAACAGTGTTGAAAAGCCAGATCAAGAACAAGATCTAGGTCTCTATTTCCTAGAGCTCTGTCGCAGGAAAGTGAAGGAAGAATTGGAAGATTACGACGGTGATGATGAGAAGGAAGAATCTCTGATTGAGCTCAATACTTTGAATAGTTCGGGAGGTTTTGTTTTGGTGGCGACGAATACGCTTTCAGGGAAGTATGTGAATGTTAACCTTCACGGTCATGATGTTGGTGTTATTTAAGCTAATAGAGTTGCTCTGATGAAGTGGATTGTTTACTATTTTGAGATTACTATTAACTAGTAGGGGTGTGCAAAAAAACTGATTCACAGGAACCATTTTCAAAAATCTGGTGCACCTATTTTAAAAATCCATATTATTTAACTTAAAAACTGATCCAGATCCATTTCATTAAAACCACAAAAAAAAAATCAATACCCACTTTTTAAAACCAATATATGAATGGTTAACCAATGTGCTCTTCACCTTGTCTCTGATTCATGGTCATAAAATATAGATATCAAGGCAACATTTAACTACACATTAGTGCATTGCCATGAGTTTTAGCGGTGGTTTTCATTAATCCTCTCTCAAGTTGAAATCTCCCTTTATAATATTATTTTTTTATCGTGACTCTCAATTTATGGAATAATGGTACTAACACATACTGAAATGCCGCTACTTACCATCTATGCCACATTTACACAGGTTGCAGTAATTCATATTTAATTATGTAATTTTATTACTATGTCATTCTATGCATTTAAAAAAAATCTAATAAAAACATTTAGATTTTCAAAATCACAGCGCATTTTTGATTTGTTACTATGTTTCTCGCCCTTTCTTATTATTTATTATTTCTATTGACTCTATATTCTTTTGAAAATCAAACTATTGTTGATCGGATTTCTTAAATATCATAGTTGAGATTTAAGACCCACCACCGTCGAGAGGTTATTGCTTTCAAAAATGGATTTAAAACGATTCGATGGAGTTAATTAGGAAAAAGTTGTTTGAATTGAAAACTGAATTTTAATCAAAACAAGTTTGAGAAAAATTTGGTTTTAAAACTAGTCCAACCCAAAACTGGTTTTTGGTATAAACCGGTTTTGAACCAAACCAAATTAAATATAAACCAGTTTTTTAAAAATAAACCAATTTCATTAAAGTGGTTTTAAGAACCAAAATGAACCATACATTTGGTTCAATTTGGTTTGGTTTGTAAACCATGCACACCCCTACTGTTAAGAATGTTGGTGTTAAAGGTCAGGTTTCGATTGGGTTTACATCGGAGAATTTCAAGATGAGGAGATAGCCTGGGTGAGAAACTCTCTATTTCTGAATTTTTTTAGAATTTTCATTTCTTGTTTTCACCTTCAATTGCAAAACTGGTATATGTTTTTGATATAGATAGAATAAGATTTTTTGTGTGAATCAATTGGATGAGGATATGTTTGTGGTGAACTTAATGTGTTCTTGCTATGTTTACCATAACATTGTTTGTGTGGATCAATTGGATGAGGCAAAGTTTGGTTCTTGTAATATAATCGCTGTAGCGAAATTTGCTCACAAGGTGTTTGACAAAAGTTCAGAACCAATGTTTTCCTAAAATTTTCTGAGTTTGTTTAGAGGAGGTTTAAAACCCCCGCAATTTTCAAGGGTTTTTTTTTAGCTTTTTGCCAAGTTGGTTTCCATGTGGCGTGCCACATCAGCTTTCGTTAATGAAAGTTGACGACAGGAACCTGGAAAATTTTATGAGAACCATTGTTTGAAGGAAAATTTTAGAGAGATTAAAAGCGAAAATTGAGATATTTATAAAGACCACAAACATATTTAACTCTATCATAAATAAGTTAAATTTTTCCTTCTCAGGTAACAACGCTATTTTGTTGGTTTTACTTTTGCGGTATTTAAATAGAAAATATTGTAATGGTTGTACCAACAAAAAATTCTAATATAGTTATTAAGATTATCAAATCCACGTGAAATGAAAAATATAACATAATTACAATGATTAAAATTCTAAATATGAAATAAGGTTTAGTTTTGAAAAAGATTTGAAGTTCACATAGAGAGAAAAAATAACATAATATAAATAAAAGTTATGGAGAGTGTTGGTGTTAGATGTTGTAAGTAATGTTTATTATAATATAGAATATAAAAACATTATGCTTCAATAGTATATGTTAAAACCACGTCTAGATCTATATCTAGATTCTAACTCATGATAAATGATTCTCTATGTATAAATCTAACAGTACCTTTCAATATTAGTTAGATCCACATATCATGTTATAGACGATCATTTTATTTAAGGATCATTTATTCAAGGTATAACTGTGAGTTAACCTTGGTCTAGACCTAAGAGATACTCTCGACACTTCATAGATCCACAAGTATAATACAAATATAATAGGAATTAAGAATAAGATGAACTAACATATATGTTGTATAGATCAATCTAGGCATAACTCCATGATCACATCAAATACATAAAATAAATAATAATGTACAAACCAAACCCTAAAAAGAGAGAAGTTAGATACACATGGCAATTTTAGCTAGATACAAAGTGAAGAAGAAGAACCTCCATATAAGACAATATGACATTCCTAGATTGGCTCCTTTAACAAATCGTCGATATTATAACAACTTCAGCTTTCTCTCATTGATAGTTTTACTAAACTATAAACTAATACATACTATGATTTATTTATTTTTAGAAAACAAGATATCATTAAAGGGAGAACTAAGGGTTCTCCAACCCGATTACAAAAGGTGGAAACGGGAAAACCCCTCCAAAAGAAAAATTACAAACCAATTAAATTACGAGATATAGTACAACGGTTCCTTACTAAACTCGTAGAAAGAATAATTGGGTTGAGTAATTTTTCCACAAAAAGACCATCTCCAAGCTAACAACTTAATGTTCCAAACAACGTTGTTAACACTCCAAGCTTCTTTACGAAAACAAACCCCGTTCCTAACCAACCAAAGGCACCAAGTTGTTGCAAACCATATAATATTCGATTTTCTATCCAACACCAATTTACTATGGAAGAACATGTGCCAATCCATAAAACTCGATAAGCACTCTTCTTCGTAACAAACCCCTTTACCCACCCAAAACGCTATATCATTCCAAATATTTTTCACCACCAAACAACCAAAAAACAAATGATCCCTATTCTCCTTACTAATGCCACAAAAAATGCACTTTAAATCCTCCGAGGGTAAAGACATACCTCGATTCTCCAAGAGGTCCTTCGTAGGGAGCCTATTGTGAAATAACCTCCAACCAAAAGCCTTTATTTTGAAAGGAGCATCCATAACCCATAAAAGATCAAAAACTTCCGCGTGTTTAACTTGGGGACCATAAGGAATGAAAGACTTTTCGTATTGCTCATAACAAGATGCAACCGAGAACTCTCTCTCCACATTACCATTCCAAACCACGGTATCCTTGCCTACCGACCAACCATTGAAATTCTTCAAGCGGTTCTTTAAAGACAACAAAAAGCCCCTAAGGGCCGAATCATCCATCACGGAACCGGGAAGACCTAAATCCCCCCACCTCCATTCATACTCCAACCACCCTCCCATTGCCGCCACCGACACCTTTTTAAGGCGAGAAGCAAAAAATAAATCCGGAAAAGCCTCTCTCAAAACTATATCATCCAACCACTTTGATTACCAAAATGGGGCATTATATCCATTGCGAATAACAAAACTACAACTACCAACAATCGAATCATTCATACCAAGGGAAGAAAAAGATGAAGAAGAATTAATTTTTAAGATGTCTTTCCACCATAAAGAAGAGAGGGACGATAAAGGTACCTTACTATCCGATTCGGGCACCATGGAAGAGAGATCACCGTACCGCACTTTCAATACGTTATACCACAAAGAGTTATGACCTTGAAGAATCCGCCACCTCCATTTGTTTAGAAGCGCCAAGTTGAACAAAGCCAAATTCTTCACCCCTAAACCACCATATTTCCTCGGTAAAGTGACAACCCCCCCCCCTTTATCCAATAAATACATCTTTTATCTTCCATGTCGCCCCATAAAAATCTACTTTGAACACTAGTGAACAACTTCACCACCTTCTTCGGCATCTTGTAAAACGACATAGTAAATATGCATAAAGAACTAAGCACCGATTTAAGAAGAGTAATTCTACCTCCCAAATTCAAAAACCGATTAGACCATCCTTCCAAACGATTCCTCATTTTTAACAAAAGAGGTTTCCAAGTAGCTTCCTTTCTTGGATTAAATCCAATAGGAATGCCCAAAAAGTAAAAGTTACTCTCCTCCACCTTACAAGAAAGAAAATTGGAAGCCGCCTCCAAAAAGTGCTCATTAGTATTAATACCAATCAACTTGCTTTTATTATAATTAATACCGAGACCCGAGACTATTTCGAAAGCCCGGAGAACCGCTCGAACCGCCCACAAATGTTTCCAACTTCCTTCCCCCACAAGTAACGTGTCGTCCGCAAATTGGAGAATATCCACTTTGCAATTAGCATTGAAGGAGTAGTTTTGAAATTCACCCAATTGAATGGACTTCTTCACAAGACCCGAAAGACCTTCCACTACTAAAACAAAAAGAAAAGGTGAAAGAGGATCACCTTGCCGTAAGCCTTTATGCACCTTGAACTCCTTAGTTGGACTTCCATTTACTAGAACCGACATGTTACTAGAAAAAACCAACATCTCCATCCACTTCCTCCACTTTTCCCCGAACCCCATCCTATTAAGCATGTACCTCAAGAAATTCCAACCTACATTATCGTACGCTTTTACAAAGTCCACCTTGAAAAGAACACAATTACGCCCTTCTTTTCTCGCATGATCCACCACCTCGTTAGCCACAATAACACCATCCAATAATTGCCTACCGGGAACAAAATCATTTTGAGAAGGAGAAATAATAGAATTAAGCACTATTTTTAATCTTCCCACCAATAGTTTGAAAACCGCCTTATACAAACAACCCACCAAGCAAATGGGTCTATAATCATTTAAATCCACCGGATTTTTTGCCTTCGGAATTAAAGTCAAGAAAGAAGATGCAATCCCTTTAGAAATCGGTCCTCCTTGGAAAAAGCAATTGAAGAAATTGATCACATCCTCTTTGATAAAGTTCCAACAATTTTCAAAAAAAGGAAAGAGAATCCGTCGGGACCCGGACTCTTCACCCCACCACACTCCCAAACCGCCTTTTTAATCTCACATTCAAGGAAAGATTTCTCAAGATCCTCCGCCTCTCCCCTACTAATAGATTTAAAAGGGATACCATCCAAAGTAGGTCGGAAAGGTTCCGATTCGGAAAACTTCTTCTCAAAATGAGAGAACACCTCCTCCCTAACCTCTTCCACCGTTTCTACCAATCCTCTCGAAGAATTAATAGGACCTATATGGTTTTGTCTTCTTCTTTGTCTCATAACTTTATGAAAAAAGGCATTATTCGAATCACCCTCCTTAAGCCACAAAAGTCTAGATCTTTGCAAAAGCATATTCTCTTTCATCCTTACATTCCTCCAAAATCTACCCGTCGCCTCCTTTCTAAGAACGATGTCATCATCAAAAGAGGAAGGAGATAAAGGATTGAAAACTAATCTTTCATCCACAGAGTTTATGTCATGAACTCCTTCATCAATCTCAAGATCAATCTTCCTGAATACTTCTTTATTCCAAATCTTGATTTTGTCTTTAATAAGTCTAAGCTTCTCCTTCAAGATATAATCGCCTCTCCCGTGGACCACCATATTTTTCCACTCCTTTTCCACAAAAGGCACGAAAGAGTCGTTGGAGAACCATTCATTGTTGAATTTGAACGGTTTAGGCCCCCAATTGTGATTATCCGTCATAATCCAAATTGGACAATGATCCGAGATATCCCTATCACCAATCATTTGGCCAACAACATCCCACCTATTCACCACCGTACTAGATAAAAGGAATCGGTCAATCCGGCTCTTAGAATTACCATCACCGCTAAACCACGAAAACTTTTTTCCCTTGCAAGGAACATCCACCAAGTCGCTCAAGAGAATGAATTCCGCAAACAACTCATCTTCTTTGCTAAAGGCCCTAGCCTCCATACCTTTTCTCTCCCTATTATTCTTTATCGCATTAAAATCTCCTCCCATAATCCACTCCCCATCAAAGAATTTCTTCTTCAAATCAAGCAACTCGGCGCACAAAATCTTCTTCTTCACTAGATCGCAAGACGAGTAAATATTCACCACATAATAATACTCATCTTTCCACCGCACTTTTATCCCCAAATAACCTTCCCCTCTAAAACTCGTTATCACCTCCATATTATCCTTTTTCCACAAAGTGATTAAACCCCCCGCTCTTCCCACCGAATTTGTGGAAGAAAATCCAATCTCCGGATGGCTCCAACAACTAGAAGCAACCTCCTCACACATGTTAGACACTTTCGTTTCTTGAATAAGAAAAATATCCGCATTTCCTTTTTTAATAATAGAGCTCAATCTCCTCCTTTTGAGCATATTTGCTCCCCCTCTAATATTTAATGATCCAATAATCATTGCACAAGATTTGATAACTCCTTCCTTCCTTCCACTTCTAATCCTCCTCCTTGAATTCCTTCTACACCCCGGCTCCCACTATTCCTTCCCTCGACATCCACCACTCCCATAGCAACAATTGCCGCCCACAATCTATTCTCCACATCCCTTTTTAAAAACTCCCATTGTCTTCCATTGTTTCGACGGATATCCGAGTCTTCCGATTGATTCCCATAAGACCTTGAAAAACTATTATTAAGATTACTAATGTTATTCTCCTTATTCTCTACCACCGTCTCTTTCTTCTTTCCCTTGAGACCCCCCTTTAAACAGCTCCCCCCTTTAACCCTCCCCTTCTTGCTTTTTCCAGCTTCCCCACCATTTAAAGAAAACAGTTTGATTTTTTTCCTCCCCCCTTACCAAAATTCCCTTCCTTAGAACATTGCCTCACATCCTGATAGTGGCCCCCCGTGTTGCTGACATAAGAATTTCCTGCACAGTTTTCATTTCCTTCCTCACGAGGAGTAACCGCCTTAGAGTTATCCTCCAAAGTAGTACCGCTATTGTTTCCTTCGATGTGGCCACCACTGCCTCTAAGAAAACCACTCTTGCATCTTCTTTCTGTAACGTTTCGGGCATTAGAAATACAACAGTCGAACAAACCACCCTCCGCCTTGCTGTCCTGAGCAGCTGACGCCCCTTTGGCTGCATCCGCCATCACCCCAACACTGATCGGACCCTTCAGCACAGTTACATCGTTAGCCAAAAACTGCTGGATACTGTCCGAAGATTCCTCACCGCCAGCATTAGATTCAGGAACAGACGAGACATCGTGCCAAGCAAAATCAGAATCAGAGGAGGAAACGTCGTCATCCGATTGAGTCTTCTGTTTGCGAATTTCCTTCTGGTACCATCCTGCTGCATCTTCCCTAATGTACAATTTCCAACAAGAACCATCGATAATAACAGAAATAGTGTCGGGGATCGACAACGATAGGGGTATATTCACCATAATTCTTGCAACATCCAACACCTCCCGTTTGGCCGTGTCTTCGTCCACGCAAATGAATCTTCCCCAAGACTGAGCCAAGGCCTCAAAAAAATCAGAGCACCAAGCATGAGTCGGTAATCCGTATATCCTGAACCACGCGTCCCTTGACGAGTCAATCATGTTAGGCTCCCACTTCTCAATATGCGTAAACCACGACTGCCACCATCTTTCACCTTCCTTGGTCAGATCGTTTATGAAACCTTCCTCTCTTTCTTCAAGTAAACAACTATTACCACCTATCGTTTATAATGAGTCTGCACATTATAAGCGGAACCCAAAATACATACCTTCCCGACATAAGCTTTCTCAAGTCTGCCTCCTACCTCACTGTTGGATTGGAACTTAAGCACAGCTCTCGCAACCACATTATCCTCTTTCTCCTTCACCGATACTCCCACAGCTTCAGCATAAGATGAAAAGGGCATGTTCTGCCCCACAGATACCGCAACCCTCCGTACCTCCTTACCTCTCCAACCGTCCCTTTTAATTAATGATGACGTCGCGCCCCCGTTCGACCACACTTCTCTATTGAATCTGGGCAGATTAACATGGATTTTCTTGCCCTCGATCAGGATGTTGTCCAACCGAATAGCTAGAATCCTTTCGTCTTCCACCTCGGTGAATCTAGCAAAACCGAAGCGCTTTCCAAACTTTTTTCTCCTCGGAGAAATAGCAACCTCAACGACATTGCCGGAGCATCCAAAAAGTTTGAATAAGTTCTTCGCAGAATAATCTTCTGGAAACGCTGAGACATACATCGAGGTTACAGCACCAGAAGAAGCGTTCTGATTCCTCCCTCCAAACGAAAAAGTGTCCCATCTCCCTCCAGTACGTTTCGAGTAAGATACAGTTGTCCAACCTCCCTTCTGCATAAGGATAGAAAAGACGAAGCGGAAGAAAAACGAAAAACCCAGACCAAACAGAGTCAGATGCCGTTAACTCCACCTGCGTGTTACCAAAGGTATCAATCAACCCATGAAGCTGCCAGACACACACAGCCCCTCAACAAGGTCCCTGACCCTAGAGCCAGGAGTTTAAACCAAAATCGAGAAAGTTGTTGTATCCCAACGAAATCAGAGCTGACTCAAACCCATACCATGCGCAAAATGAAACAAGGAGTAAACAGAAAGAAGCACAGACAAACCGCCGGGTGAGAAAACAGAGACGCGAAGTTGGAGAAGAAGCCCCAAAAACCTCAATCGCCTTAGGGCGCACTATAGGAAATCTATAAATTCTACCAACGAGATCTCCTTTGGTTTGCTTAACTCTTAAGTCTTTCTTATCAACCACCTGTGTTTTGCCTCCTTAAATGTTCAAAGCGAGCTATAACTTCACCCAACAAATTTTCCATGTTATTGACCCTTTATGTTCTATCTTAGATTCTCTAGTCAAACTCAAATTCACTTAATGAATTCTACTTATTTTTCTAGTCATGACTGATGTTTCATTTTCCTTGATCAAGTCATAAAATTTTCAACAAATTTGACATGACTTTGACTTCTAGGTCTCAGGTCAAATGGTATACTATGGCTTGATAAGTGCCAAAATGTACTTATTTTGTGTATGTAAATAGTGGCACTTATCGATACTTTTGTTAATACCGTTTGAATAATTCCCCGTTTTATGTATAAATACGTATACTTTGTGAATAGTTGTATTTTCATATACTTTTGTACCATTTGATAGTTTTTCCTTTGTTTTTAGAGGTATTCATGCTTATTGGAGCCTTGAGGAATAAAGTGTCAAAGACACGTCTTCGATTTCGCAATTTTGGTGAAAGCCCGCTTAGCCACCATCAAGCGGACTTCCAAATACTCAAAATAAGGATGACCAAAATCATCATTTTGGTTTCCATTCATTCATTATTGGATAGAGCATTGAATAAGCTTTCCAACGCTTCGAACCGGACGCAATTCGGAGTTACGGTTCTCGAGTTATGGCGAAAACAAAATCTGATTTTTAGCAGACTCCGCTAAGCGGAGGGGGTCCGCTGAGCGGAGCTCCAGCGGAGCAAATCAGCGTCTGGAAGCAATTTTGAGTCCGCTGAGCGGAGGGGGTCCGCTAAGCGAACCTGCTAAGACAGCAGCTCGTTAAAAGGGGCCAAAATCACATTTTTAGGTCATGGTTTGGGTATTTTTGAGTCCCAACACCATCAACTTCATTCTTAGAGTAGAATTGGCTTAGAAAACAACTTCCAAGATTGCATAAGGATGATCGGGGGTGGATTGAGCGTCGAACGGAGCTGACAAACCGGGAGATTTTCGGTTCATTTCTCTTCTTCTTTGTGTATTTCTCTTTAGTTGGGTTTGTTTGTATATTTACTTGAATCTTATGTATATTTACCGATTATAATGTTATATTTAACTTGCTTTACGAATCTGTGTTGATGTTATCCTGGATTTTTGCTCTATGCTGGGGATTTGGGGTGCTTTAGAGATAAACTTCTTGAATCCTTATCTAGGATGATAATCTGTTGGTTCTGAACTCTAGAGATAGATTTAGAGCTAGCATTCACTGTTTGTATCTGTTCTTAATGCTTTCGTGTTTGAGCGGCGCGCGAGAGATCGCCGACGCGAGAATACGGATGTTCTCGCGACTTCGCGTTAGAGATAACCTTAGTTGTGAGATGATCTCATTTGTGCTCCAGAGATGGACGCTTATGTGAGAGATACGTGATGGCATAGATGAGTATCGTAGGTTGAGTATAACAGGTTGGTAAGTGTATGTTTGTGAAGAGTGAATATATTTACATTCCTGATAAGTTATTTCTCTTCTAAGAATGTGTTTATTCTTTTCCTGTCTATATCTTTGTTTACTTTTTGCTCATTCAATCCAAAGCTTGAAACCATAGAAACTGTTGAATGGCATCTCTCCATCTCTGAGGACGATAATTCCCGGATCAATATTTCCAAATCTTTTTTGTTGCTTGCCCTATACTGCATTCAACAAAATGGCGCCGTTGCCGGGGATGGTTGTGATTGCATCGCAATAGTTTCCGTAGTCTTGAGCTTTGTATATAACGAATATATTGTATAGTTTCACTTGTATATTTTCACTTGTATATGTTTACTTGTTAACATTCACTAACTTTTCTCTTTTTGTATGATAATAGTTGTTTTTGTTCCATACTTGTGCATATGTGTTGGTTTGTGTACATAGCTGTATACTTGCGTTTTCTTTTATGTTCGTATAATTGTTGTATATATTTGTACTCGTAATGTTTGTTGAGTGGTTGGTTAGGACACTTTCTTTAGGCTTGCGCGGTGAGACGTCACCGTGGCATGACGGGAGGAAGCTACTTTCCAAACACCGAAACAATAAAGGCGTCGAGCTAACGACGTAAAACAAGCGCTTGTTGGGAGGCACCCCAACGGTTGTAAATATTGTTTATATTTCTGTTTATATGGTATTTAGGTGAAGTGGAAGAAAATTGGAACAGCTGTTTCTGTTCTGATTTTTCAGGTTTTTCTGTCATCCGCTAAGCGAGCCTAGCTCCGCTAAGCGATGACAGTAAAATTTTGTTTTCTTGCTTAGTATCAGTGGGGTTCCTATTCCACTTGGTTCACTCCTTTTTCCCACTCTCACCAAGGCTAATTAGTAGTATATACTAGTTTTGTTTTTCTAATTCTTTTGTTGGTTGTTTGTACTCAAATTTTGTCGGTAATTTGAAGATTTTTGAGGTGATTTTCCAAAGCTTTAGTGTTTCAACTTGCGGATGTATGGTAGGATATTGTTTTTGAATTCGTATAATTCAAGGTACTCATTTATCGCTTTCTATAGCATAACATGTTTAAGAAACTTTTCATTTGTACAATTACCATACAATTCATTCTTTTGCATTACTTGCTTGTTGATTGAATCACTTTAGTTCCCAAACCATAAATGTGAGGAAGCTTTCCATTATTCACATATGCTGGAGGCCACAATCTTTGTTTTAACTGGATTTTATTATGCTTAATCTTTTATTTATGTTGATTTTATGAAAGCATGAAAAGGATCAAGGCATTTTGTTTCATTTTGAGCACAACCACCATAACCAAATAGTTAAATTCACCTTGTGAGTGTGTGATCATTTGTTAACCCTTTTGAGCCTTTTTATCAATGTCCATGTTGTTTTTGCTAAATGCTTATCTTTGAGTGTTTAGTTCTCATTTTTGCATGGATGATTGATTCTTTGTTTTCTTGAACCTCAACCACGATTTTTGGTATGAACTTTTACCTTGCCTTAGAAAGTAGGGAGTATTCACATGATGATGTGGTTGAATTCAAGTTGGGGAGAGAAATGGTTGTGTACTTATTTGGTTGTTGCTATGAGGTTGAAAAGAAAGAAAAAGAAAAAAAATGTGAAAAGAAAAGAAAAAAAAAGTGAAAAAGTTTTGAAAAAAGAAAAAGAAAAGAGAAGTGAAT
Organism: Vicia villosa; assembly: GCF_029867415.1. Lineage (NCBI taxonomy): Eukaryota > Viridiplantae > Streptophyta > Magnoliopsida > Fabales > Fabaceae > Vicia > Vicia villosa. Next base: position 151,572,404 of record NC_081184.1, on the reverse strand, counting down.
AAATGTGCTAATAAGTATTGTGATTGGTTTGAGAAACTTATGGTTATGGAAGAAGTTTAATCGAGGTTTTGTTGTTTGAATCTTTGGTGGATTGATCACTCCCTTAGGTTTAGGCAAGTTTTTGTTTCGATTAGCCTTAGGATATATCCCTTGTTTGTTAACCAAGCCACATTGCAACCTTGAAAAGTCCTTGTGATTCTTGCTTTTGTATCTTCAATGTGATTTTTGGATGAATGCATAATTTAATCTTTTGTTTGCAAGATTGTTGGATGAGTGTTAAAAGTCCTTCACCTTTGTGTGTTCTTCATCCATTGATGAAATTTTGCTAGGTGTGATTCATGAGATAGCATGTATTGGTTTAGAATGTTTTGCATGATTTTTGTACTTAGGATTAGTTTCATTTATATGTTGTCGTTGTAGTATAGTGGTAAGTATTTACTTTGTTTATACGTTTTTATATTGAGCCATACATTTGTTTTTGGTTTTTCTAAACTTGTTGATTCACAATTCTTTGGTTTATTACTTTCAATTCTTTGATTTATTTGACATTGTTTGAGGACAAACAAAGTTTCAAGTTGGGGAGAGTTTGATAAGTGCCAAAATGTACTTATTTTGTGTATGTAAATAGTGGCACTTATCGATACTTTTGTTAATACCGTTTGAATAATTCCCCGTTTTATGTATAAATACGTATACTTTGTGAATAGTTGTATTTTCATATACTTTTGTACCATTTGATAGTTTTTCCTTTGTTTTTATAGGTATTCATGCTTATTGGAGCCTTGAGGAATAAAGTGTCAAAGACACGGCTTCGATTTCGCAATTTTGGTGAAAGCCCGCTTAGCCACCATCAAGCGGACTTCCAAATACTCAAAATAAGGATGACCAAAATCATCATTTTGGTTTCCATTCATTCATTATTGGATAGAGCATTGAATAAGCTTTCCAACGCTTCGAACCAGGCGCAATTTGGAGTTACGGTTCTCGAGTTATGGCGAAAACAAAATCTGATTTTTAGCAGACTCCGCTAAGCGGAGGGGGTCCGCTGAGCGGAGCTCCAGCGGAGCAAATCAGCGTCTGGAAGCAATTTTGAGTCCGCTGAGCGGAGGGGGTCCGCTAAGCGGACCTGCTAAGACAGCAGCTCGTTAAAAGGGGCCAAAATCACATTTTTAGGTCATGGTTTGGGTATTTTTGAGTCCCAACACCATCAACTTCATTCTTAGAGTAGAATTGGCTTAGAAAACAACTTCCAAGGTTGCATAAGGATGATCGGGGGTGGATTGAGCGTCGAACGGAGCTGACAAACCGGGAGATTTTCGGTTCATTTCTCTTCTTCTTTGTGTATTTCTCTTTAGTTGGGTTTGTTTGTATATTTACTTGAATCTTATGTATATTTACCGATTATAATGTTATATTTAACTTGCTTTACGAATCTGTGTTGATGTTATCCTGGATTTTTGCTCTATGCTGGGGATTTGGGGTGCTTTAGAGATAAACTTCTTGAATCCTTATCTAGGATGATAATCTGTTGGTTCTGAACTCTAGAGATAGATTTAGAGCTAGCATTCACTGTTTGTATCTGTTCTTAATGCTTTCGTGTTTGAGCGGCGCGCGAGAGATCGCCGACGCGAGAATACGGATGTTCTCGCGACTTCGCGTTAGAGATAACCTTAGTTGTGAGATGATCTCATTTGTGCTCCAGAGATGGACGCTTATGTGAGAGATACGTGATGGCATAGATGAGTATCGTAGGTTGAGTATAACAGGTTGGTAAGTGTATGTTTGTGAAGAGTGAATATATTTACATTCCTGATAAGTTATTTCTCTTCTAAGAATGTGTTTATTCTTTTCCTGTCTATATCTTTGTTTACTTTTTGCTCATTCAATCCAAAGCTCGAAACCATAGAAACTGTTGAATGGCATCTCTCCATCTCTGAGGACGATAATTCCCGGATCAATATTTCCAAATCTTTTTTGTTGCTTGCCCTATACTGCATTCAACATGGCTCAATAGTTGATTTTTTAGATTTTCTTTTTAATCTTTCAACCTAAAAGGTATAAAATACAACCTTCATATTTATCAAAATAATTTTTATTTACCATAAATTGCAAGGTTCAATTATTACTTCATGTTAAAGTAAGTTAATAAGTGTGCCAATTTCATAGTAATAAATAGAAGAAAAAAACTTTAATCACACTACCTTCATTAAAGACACCAATAACCAAGTTATCATCCTCAATTCCTCCCAAACCTGGGACATAACATGAAAGGGGAATATTTTCACTATCAAGATGGCTCCTATTCAACCCATCCAACCAACTAATAAATACCTTGATCTCTTCAATGGTCGGAACACAGAGATACATAGTAACTCTAACCCGACCAAAAGGAAAACTCTAAGAAGAAATGTTTTTTTCATCAACCTCAACCAAAGTACAAAACATACTACCAAGACGTCGAAAAATAACTTCTCCCTATACGTTCTCTGGTGCACCCCTACATTTGAACCAAACTTTCTTGTAATTAGAAACCAATGCATGTGACTAAGGAATAAGGAACATAAAAAAAACTAACCCATAAGCGATAATCAGTCACATGGAGCTCCTACAAAAAACCTACAACCAGATAACCTGAGTATATAACAAGACGAAGAACCCTCTCAAAGAAGAGTTAGACGTGCGACAAACAAAATAAGGTGAACCTATCACAAACAAGAGAGATATTCATTTGATCTTTGTGCACCCCAAAAAAATAAGAGGATAATATAGTCACTCTGTCCTAATCAAGATGAACCCCAATCAACCTACAAGCCTCAGAGAGAGGAAGCGTAAAAAAAGGGAGGGATGGTTGTGGCCAATGTTGTTAAAATTGCAATTTAAAACTTAAACTTTAAAGATTTGATGTTTTTAGATCAACATTTCATGTTAAATTGAAGGTAAAAATGTTTTAATGAAAAATCATATCCTTGGATGATTTAAAATTATTTAAATTACTTTGAGATCAGTAAAATCGTGTATTTTATTTGTTGACCCGATTTTACCTTTTTTCGTCAACTTTTAAAAAGTTCATTTTTATATTTTGGATAATCTTTTAGAAGTCATTTTTTTTATGATTTAGTAGATAATTTATGTAATTTGATACAAGTTTATGAATATTACATTTTAGGTTGAAATAGTCTACTGGTCATGTAAGTTGGTGTATTTTTATTTTCCATCCATGTATCCCAACCATGGACACAGAACACATGTATCCCCAACCTTAGACACATAGTATTAAATTCTCTTAAGAGTTTTGCCGCTGATTATGATTCTCTCTGATTTGAGGGGTATGCAATTAATATATGAACCTTGGTACCCTAGACACACAACCCTAGACACATAGTATTAAATTCTCTTAAGAGTTTTGCCGCTGATTATGGTTCTCTCCGATTTGAGATGCAATTAATATATGAACCTTAGTACCCTAGACACATAGTATTAAATTCTCTTAAGAGTTTTGCCGCTGATTATGGTTCTCTCCGATTTGAGGGTAGAGATCCTCTCCATTTCTTGAAAGAAATGGAAGACTTCATTATTATAGTTTTGAGTATATAAACTTAAATAAATGTTAAATAAATGTCACATATCATGAAAATACGTGTTATTTATATACAAAACTATGATAATGGAAAAAATGGAGAGAGAGAGAAAAATGGAGAGGATCCTAACCCCCGATTTGAGGGTATGCAATTAATATATGAACCTTAGTACTCTAAACACACAACCCTAGACACATAGTATTAAATTCTCTTAAGAGTTTTGCCGCTCATTATGGTTCTCTCCGATTTGAGGGGTATGCAATTAATATATGAACCTTAGTACCCTAGACACACAACCCTAGACACATAGTATTAAATTCTCTTAAGAGTTTTACCGTTGATTGTGGTTATCTCCGATTTGAGGGATATGCAATTAATATATGAACCTAGGTTTGGTTGTGGCAACATCTCCTCGTTAGTGTTATCCAAGAAATCACTTTAGCTTTCTATTCACCACCTTTCCAACTACTTAACTCTTATCTCTCTTTCAAGCCCACCGTCAGTCTCAAGATAACAAGATTAACTAGAAACTTATAGCTCCTGATCCAAACATATGATAAAAGGACTTGCATTTTCTTTATATTCTTTCACACCTTTAAACTTTACAAAAACAAAAACTGTTTCTAGATTTTGCGCCGTTCCCTAAAATGAAGACATCAATGACAAAAACAAACTAGCAAAACACCTTAATCTAGACACAGACACCTCCTCGGGGAAATTCGAAATAGAATAAAACATACTCTTTCAAAAACATGGAACACCTTTCTTCAAAGAAAGCACCATCAGAACTTAAGAAAATCCAGAAGAAATCCAGAAGAAAATAACCCTAAAAGTACCAACTCTTGCATGAAAAACAAATTAAAAAGCCCCACGGATGTATGCAAAAATATATATGTAAAGTTGATTGATTACTGTCATTAACTACATTAATGTAGTGATTAAGCCACGCATATTAGCCACCCATATAAAACATAAGACTGTGGTTTTTAATTTTGGTTGACAACGGTAATTGTCGCCTCAATTGTGGTGTAATTTTGAATCACCAATGCACAGTGAATTACGTTAAACAATTTTTCTGAAATAAAAATTCTTTTTAACCTTTGCATCTGCGACCAAATTAAAACAAATAGATTAATAGCTAGAGAGACAGAAAAAGAACATAATTCATGGAACTTCTAAAAGATTCATCCATAATCTTCACCATTTATTTTAAAATTCAATGGTTCAGATTCATTCTCACATTCTCATATAAATATGTCATTCTCATATGATATGCCATATATATATATATATATATATATATATATATATATATATATATATATATATATATATATATATATATATATATATATATATATATATATATATATATATATATATATATATGTTTCATAAAAGAAATTTTGTTATCGTATGATAGATGCAATTACATTTTCTTAACTTGCTAATACAATTGCAATTATATAATTGGCACATGTTTTAAGATTAGAGAACTATGTAAGTAATTTTATTTTTTTGGGTTAATAGACATTTGCCCCCTGTCATATAGGATTAATATTTTTTTTTTTTGGATTGCCCCCTTGAAATATGAAAAGCTCTATGATTTACCCCCTAGGACCCCCTGTAAACTTGTTTTTTTTATTTATCTCCCTGGTTTTTCACTGTTTTTTACACGCTTAGGGGTACCCTAAAAATACATGGGGTAATCCAAAAAAAAAATTAATAGGGGGTAAACCGAATCTTTCCTATATGGCAGGGGGAAAATGTCTATTAACCCTATTTTTTTTAATAAGTAAAATTTGAACCTAGGGTCTGTTTGGTAAAAATAGCGGTTGACTGATAAGCTAGCTGATAGCTTATAGCTTATGACTGATAACTGATGACTTATAGTTTATAGCGGATGGTTGAGACTTATAGCTTATAAGCTCATTGAAGTGTTTGGTAAAATTAACAGTTCAATTAACTTATAAATGTAAAATGACATAAAAGATATTTAATATATAATTATTTTATTTTAAATTAAAATAAATTATAAGGGTTAAAAATGGATTTTAATTGAAATAATAAGGATAAAAAAGGAAGAAAAAGTAATAAGCTATAAGACATAAGCTAAAACGCTATATGAAATAGCGTCTGGAAAATAAGCTATAAACTAGTAAAATAAGCTATAAGCTCGTGATGAAAAGACTGTTACCAAACGGGTCTAAATTATCATATGAGCTTATAAGACATAAGACATAAGCTATAAGCTCGAAAAGTTATCTTACCAAACAGAGCCCTAGCGGATTTTGAACATAAGACCTTAAAAAGAGCACACTCTCATAAACCAGATCACACACGCGCACACAAACATAATACATATATAATATGAATTGAAAATAAGATGAAATCAGCATATATTGAATAGATTGATTTAGGCATAATGCCATGGTCACGTCAAATATATAATATAAATAATAATATACAAATTTAATCTCAACAAAACATGTGACACGGGTAGCTAGATAAAAGGTAAAGAAGCATAATCTCTCATATGAGATTTTTACTTAACTTTAAACTAACTCATACTATGTAAAAACTGATCTCAAATGAACTACCAACCTCCTTTGTTTATATATTTTCTCAGTATGGTCTCATTCGTTAAGCTAGCTATAAATTCGCCTAACAAACTCTCTTTTGACTGGCTAAACTCCTAACTCTTCTCAACCAAATTTATTTTTCCACCTTAAATTCTTTAAGTGAGCTATAATTTCGCCAAACATATTTGCCCTGCTCTTGACCCATTTGATTCTATCTCAAATTCATTGGATCGGGTTTAAATTTGCTCAGCAAATTCTAATTGTTTTTCAGCAATTATTATGTTTCATTTTCTCAGAGCCAATGATTTTAAATCTTTCAAAATAAAAGATATAAAATTGTTATTTTTAAAGAACAAAATGCGGTTGACATGGGATTGAAAGCTTTAATGCAACTGCGCTGGAATGCCACTCGAAACACATATATACTCTTTCTGAGGAATACAAAACCAATACTCTTTCTGGATTTTACAGACACCTTCCTTCAAAAGGATGTACCATTGAAAATCAGGAAGAAAATAATCCTACAAAATCAACTCTTGCATCGAAACCCAAATAAAAAGAGGCCGTATGCATGGAAACAGCCTATAATCGTGATTTGGCCGAATATATATTATTGATTGATATTTTAAAATAATTTTACAATCTCAATATATATCCTTTTTTTCTCTTTTTAGAATACCAAAACTCAATTTTCTTCTAGTTTAATAAAAATTCTTAAATTTAAACTTTTCAACGCCATATCTATCTGTGAACCGAATTTAACACCATGCAAAAGACAGACTTCGTGGAACTTCTAGCTATATTATTATACTATGATACAGGAGTAATCGTGGAAAGGGAATCTTGAAAGCTTTGCATCCAGATATAGGAGAGTTTTATCTAAAGATATTGAATTTGTTCCTTCTACTGGCATTAGTCCATTAAATGAATATATACCTGAGATATTATGTCTCAGATATGTTAGACTATAAATTATAGATTATATGTTATGAAATTTTTTAAAAGATATGTTTAGCATAATTCGTCTCACATTACATAAAATATTATCGTTCTTTAATATACGAGTAAAGAATAGAAAATTCAAACTCTAGTATTTTAATAAACCCTAGTCTTTGGATTCATCACCATACAAGATCCCAACGAATGAGTTACAAAGTTGCAAATTAATTACAAAACATTATCAAATTACAGATATCGAAGGAAAAAGATGCAGTACGTGAGAAAACAATTGAATCAAATAAACGACCATTAAAAGACCAAAAAACATAATTAGATGATCCAACAAATTTCTTTAATCAGAGAAACATAGTAGAGAAAGATGAAAGAAGATAGATGAATCTCATAAATCCTCAACTATGATTTCCCTGATTAAAAATATTCAAGGGACCAAAGGTGATATTGATACTCTAAATCGTTGGAACAAGATTGAATGTTTTGGATAGCAGGTGGAGATGCACCTATTTATAAGATGAAAATTAGGGTTTTGCTTTTGTTGAGGCTAACTAGTTAGAGATCATAAAATGGGTTAATGGGTTGGCCCAAACCTCATTATATTGAACTTAACTTAAAAATTAAACTGTTTAATTAATATTATCAATGGATTTTTATTTAAATTTAAAAAAAAAATTTAGCATTTTTTATATATTTTTTAATAGAGTAATGCTATTTAGTAAACATTTTTAGCATTTTTTAATATATATATATGAGAAGGGATCATTTGACACCGGTGTCAAAGTATTAATTTTGACACCAAATCCTACCCCTTTATTCTTAACAATTCAAAGGTTAGGATATATTTCCTTAAAAAACTCATGTGTTAGTTATAAGTGAATGTATCCTAACCTTTGAATTGTTAAGAATAAAGGGGTAGGATTTGGTGTCAAAATTAATACTTTGACACCGGTGTCAAATGATCCCTTCTCTATATATATATATATATATATATATATATATATATATATATATATATATATATATATATATATATATATATATTCATGTGTAAATTGATAATTTTTTTTAGGGTTAAATGCCATTCACCCCCTGCCATTAGGGCATGTTTCAGATTTGCCCCCTAAATCTTTTTTTTTTAAGAAGACACCCTTATAAAAGTGTAAAGCTAGTTTCACCACACCCTTTTACTACTAATGCTGACTGGACTTTGACTGATTGGCTGACGTGGCTAGTGTTGCTAACTAATATCATTAATCATTTATATTGTTATTAATTAGAATATATTACAATTAGTTATTTAATATTTCATTTTATTATTAATGATTATTATTAAGAAACAAAGAGGAATAGTTGAAACCTCAACCCCAGCCCCTCCCCTTCTCGATCGTACTCTCTCTCTCTCTCATCTTTACCAACTATCTCTCTCATCTCCATCGGCCTTTCATCTTTCTCCCAAAACCACCAAAAATCATAACACAAACCCAGAAGAAATCATGCATTCAAACCCAGACAAACCCTAATTTCCCCAAATAAATCCCTAATTCAGTCAATAATCAAGAACCAAATATCAATCCTAAGGCTAAGTGTTATTCGCGCTTACCTCTTTACCGTGAATCTCTGTATCTCAGTTTTGATGTCTTTGAATCTCCCCTTAATCCCTCTTCTTTTCTCTGTTTGAAGGTTTTGGTGTTGCGAAATGCTTCGAGCGATGGTGTTGCGAAATGCTTGAAGCTTCGATTTAGGGTCGCTGTGAAGATCGCAAAAGACTTCAATCCCCCTTCCACTCCTTCGATTTAGTTTTAATTTTAGGATTTGATTTGATTTTTAGAGTTAAATTTTTTTATTCAATTTGTTGTAAGTTTGTTTTGGATATTGAATGTAATAGATTATTGATTCAGTTGTAGAATGTTTTCCTGATTTGCGTTTGATTTTGTTGGATCTGGGTCTGAAATGAAATTAGGGTTTGAGTTGATGATGGTGGTGGCCGCCGCAGCCCAAGGTTGAAGAAAGTGAACAGGGTTCAAAACCCAAGTTGACTTAGTCAACGATTTCTTATAAATTAATAATAATATATTTTTCTTAATAATAATCATTAATAATAAAATGAACTATTAAATAACTAATTGTAATATCCTAGTTAATAACAATATAAATGATTAATGATATTAGTTGGCAACAATAGCCACGTCATCCAATCAGTCAAAGCTCAATCAACATTAGTAGTAAAAGGGTGTGGTGAAACTGGCTTTACACTTTTATAAGGGTGTCTTCTTAAAAAAAAAAAAAAAGATTCAGGGGGGGAAATCTGAAACACGCCCTAATGGCAGGGGGTGAATTGTATTTAACCCTTTTTTTTAATAGGCAACAAGATAATTCCATAAAAGTGAGTATTACGGTTCTCGAACTCGGAAGGTCAACGAACCCAGAACAACAACAAAATAAACTCATCCTATAAACAATCTAAGGGAGGGAAAACAACTCTAAAAAAGAACAACTATAGGTGATTTTACAATTATACCTTAACCACCTCCAAGACATAAATTTGATAGAATTCAAATATTCCTCAGAGCTAAAGATTCTCCCTTGAAATAAAACTGCATTCCTAAATAACCAAATGTTCTAAGGAGTAGCAAGTCAAATCAAACATAAACAAGAATGGAAGGATGACAATGATGAAGAAAATTCGCAAGATGTTGCACATTCAACAATATCTTGTCACCAATCCAAGTAGCTACAACCTTCTAAATGGAGATGAAATGAAGCAAGATTCAAAAAGATGAAGGACCGATTCTTCTTCCGGGAAACAAAAAATGCAACATGTATCCTTTGCCAACACCACCACATCTCTCTTAGCTAACTGGTCTCTAGTGGGCATTATGTCAATAGTCAATCTCCATCCAAAAATGAGAATTCTTTTTGGAGCATTAATCTCCCACAAGTTTTCCACAGTCAATCTGATATCGCTAGACCAAAACAAGGATGATCCAACCTTTGATACAAGGTTATAACAAGACTGCACCAAGAATTGACCTTCTAAGTAATTCTCCCATCTGAACTCATCTGATTCCACCTACAAAGAAAAACCAGCATCAACCAACTCATAAAACTCCTCCATAATCAGTTGATCCTCATCGACAATGCCAAAAGAAAGTAGTTCTGCCATTGTAAACCCTGCAAGAAATGTTAGATGAAAAGAAATTGATAATGTCATCATTTGATTTGTCCATCATAATGAGGTCTCTCCACCAAAATGAATCCTTTATGTTGATCACATCCTTATTACTAGTAAAAAGTTTAACCACCAGATTAGTGTATCTCTGCCGAAGTAAACCACTCCATAAAGCCTCTATATCCTTAATAATCCTCCATTTCATCAAAAGGGATTTATTAAACAATTCTATGTTTTTATCCCAAAACCTCCATTATTCACTAGACTACAAACCGTATCCCAGTTAACCCAGTGAATGGTTCTCTTATTCACATTATCCCTCCATAAAAAATTGCTTTGAATTCTCCTAATCTCTTTCAAGACTTTGACCAGAGCCTTGTAAAAAGACAGAGAGTATATAGGAAAAGCGTTTAACACAGCGTTAATCATCACCATTCTATCTCTCATAGAAAGGTTCTTACATTTCCAAGACAATAGCTTATTGCGAAGATTCTTCAGCAGGTCGTTCCACAAATAAACTTCTCTTGGGTTTTCCCGTATCATTACTCCTAAAAATCTGCAATGAAAATGACCAATGCTCTAAGACAAAAAGGAAGAAGCCGATAACATACTTTAATCACTCATGTTGATCCAAAAAATGTTACTCTTGTGGAAATTAACTCTCATTCCTGATATTAACTCAAAATCTCTCAAAATTAAATTCAAGCTCCAAATATTTATCTCGAGAATAATGGTATCATCGGCGAACTGAAGAATGTCAACTTTGAGATCCTCGTTAACAAGAAAACTGGCGTATTTTCCAATCTCCACTACTCTTTTCACCAATCGAGTTAAACCTTTCATATTCAGAACAAAGAGAAAGGGAGATAAGGGATCTCCCTGTCTAAGCTCCATTTCTACCACAAAGTCCTTAGTGACTCCACCATTCACCAACACCGACATAGAACTGCAAAAAAAAACACATGCCTTCATCCACTTGATCCACTTGGCTCCAAACCCCATTTTACACAAGACAAATCTTAGGTAATTACAACTAACATTGTCACACGCCTTTTCAAAATCAGCCTTCATAGCTAAACATCTTATTTTTTCTCTCTTAGTCAAGTCGATGATTTCATTCACCATTAACACTCCGTCCAAAATGTTCCAGGCCGCTATAAAAGCAAACTGCTCAATTGACACCAACTTACCAATCACTTTCTTCATTCTCGAAGCCAACAACTTTGCCAATATCTTATAAAGAGTCCCCACTAAGCATATTGGTATGTATTCCTAAAGATATTGAGGGTTGTTTACTTTAGGAATTAGCGCAAGCAAAGAAGCCGTACACGCTTTTATTAACTTGGCCCTAGAGTGGAAATCGTTATTGAACAACATGTTGGTGATTTTAGTATCATCAATGTATTTTGGTAGTAATGTGATTTACTATAGGCCGATGCAATTATGCGTTAAGCTTGAAATGAGTTAGGGTAGTGCGGAGTGCACGCTCGTAGAGGCAAACGTGCAATTAAATACGAATAATAGAAACGGGGGTCCAAGGGGCGGAGCCCCTGGCGGGATGCGAGGCAACGCCCTGCCGGGGTCCAAGGAGCAGCGCCCCTGGCTGGGGTCCCGCTCGAAAAATTCGTTTGAATAGTTGCACCCTTTCCCAACGACATAACCGTTTTACCAAACAGGTGTGTCGTTTCCCAACAGACATAACTGTTTTTACCGAACAGGTGTGTCATTTCGGTTTCTATTGTTGATCTCCTATATAAGGAGTCATTTGGCCTCGGTTTCGGATATGAAAAATATACTTCCTCTACATTCTGATCTGTTCTCTATTGTTAGAAACAGATTGTTCTTCGAAAATTATCCCCGAAAAGATTTCGTGAACCCAGACAAGAATAGGGTCGAAATACTTTGTTCGTAAAGTGAACGAACACGATTCTTGAAGATATCCAGGATTATCATACCAATTTCTAACACAATATTGTTGAATTCATGTGTAAATTTGCAAAGGCATGTGTGAATTGAGTTCTTACCATATATCGTTTAACACAAGGAAGTATTCAAGAAGTGATTCGGAATTTTGTTCCAGATTGTTGATAGAAGATTTTAAAGGTGGTAATACAAATTCTATCAACTTTTGAGAATTTTTTATGTAGATCATTCCATACATTGAAAGCATTCTCATGAAAATGATTGTAGACACAATTTGTTCTAAAATATCTCCCATTAGCTTCAATTCAAATCAAGAGTAGCGGGATTTCAATTGATCCATCTAACTACCATGTTGGTTAGTGAGTTCTTCAGCTCATGTGTAAATATAACAAGTATTCATAAAATTCAATATTTCATTGATACATATTTTCTATAATCTCTGGCAAATAGTATTCAAAGTCATTAGGTTCTAGTCTATTTTTCCCTTTCATGTATATCAATAGCATTTTTTCCCTTTCCTTTTCATTGTTGTGTGCTTGTGAGTCATGGTTAGTTTATTCAATTCTTGATGGCAAGAATTAGAACCAATGGTGTATGAAGATGAATATCATTTTTTCTTTTAAGATTTCCTTGATATTGTGCAATCAAAAATTACCAATTTTGTGAAAACTGCAAACAAGTTGTGCACAGAGACCTCAAAACATGTGATTGCAAGGCACAACTCAACATTCATCATTGTATGGACTCTGCTAGTTTTGAGAAGATTTTTGCATCCAATACAATAAAGGAGGCTTATGGTATACTCAATAATGCCTATGGTGGTGGAGATAAAATGACCAAAGTGAATCTTCAATATTTTAGAAGGAAATTTGAGTTGCTTGGCATGACAGATAAAGAATCCATTGGTGAGTTTTTTTTACAAGGTTTCAATGCTACAATTGTGAGAAATGGGAGCACATTGCAAAGGATTGTATGAGTGGTCAAAGGAAGAAAGGAGAAGCCTGAGAATGATGTTCATTATGCTAGATATGAAAACTCTTACTCATATTATTACTCATGGTCACCAAAGATTGTGATAAAGATAATTATGATTTGTGGTACCTTGATATTAGTTGATCTAATCATATGGCAGGCCATAAGGATTGGTTATTAGAGTTTGATGATAAGTTTAGAAGCATAGTCAAGTTTTCAAATAATAGCACAATATCAATTGAAGGTAGAGCAAGGTGGTGATCAAAAGAAAGAATGGTGAATCTATGTGCCCTCAATGAAGAACATCTTGTTAAGACTAGGTCAATTGCTTCAAAAAGGATTCTCCTTGAATATGAACCACCCGTTTCTCCAATTTTTTTATTCCAAAGGTAGACTAATCTTGGTTCGCTTGTTCAAATATAGAAACTTCAAGGTCAATTTGCAAGTGGGAAATGTAAAATATTTCTCATGTGTTATTGGTGATGAAGAGATATGGATGTGGCTCTATAGATATCGTCAGTTAAACTTTAAAATTCTACATCGATGAAGTACAAATAAGGTGTTAGGCGAGCTTCCCTCCATTACACTCGTAAAAAGTTGTGTCCATCTGTTTCTTAGTCAGCAAGCAACCAAGGAATGCTTCCAAATTTTTAATGTTTTTTAGAGCCAATATATCATTGGTAGTTAATTCATATATATATGTGGAGAAACTAAAGTCTCATCTCTAGAAGGAAACAAGCACCTTATGACTTGTGTTGATGAATTTACAAGAAAGATATGGCTATACTAGTTGGAAAAAATTGTGAATTGTTTTTTGCTTTTACTAAGTTTTGTGCCTTAAATAGAAAGTGATCATAAGTTGAAGATTCTTAGAGTTAATGGTGGAGGAGAGTACAACTCTAAGAAACGTCGTGTTGGTTTAAGTCTTAGAGACCAGTGATTTTATGATTGAACTTATATCATTTTTATTATTTGTAATTAATGACTTTTTTTTAATTATGTTTGTTTTTAAAGTATGAAATCCTTAGAATAGTTAATTCATTTAACTTAATGATAAGTGTGACTTAACTTTTTAAGACATCATTACATATAAGGATATTCTAAAAATATATGTAATTAAACTTTATCATTAAATAGGAGAATAATAATGCGTAGAGACTATTGTGTGAGTAAATTGATAATAATATCTCACCGATCATGATTATGAGATATCGAATTTTCACTTAGGTATAAATATTATGAGTAATATTTATAATGGATTATCCACCATGAATATATTACATAATGTTTTATGTAAGTTTTATAAATTATTCTTATAGTGATAGTGGTGTATGTCACTCTTTGAGTTGAAATCATTATAGTCCCTACTTAAGGAGTTGATCACTTTATTATAGTCAAATGTTGTTTGTAACAAGATATTTATAAAGTGGATTGATTGAATACTCGAAAAGTCATCTGCAGATCCTTTGATCAAGTATGATTGTAAAAAGCATGATCATGCTAAAACAAGTCAATATGGAATATTGAACTTATTTATTGTTATTAAGTATACTCAAGTATCAAGGAATATAATATTGAAATTCGTAAGGGTGGTACAAATTATGTCTTGTGTTCAATATAAATATAAGGGCAAAAGGATAATTATGCATGTGATCATTATCACATAAAGGTTATGTCAGATCATATTTAATTTTCGTCACTTAAGTAACAGTGATGTGTTGCTAGACATCACTCTCTGTTTATAAATATTGAATAAACGATTTAATATTGTCAACATTATGAAAACTTGTGGGATCACACACACAAGGACAAATTGACGAGAGATTAAATAAATGAATAGAATTCGTTTATGATTGGGTGGTGCATTCTTACGATACATTAGCGTTAATTAAAGATAAACGGTGTACTATAAGCTATGATGTGTATAAGTAGGTTTATAAATATAAGCCTTATACAAAAGTGACAATCACTTATTTAGGAATTCTAAAAACCATAGTCGCGACAAGATTGTGAGTATGTGTTTTCTCTAAGACTTTTGTGCGTTCACAACTAGCATTGTAGACATGGGAATCACTTATTGTTGATTTTGTTCGTGTGGACTGGATAAAGGCGGTGTGGCTGTCGTTCATGTTGTGCAATGAGCTTGTTTCGACGAATAAAACTTATGCATTACAAGAGGTAATCAATTGATCTCTCTCTCATAGCTATTTGTAAGAATCTATCGTAACGAGATTTTTTTTTTGTATTTTATATTGTGTTTATCGCAGTTTCCTTTTATTTCAATCTTTTAGTATCAAGCATACACGAGGTTTTAGTCCAAAAAAAAAAGCATACACGAGGTTACAACATCTTATACACCTTAGCATAATGGAATGGCGGAAAGAATGATTAGAACACTACTCGACATGGCAAGGTGTGTGATGAAAGGAAAGTGGTCTCTAAAGTCCTACTAGGGAGAAAATTTGTCTATTGTTGCTTATATGATAAATAGGAACCCAACAAGGAAATTGGGAGACATCACACCAGAAGAATTATGGTCAGATCGCAAGCCAAGTGTCAAACACTTAAGGATATCTGGATCTTTATTTTAGACATACTTTAGATGAAAGAAGAAGAAAGTTGGATAGTAAGAATTAGGCATTGACCTTGATTGGCTATGAACCCACAAGTGCATAGAAGTTGTATGATCCTCAACAACAAAAGATAATTATTAGTATAGATGTTCCAATAGATGAAAACGCATGATGGAATTGGGAAGTGAGGCCAAATAGCAATGCCACTTTTCAATTTATTGATTAGCATTCAATTGTCAATCATGACTACCTCCAAGAAATGAATCATAGGTTGATAAAAGATTATTAAGAGCATGACTCCCTTAATAAGTACGACTCAATATCACGAGGTCTTTCATGATAATGCAATCAATGATAATGTAAATTTGGTATATCTAGCATACATGGAAGACACTAAACCAATCAGTTGGCATGAGTCATCTGCACAAAGAGGTATATGGGCTACAACATCCTTGTTTTGTGAATCAAACATGTGAATAGAAAGTGTACAAGCTAGAAAATTCTACTATGGCCTAAAGCAAGCACCTCGTGCTGGGAATAAGAGAGTTGATCACTTCTTGCAGTAGGAAGGTGTTAGCAAATGTTCAGTTGAATTTGGTGCATACATGAAAGGTGCAACAATAACAACTTTCATTATGATTTGTATTTATGTTGATAATCTTCCCATTACTAGAGATGACACTAATGGCATTGAGAAACTCAAGGGGACACTCAACAGAGTTTAACATATGTGATCTACACAAACTCAATTATTTCCTTGCTTTAGAATTTCTCTATACTGTCAACAATATTGTATTGCATCAAAAAATGTACATTGATAATGTGCTTAACAGATTTCACATTGAGAGTAGTAATGCAACTGCAATTTCAAAGGAAACAAGTTTGAAACTAAGTACAAGAAAGGAAGAAAACTCAATTGATACAATAGAGACATTGAGTAGATTCGCGAGCAATCCAAACGCATCTCACCTAATAGCAACCAAGAGAGTTCTAAGGTATCTAAAGGGTACTGAGCAGTGTGGCTTATTATTACCAGCAAGCAAGGACAAGCAGATAGAATTAAAAGGGTCCTTCAAATTAGATTGGTGTGGTGGTAAAATTGACAAGAGTACATGAGGTTATTAGTTTAGGTTCAAAAATTCACCAATTCCTTAGTCATTTAAGAAACTAGATATGATTGCATTGTCTAGTTGTGGAGCAGAATATGTGACTGCTGCACAAGCTACTTATAAAGCAATATTGGAACAATTAAAGATAAAATACAAAAGACCAATTATAGCCTAGCAAATTGTTAATTAGCAACTAAATGTGTATTGACAATTAGTTGGTTAGCTTCAACCTACTGTGTTGGTTAGTTAGTTGCTAAGCTCAAATATAAATGTGACAAGCATTCAACAAAATTCAATAGATCATTAATACATGTCTTCTTTAATAAAGAGTAGTGTATTTGACATAGCAGAATATTAATATAATGGTGAATTTGACATAACAGAATTTTTACATTATCCAATTGAGCAGTTGTGCATTCCATTATGTGTATGTTCATTTTTGCGGTACTAATACCAAACTTTAAATCGAAGCTACAATTCATAGCTTTTGTGTAAAACTATGTCAATATGTTTATTGGGATGCGAGGAATGTTCTCGAACTACCAAACCAAACATGGTATATATCATTGAGTATAGTCAGGCAAATAATGCACGACTCAGCCCCCAAAGAGAGAAACCATCCATGCAGACCAAAATAAAATGACTCATGACATGGTTTTTAACTTCATGAAATGGGAAATCCACAACCACAGGATTGATCATCTTCAACAGAATCTCTGATGGCTGCTGCCAAAAAATATTATTTGAATAGAAACTGTTAAACAACCAATCTCATACCCAACGCACCTCCCGCTCAAGCTAATGAACAACTCATTATTTAAAACAATCCAAATATCTGTCACTAAAAACTCAATTGAACCAATCCTGGGATTAAACAACCCATGAATCAAACAATTTGAAAAGAAAACAGCATTGTCATCCTTTGGTGTTTACTCCCTCTAGGAACACACAAAGCCTAGAAACATTATCCTCCAAAGAAGGTTGATTTCGTTCATATTAGAATCAATAGAAAAGGCTGATGTCACAAATCTACACAAATACTTCCAGGTATGCTACAGACGCTGAATTCACAAGAGATACAGTAAAAATCTACACATGAATTGAAACTCAAAACTAAGAGACTGATGTGCAAAGTAATCTTACAATGTTAAAAGACATTCAAACACTAATGATTGCCCGAACTGCTGTTGGTAGTTGACTCAAGATCATTCTTGCAGTTCTCTCTCAAGTCTTTTAATTTTTCAAAGCTTGATTCCTAAAAGCAGCAAAATAAAATTACTCAAAAGCATTACAGAACAAAATGAAAACAACAAACCAGGGTGCAGTGAAGCCAAAGTTCACTACAACATAACAGGAGCCAAAAATATTAAGAAATGGCCAACACAGAAGCTAGGATCCATCTGTCAAGATATGGTTCCATTCCATGAATAAGCAAAAGTATCAGGATTAAGGTATATTAAGGTTTTTAATGGGTCTGTGATCCTGTCTCCAAATGAGGTCACATCAACCATAATTGAAGGCAACTTTTAGCAATATCAAGGAAATAAACCCTTGAAAACAATATTCAAGGTTTTTTTAGAAATTAAAATAGGAATGGAAATCAACATCTAGATTAGAATAAATATTGAAATTTGGAATGTTAAGCACAGGTGATGATAGCACAGAAACTCACAAGTTGCCTACTTTCATGACCCAGTATGTTTTCCATATAAACAAACAGAGATTTCCACTGATGCATAAGGGTTGATTCCAAATCGGATGGATCAGTGGCGCCTTGTTGCACGTTTATGATAGTACGAGTATCATTTATTCCAGAAACTTTTTGAACCACCAATCTTGCATCCTTCTGACTCTTCCTTAGAGCTAGCAAAAGGATTATCATAGAATCGTTAAAAAGAAACACAAACCGATAGATGAAAAATATGCCATTATAATAATTGATTATAATCGTGCAAATGCCTATGAAATTTCAATAACGTCTTACCAGTTAATCTTCCCTTGACATCCTGGTAATGAAGATCCGACCAGATATAAGCAGCTAGTGATCAGCATAAATTAACAACCATTTAATAATCAACAAAATGAGACCAAAAAAAAAACACAAGCAAAACTTCATACAAAAATATGCAACAATTTGGTTGGATTTAACTATCTGATTCTCAAGCAAAATTCAATAGCAAGTAAAACATGGCCAATTCGAATTCAGATTCTTCCAAACAACTCAATTTTAAACGTAATTCATTATCCACTTGAGCTCAATGGTTAAAAAAATGCAACATATTAAGAACACAAAAACATGCATAGAAATTTTCATGTAAAACTACCTTTGGAGCAAAAGGAACAAGTACAATTCTTCAAAAGCTCAACACTAACATCACCACCAACATGTGCATCTGAATTCGCACCACCACCGTGACCTTTAAGCCCCGCGCACCGTTCCAATCCCGGAAAATTAGAACCAGACACAATTGAAGGCTCCACCACACCACCTGCACATTTGTTCAATCCCAAATCATCCACAACACAATTTCCCCTATCATCGCGTTCAAAACCCCGATCTACAAAATCGTAACTCTGGGATCCTCCTTGACTCTTCTGACTAAACCCAACATAACTATCATTGGAATCATCAGTTCCGCCGCTCGGTAAGCTCGGTTCTTGAGACGAATTATTGCCGGAAAGAGGTAACTCGACACAGAGGCTTTTCCCCTTATCTTCTCTGTGACATTTCTTTTTGAGTAAATTCTCTACTCCGACGTCGTCGCCGGAAATTGACGATAGCTGTCTCTTTAACGGACGGTTAGTCATGTCCGTGAGAGCGGAGCGGGGTTTGATAACCGTGTCGCTGAAATTGTCTTCGCTTTCCATGGATTGGATCTTAAAAGAGTTGAAAATTGAAAATTGAAACCCTAAGAGTGGGAATCGCGTGAAACTGTTGGGGGAAAAGTGTGAACCCTATAATGTTGGGAATTGGGGGAAGGGTAAAATGGACAAAATTGGAATTGAAAAAAATGGAATAAAAGGAATGGAGGGAAGAATCGGTGAGAGGGAGTGTTACGGAGAAGGTGCCATGGGGAAATCGAAAAAGAAGAGATTGGTTCGCGGGAGGGTAAATGGAGCCCCGCCTCAGTGTGTTTTTTCAACTTTGAAATTGAATTACAGTTTTGAAAAATGCGGCGGGGAATTCTGAATGAGGGACTGAACCGGGGGATTCAGATTCTCTAACTTTCTCCTCCCTAACTTTGTCTAACTTTAGGCATTTTTTGTGGAGAGAGAATTGAAAAACAGAGAAAAAATGGAGGGAAAAGAGAGGTGAGAGAGTGGGTTGTTAGAGAGATATAGAGAGGAAGTCAGGGTGCAGTTCCCTCCACAAAGTCAGTGGATCCTCTCCCCTGAACCGGGAGCCCAATAGAACTAGCCCACCCCCACATACTCAAAAGATAATTTCTTATCTCACCCTCGTACATTTTCTCTGACACTGCACGCGAAATTTTTAAATTTTTTTTAGATATGCATCTTCGGACGCATCAAAAATCAATCTTCTCATAATAAAATTTAGAGATACTTCTCCGGAGTAATTTTAAAGGTGTGTTCGAACTATACTTGTTTCCAATACTCAACCAAATCAGCATAAAACATGACAACAAAATCAAAAACATAACATTTCAATAAATAAAAATAATCATTACATAGATAGTCACGAAATAAAATTCAACATTAAATAACCATTTCATCGGGATGTTGCAACATAATAAGTATGTCCTTGACGGATCTTTGAATCTTCGTATCCACTTCAATTAGACCTTTCGTTTCATAATAGAGAAAAATACTCCACATAACCTTTAGATCTTCATCCGTCTCCAGTTCAAGGTTGGTGAAATGGACATTCCCTTCGCTGTCAAATGAGGGTGAGCGATATTCGAGTTTGACAACTCTGCGATTTTCTGGAAAGCACAGTAGAGTATTCAGTTTGGATATCAGATCTGCGATGAATGTTTCCTCGGTGACCCTAAACGGAAGCGGTGGTTTCTGACCATTGAAATACACAAATCTAAGGAAGGGATATGAAGTCATTCTCTCTGGTATTAGTTTTTTGTTGCAGTAAATAAAGATTGAGACACACCCTATTTATATAAGTATTGGGTAACTTAGGACCACAAAATTCTTATCATGTATCAGGTAAAAATTCTGAAATGCATATCCAAATAAACAAGACGTTTTATTACAAAAAGGGTGAGTTCAGAGTCACATATCCGAATAAACCATACGTTTAATTATAAAAAGTCATAATCTTTATAAACATGCACATGCATTGTAAATCAAAAGCAAACCATAAAATTAATATGTATTAAATCATATCATATTTAATGCATACAAAAAGTGTATTGATTATAATCTAAAATGCATCAAAAGATCCAGTATCGCATAAATCTACAGCTAGTTTCGCCTTAGACGCTTCCTTATTTGATTCACTTTCAAGCTTCATCAACTTGGTGAACTCTATCATCCTCTCCCCGTAAATTAATTCGGCCAAGTTTCCGCCTTAATTGTTGAATGTGTCGTCCTCTTTGATCGATGTATCTGGAATTGGACACCCAAGTTTCAAATAAACCTGGACAAAATGTAGACCATTTGAAAGAAACCCTATGAACATAATGCATCCGACACCATTTTTATGTGGACCATTGCGTAATGGAAAAAATGTCTCTGATAACCCATGTATTGTTAGATCGATACATACTCTGTCATATGCACTTGCTATCAGGTGACCCATTTCAGGGAAGCGCATCCATTTTGAAAACGGTGTCTTGCCACTACGACAAAATAATGTGTAGGATGTAGGAAACACCTTTCCAATCGAATTCATTAATGTGGTGTCTCGATCGGTGACAATTACCTTCGGTATGTTTTCTTGATCCTTCAACAAAGTCTTGCACACTACCAAGACCCATGTAACATTTACCTCTTTTTTGGATTCCAGGAATGCAAATCCCAATAAAAAAGTCTTCTCCAACCATTTCAAGAAGCGGAAACCTATATTTGTTGGTCTTGTACGTTGCATAAATAATGAGGATAGTAGGAAATGTATCGAACAACTTGATACTTTTGGGATGAGTCTAGAAAATGTCACGAACAGTGACTTTATCATCACATACAGCGTACCTAGAAACATAGTTATTTTCATCCAAAAGTTTCAAAAGTTGTTGCATTTCGAATCTTGGACCCCTTATCGCCGTGTTGTTTATGACGCTGATTGTATACCTGCTTGATATTTGAAACACTTTTTGGGTGTCTCTGTTTCAAATCTGCAAGTATGTTTTTCGGCGCCACTCTGATTAAAGACATGTTTGAAACAATTTCCGTCTCTTCCGGTTTAAGACGACATACAATGAGATGATCGACTATCTTTATTTTCAATCGGTGGTTATGTATTCTAGAAAGCACATTAAATTTACACATCCCCTCGATGCTACAATATTTGCGCAGTTTAAACGGACAACCAAAATTTTTCGTTCTGGTGTCATCATGTTTCAACTTCCGAATCGTAGGAACATACGTCCCACTTCTCTCGCATGTCATGGTTACAAATGTTTATCTTACATTAGAACCATTATAGGACCTTCCGATTACAATGTCAAACTCCAAATTCATAGCTATCATGCAGACCTATTGAAGCATATGTTCGCGAGCAGTATACAATTATTCATTTATGAAACGTTGACAAACATCTATTTATATCACTTTAACATCATGTTTCACTTTTTCTGGTTTAATATCCTCCTTAACTTCATCTAGTTTAACATTATCCTTCGCTACATCTTGTTTTACATCTGCTTTGAGAAACATATCTGGGAACCATATTTAATAAAAAGCACAACAACATAATTTTTTAAAACCAATAACAAAAGAGTTCGAAAATACATTTTCGAAAAAATGTAGGTGAGTTTAGTTCAGAAATATATTTCATAAGTAACGCGTTCTTTCTTTCAACTCAAACTAAAGATCAATGCAAGCAATGAGGGATAAAATAAGGGAACTTTACCTAAAATTGCAGCTTATGATGCTCCTTTTGATGTGCTAGAATGCACAAAGTCTCATTTAGAATAGAAAAATTGGTTGATAATGAGATTTTTTTCAAGAGTTTTTTTGTTATATAGGTGTTAGGTAGTGTTTGAAAAGTGAGGAAGATGATCATGCGACGTGATCATATACTCAAATTCCCGCTGGACATTTTCAGAAATACATCTCCGAAATGTTTACTGAGTGATAAAAAAATTTAAGTTTAACAAATGTGACTACGGACAGGCATCTCCGAACTAAGTTTTTGGCAAAAATTGGTGTTTGGTGCATTCGAAGATGTATCTCCGAATTCACTCATGAGCATTTTTTCAGATTTTCAAAGGTGTGCCCCATTTAACAAGGGATGGGCTTAGAAATTTCCTACTCAAAAACCACCAAAAATCTTATGGGAAATGCTTATCCCACTCAAGTGTTATTCCACCCTAAGTGGTGATAAAGCACCCTAAGAAAATTCGAAAAATATCTCTCAAATTCTGAAAGTGCATTTTCGAATGCACCATTTTCACACCAACACACATCTTAAGGTTGTCCCACCTCAATTTTTTTTAATTTAGTTTGGAGATGTATCTTTGTATTCACCCTATACACACCTCTTACATTCCTAACTGAGACACACTCATTTTGATATAGATTGATTCAGAAATGCATCTCTGTATCCACCCTTAGACATGATACAAAATGCATTTCCGTATTCACACCAGACAGTAAATTTTGACTTTGCTTTATAGGTAATTAATGTAATTGACGATGTATTATAGTTATACTTATACTATTATTTTAAATTTTATATAAATTAAATCATTACACTTATTATTTTAAATTTTATATAAATTAAATCATTACACTTATTAAATAATATGAAAATGACATATATAAATACTAATACTATATATTATTAGGTATGTCGGACCCTGACCCCCCCTATTTTTCTACGTCGCCTTTTGTATTATAGTATCATATGTGCCTCCTCCATGATGGCATCAAGAATGTCCCTCGCCTCAGAGCCTTCTTGAGAGACTCATTTGTCTATACCCGCTTGTGCAATATCAATGATACATCGACATCTAGGCAACACATCAATAACGTGATTTACCCTAGCATGTTCCTCTTATAGTTTCTCTTGATGAACTGGCCTTAGTGGATCTTCTGGAACATCCAATATCATATAAGTATGTGATACCTATAACACCCTGTTTCTACAATTTAGGATTAAGCCTTACATTAATGATTTGTTCTGCAATTTGGGACTTATGGATGAGCTTTGTACTTCAATTTGTAACTTAAATTTGATTTTGATCAATAATTAAAAAATAAATCAAAATTATTTAAAAATAAAATAAATAAAACATATAATAGATAAAATAGATGAAACAAAACTATAATTCAGACTATAGTTTTTCTAAAATAGAAATAGTTGTTATTTAACAAAAAAAAGAAATAGTTGTTATTAATTACAAACATAAATAAAATCAATAAATAAAATACAGTATCAACCAAAAAACAATTAAGAAATATTAATTATGATAAATAAATTAATAAATTTAATAAATAAAATTACTAAGATATCTTTAATTTTGACATGAATTTATTTCAATAACATAATAACATTTATGCATAAAACATCAGATAAGATAAGATAACAACTTTCATACACAGACACCTAAATAATAAAAGCTTTGGAAAGCGCCAGGGTCAGATGGTTTTTCTATGGGGTTTTTTTCCAGAAATTGTGGAATGTTGTCGGGCGCAAAATTTGCCATTTAGTTAAAAAAATTGTGGGAATCATCTAGTGAATTATCAAGGATAAATTATACTGATATCTGCCTTATTCCAAAGATGAAGCAGACGGAGCATGTTAATCATTGCAGGCCAATTTCCTTGTGCAATGTGATCTACAAGGTGGGTAGTAAAATTATTATGGAGCGTCTTAAAGGAAATATGTGCAGGCTGGTGTCTCTCTATCAATCGGGACTTGTTCTGGGGCGTAGCATCCGTGAGAATATTATTGTGGCACATGAGCTTGTGCATAACATGAATAACTTGAAAGGAAATAAGGGTTTTAAGCGATTAAGGTGGATCTTTCTAAGGCCTATGATAAATTGAGTTGGGAATTCACATTGAGGGTTTTGGAGGAAATTCATTTTTCCAGGAAGATGATTGACACTATCATGCATGTAGTTATGAGCGTTGAGACAAATATAAAATGGAATGGTGCAACGTCAAAGTTTTTTTTCGTCCTAGTAGGGGGATCTGTCAAGGAGATCCTATATCTTCTTACATCTTTGTGCTATGTTTGGATAAACTTTCTCATCTTATCACTCTAGCACTCGATGATCGAAACTGGAGGGCAATCAGAGTTGGCAAGAAAGGACTGACGGTTTCTCACCTTATGTTTACAGATGATCTCCTCTTGTTTGGAAAAGCAATTGCAGCTCAAATGAAGTGTGTTACAAGCATTCTTGACAAATTAAGTAGTATGTCTGGCCAACAAGTTAGTCATGAGAAAACTCGAGTTTATTTCTCTAAGAATGTGAACAGGAGTAAGTGAGTTGAGCTAGTGAATATGTTGGGCTTTGTTGAAACCACTAATCTTGGTAAGTATGTTGGTGTTCCCCTAACTAGTAAAGCGCCAAAGAAGGAATATTATCAATACATGATTGATCAAGTTAGTTCCAAGCTTGCAACGTGGAAAGGGAATCAACTTGCTTTTGCTAGAAGAATCACCCTTGCTAAAAGTGTTATAGAAGCTCTCCTTATTTATCTGATGATGACAAAATGTATTCCTAAAGCTTGCATTGATGAATTCCATAAGCATCAGTGGAAATTCATTTGTTGAGATAGCGATAGAAACAGAAAATACCATGCCATTAACTAGAGTACAATTATGAGTGTGAAAGTTGAAGGAGGTTTAGGTTTACGATAATAGTAAGTTGTGGTGCGAGGTTGTTTGGGGGAAAATATGATAGGAATAATGATAGACGTAGCATATGCATAAAACAATTAGACTCAAGTTTTTGGAAGAATATTGCCAAAATCTGGACCATTCTCGATAGCGCGTGTACATGGTATGTTGGGGATGGAAAAACTATGAATGCTTGGAAGGATTGGTGGATTAACCTGAGTATTAAAATAGTTGACATGCATGTTAACATTCCTAGCCAATTGCAGTCGGCGATAGTTGTGGATTTTGGGATGCATGGTGATGATTAGAACTGGGAGGTTCTCAATCAATGGCTGTCGCGTGATATTTTGAGAAGAATATCTAGAATTCTTACTCCTTCGATGGATGCAGGTTCTGATACTAGAATATGCACTGGTGAAGGCAACAATTTTTCTATTGGTGCAATGTACAAGTTGTTGGATGATGATAATATCATAGTGGAAGTGAATGCATGGAGAGATATTTGTAAGTTGCAAGCCACTGAACGAGTTCATCATGATTCTTTACTTACGAACCAAAAAACCACAGAATGAGGCTTGGAAGTGTTATGTGCAAGTATTATGGAGATGTTAAAGAAGATATGATACATGTTCTCCGAGATTTCCCGGAAGCAGTGGCCTTATGGTTGTCGGCTGTCCACACTAACAAACGTGTGATTTATTTGCAAGTGATTTAAAGCATTGGATCCATATTAACATGCAGAACAATATGGGGTTGAATGACATTGAAAACTGGAAGATTTTCTAGGAAAATGCTTGCCATAATCCTTGGAAATGGCATAACAATGAGGTGCATGATAAAACTTATCAAAGACCCACTTGTATGACATCCTACATCAATAAGTGTATTCATGATTATGATAATGCTAAGGCTGCTAGTCATCTGTCCGGAACAATGGTCTTAGCTTAATTAAGTGGGAAGCCCCTCATACGGGTTGGATTAAGTTAAATATTGATGGAGCGAGAAACAAAGATGGTAACTCTGGCTGTGGAGGAACTATAAGAGTTTCAGAGGGGGAGTGGCTTAGAGGCTTCTCTAAATCTATTAGTTTGTGTTGTGCTTATTGAGGAGTTGTGGGACGTGTTTGAGGGGATTCAGCTTGCTATTAACTTGGGTTTCAAGTATATTATTATTGAGATCTATTCTCAATAAATGGTTAAGAATATCCGATCATAAATCCTAGTAACATCATGGGCAGAAAACTGATATTCAAAATTCAGGAGTTAAGTTGTCAAGACAGGGAGAATACTCATCGTCACATCTTTCATGAAGCTAACATGTGTGAAAAGGCGTTAGCAAAGAATGAAATCTTACATTTGAAGATAATGTGTATCTTTAAAACGTGTCTTACCTTCATTTACCATCTTTTAGATAGCAATCTGTTTGAGAATCCAATTCCCTAATTAATCTCGTTTTAGTTCTTTTTTATAGGCTTTTGCCCTCATTGTAATTAAAAAAAAATGTTAACCAGTGCCCTTGAGGCACTCTTTAAGTGATTAAAGTGGTAAGTTTTGTTAAAAATACATGTATTTAATGCATTGAAAATGCATTGGAAATTGAAATATTGACTTTTATAAAGAATATTTTTTTATTTAGTATGCTTAAAGAGTGCCCTGAGGGCACTCGTTAACAAGACCAAAATAAAAGGTAATTTCTTTACGGACCCTCTAGCGGTGAAAACCCTGCTGGAAACCTGAAAATATCCTTCGGAGATACATCTCCGGAAAAATTGAAATTTTGATTATTTTGGAGATGCATATTCGAAAACACCAAAACAAAATTGGAATTTCGGATATGCATATCTGAAAAAACCTCCCAAAAAATGGTCAGAGGTTTTTTCGGATATGCATATCCGAATTAATCAAAATCTTAAAAAATTAAAATTTTTGAGATATTGATTAATTCAGATATCATAAAATTGATATAATTTATAAGTTATGAATAATGATAATTATACGGTGGATATTTCAATTCTAATTCCAATTATAAATTGAAAAATAAATATAAAAAATATCATCTCATAAATATAAAAATATGAGATTAAAATTTTTCATATTGATACATAAATATATATTTGTCTCATACATAAAACAAGTACATTTAACTCAAATTAATAAAGAAACGCAATAAAAAGTATCTTTTATTTGTATATATGAATAAAAAATACAAAATAAATATATCTCAGAAACATATAAAAATAAACATTAACATACATGAAAATTATAAACATTTATAAATTGATGTTGATAAAAAAACTATAGTTATATTGACTTTTACTTGTATTCAATTATATAAAATTATAATATTTTATTGAATTTAATTACTTATTGAATGTCAATAGTTATTTTCAGGATATTACCCACCATATATCATTTGTGGACACAATCATTAATATGATTTTTAGGTATTTCTTAGTAAATTCCTTTACATTAAAAAAATATTTCTAAAAATTCAAAAATAGTCTTAAAATTACATTAATAATTATTTACTATTTTATTCATATTTTAATATAAATTTAGAATAAGGTGTTGATTTAAATATTTATTAGACTAATATTATTATTATATCTTAATTATAATGATATATATTTAATAATATATTTTAATTAATACAATTAATTATACTATTAATTGTATTGATTCACTTTGATTTTAATTTTTTAATTATTATTATATTGATTCACTTTGATTTTAATTTTTTAATTATTATTGAGTTTTTTCGGATATGTTTATCCAAAAAATTACAAAACCAAAAATTGAAATATTTCAGATATGCATCTCCGAAAACACCCCTTCTAAAAAATGGTGTTTTTGGAAGTGCATCTCCGAAACCACTATTTTTTTTTCAAAAAAATAAGGTATTTTGGGAAGTTCATATAAACCATATTTTTTTCATAAAAAAGTGACATGCACTCCAGAAATATACAAACATCCAGAAATATACAAATATTATTGGAATTTCGCTGCGGATTTTCAAAAAGGTTGAGGCTTATAAAGAAATTCTGAAAAAAAAAACACCTAAACAATACATCGATTTAATTTTTCTTTTAATAATAAATTAAAACGGTCGACAATCAACTGAATTCATTGTTTACATAGGTAGATTAAAGTGTACACCTTCCTCAATAACAAGCATTTATCTTTAAAAAATTACCTTTTGTTTTCTTACTCCTATATATACCATTATATACTTACTATAAAAATTAATATTATTATAATAACCGACAATAAATAGACATAAATCCATATGAGAAATAAAAATCATAAATTCTAGATATGGATAACAAAAATAGAAATCGTCATAACAGAATTCATAATCTTCCTAACGGTACCGTAATCATCACGGATTCATTAATTAATTTAATCAAAACTGTAATCCAAAATTTCAAAACTTTGATCAATTAACAAACTTTATACCCAATTCATCAATTTTCAAATTAATTATATATTGAATGCTTCTTTGTAACCAAAAATATTTAAACCATTCTCTTCAAGTTTCATTTCACACATCAAACCAGAAAAATGCAAACTCCAAAATCAAAATCAAAATCCAACGACGAATCAAATTCCGAAGCAGAACGACGAATTTCCAGATTATCCCTACACCTAAACCCAACTCCTCGTTTTGCAGAAGAGACATGGAACCAGGTGGAGATGGAAAGTTGCAGTCGTGGGAAGAAGCTGAGCGTGGACGCGAATTCTCTGACGGATTACATGAGGGGGAAGCATAGAGATGTTCAAGAGAAGGTTTTTGAATATTTTAATGCTAATCCTCAGCTTCAGACCCCGCTTGAGATCTCGAAAGATGATCATAGAACGTTGTGTATGAATCAGCTTTTGGGGCTTGTTAGGGAGGCTGGGGTTAGGCCTTTGAATTATGTGGTTAATGATCCTGCTAAGTATTTTGCTATTTTGGAAGCTGTGGGGAGTGTTGATATGTCGCTTGGAATCAAAATGGGGGTTCAATATAGGTACTTTCTTGACTTTGTTTCATTTGGGTTGTGTAAAAATTGTTTCTTTTTGTTTTTTTTTAATCTATGAAGCACGGATACCGAAAAGACGACACAGACACTAACACGCCGATACCATTAGGAATTTGAAAAAAATAAATATATTAAATGTAATCACAAGTGTCAGTATGAGTTTTGGACACACCTTTAATTCAGAGGTGTCGGTTTTAATGAATTTTTCTATCTTTGCAGTCTTTGGGGTGGTTCTGTTATCAATCTGGGAACACAGAAACACAAGGATAAGTACTATGATGGTATTGATAGCTTGGAATATGCTGGTTGTTTTGCTATGACTGAGCTTCACCATGGTACTTTTTTTTCCTTGTCCAATTATTGTGTGAATTGATTTATTTGAGTTTACCTGTTGGCATAAGCACTTGTGAGAATGTTAGTTTATTTCACTTGAGCTTATTTTATTGAACTCTTTTAGATAAAACAGTTTATAGGCTTAGTCCATGTGAAAAAAATTTAATTTTATCTTGTCTTATTTTGTTATATAAATGATTTATACATAAGCAATAGTATGATGATATAAGCATTTGATTAAGGTGTTTATTCAAATAGAGTCAAAGTTATTAACTGTTGTGAACTTTGTATTATTATGTTGAAGCAACTTCAATAGGGTTGGGTTCTTAAAGGGTTATTAAGGCTTTTTATTAGGTTCGCTGTGTGAGTGTTTACATGATGTTAGAGTGTAGAATGAGTTCCTATGTTCTTGCCGGTTCTTATACGAACACACTTTTTTTCTGAGATGTTGATGCTACAGAGGTTGCAACATCATAGTGGAATTTGGTAGAGTTTTTAATAGTGATGTTTAAAATGGGTTTTGAGATGCTCTTAGTGTCACTTTTGAAAATTTTGGTGCTCTGCCATTGATGAATGTTTTATTTGTTTTCTCAATTGGGTTTCCACTCATACATATTACTGCTTAGCACTTACCCAGTGGGTACACATTTCTAAACTACTGATTACTCTCTTTTTTTGTGCATAAAAAGGTTCAAACGTCCAAGGCCTTCAAACTCTGGCCACCTTTGATCCGATCACTGATGAATTTGTTATTGATACTCCAAATGACGGTGCCATCAAGTGGTGGATTGGCAATGCTGCCGTGCATGGCAAGTTTGCCACTGTTTTTGCTAGGTTGATGTTACCTAATTATGACGTAAAAGGAATTTCTGATATGGGTGTTCATGCTTTCATTGTTCCGATAAGGGATATGAAAACTCATCAAACACTTCCTGGGATTGAGATTCATGATTGTGGTCATAAAGTTGGTCTTAATGGTGTTGATAATGGAGCTCTAAGATTCCGCTCTGTGAGAATTCCTCGAGACAACCTTCTAAACCGTTTTGGAGATGTTTCCCGTGATGGGCAGTACACAAGTACCCTTCCCTCGATCAATAAGCGGTTTGGTGCAACTCTTGGTGAACTTGTTGGTGGAAGGGTAGGCCTTGCATATTCTTCGGTAAGTGTCCTCAAAGTTGCTGCCACAATTGCCATCAGATATTCTCTACTCCGTCAGCAATTTGGACCTCGAAACCAACCCGAAGTAGCTATTCTTGACTACCAGTCTCATCAGCATAAGCTTATGCCCATGCTGGCTTCAACTTATGCATTTCATTTTGCTACTACAAACCTGGTGGAGAAATACTCTGAAATGAAGAAGTCTAATGATGAAGAATTAGTTGCAGATGTCCATGCTCTCTCGGCCGGTCTGAAGGCTTATGTAACATCTTATACTGCAAAGTCACTCAGCACCTGTAGGGAAGCCTGTGGAGGCCATGGTTATGCTGCTGTCAATCGGTTTGGTTCCTTGAGGAATGATCATGACATTTTTCAGACATTTGAAGGAGACAACACCGTTCTTCTTCAACAGGTTATTGCCTGAACCCAAATTATATCAACTCTCAAAGAGATTGTTATATTACAACTTTAGTCTGTCCATTGTGTGTGTTTGGTTCTTTGTATTCTTTTTATTTCGACAAAGGTAAGAGTAATAGATTATAATTTTTCTTTTATGAATGAAGGTTGCAGCCGATCTATTGAAACAATACCAGAAAAAGTTTAAAGGAGGGACTTTAGCAGTGACATGGAATTACTTGAGAGATTCCATGAATTCTTATCTATCACAGCCAAATCCAGTTACTGCTAGATGGGAAAGTCAAGACCATCTAAGAAATCCAAAATTTCAATTGGATGCTTTCAGAGTGAGTTTTATCTTAATTCCTTGACTTCATGTTAAAAATAGTATGTGCTGACACAGATAAATCAATTGCTTATTTTTTATTTTCAATTTTGTAGTACCGAACATCTAGATTACTTCATAGCGTTGCTGTACGACTTCAAAAGCATTCGAAATCTCTTGGGGACTTTGGTGCATGGAATAGATGTTTAAATCATCTATTGACACTTGCAGAATCACATATTGAGTCAGAAATTCTTGCTAAATTCATTGAAGCTGTGCAGAGGTGCTTTCTAGTTCCATTTTCTAAGATGCATCTACTTTTTTATTTTCACAATTCTAATTTGCTTATATCTGCACCAGCTGTCCTGACCCAAGTGCTCAAGCTGCTCTGAAGCTTGCCTGTGACCTTTATGCTCTAGATCGAATATGGAACGACATTGGAACCTACCGCAATGTTGACTATGTTGCTCCCAACAAAGCCAAGGTACAAAAAAAATTCATAGAAATAAAACATATGTATCTCTATTCAATGAACTTGAAAAAAGAATCTGCTTATGATATTGACTGAGTAGAATAATTTTGAAAAATAATCAATGCACTGGTGAATACAAAAAGTAATGAACCATTTCTTAGTTGTTCTTACAGATCTTAAAAACTCTTAATTATCAAAGAGATAGTAATAGGTTCTATGAGGGACCATTCTTTGAAAGCAGGAATAACAATAGTAAAAACCTAGGTAGGTAATGGGCCAGTGAGGCACAATTATGATGGCTTTCATAAAAGATACACTATGTAAGAACTACACTTTAATGCAAAGGACTTGTATTATTTAGCTATGAAGCTACCAACAAAAGCAGGGATATAAGAAATAAAGAAAACACTTTTTCAAACTTCCTTTTTTAACATTATAATGTTAAATAGTGATATTTTCTTTTCCATTTCCCAGGCAATCCACAAACTGTCAGAATATCTAAGTTTCCAAGTGAGGAATATTGCAAAGGAACTTGTTGATGCATTTGATCTTCCTGATCATGTATTACGGGCACCTATTGCCAAGCAATCAGGAGCTTACTCTCAGTACACACAAGAAGTTGGATTTGAATAAAATATCGGCCCCGAAGAAGATGAATATACTTGTAGCAGTGAATATGAAAGATCATTTTAGCTCATTGTTGAAATTGGAGTGTAATAGTGGCTGCATTG
This sequence comes from Vicia villosa, assembly GCF_029867415.1. Taxonomy (NCBI): domain Eukaryota; kingdom Viridiplantae; phylum Streptophyta; class Magnoliopsida; order Fabales; family Fabaceae; genus Vicia; species Vicia villosa. The sequence goes on along the minus strand of NC_081184.1, from coordinate 151,539,125 downwards.
ACCAAAGAAACCAATTAATCAGTTGCTTTATACTGAAGATTTGAAATATGGTTTGTTTCAGTAAGAGATTATAGGTGGAATAAGTATTAAACAAAAATAGTTTCAAGACATGCACCATTTTTTTTTTTCATTTTCTGAATTCACTCATCCATTTTCTGAACGCCCAGATATTTGCTGATAGTATCAATAACTTACATATACTTGACCAATCTTTATCTTACAAATTTCCTTTCCAAACAAGTAGAGGGAGTTAAGTCAAGCACCATGTGTGTTTACAAATTTTTTTCTCTTTAAGGTGTTTTCATATACGTTTTAAATCCAGAACTACAAACCATACAACAGCACAAAACCTGTAATTAACATTTTTCAGCCCTGATAGTTCTGCAATTATAATATGCAGTTCGAGCCACTTCACTTTTCTGCCTGATATCCTCATACATTTTTAATGATGCTTCAGAATATTTGGTCAGCCGATCAAGAACCTTGGTTAAACTTGCATGTATGCAATACAAATTCGCAGATTCACCTTCATTGTCTGCATTTGTTTTGATCTCACTTACTGGGGTGCTTGCATTAGCTGAATTCTGCTTCTTAAGAAATTCATCATTTTGCTGCTCCATCAGATTGTGAAGATCAGACAAAAAGTTTCTTATTGCATCACTGAGTTCCTCAGAGGGTAAAGCATTGATCCCAGCACACCAATCACGGCAGAGAACAAATATAGGCGGAGCCAAGGCTCTGCGAGGGGAGAACGGTCTTCTGTTCCTAGTACGCTCCCTCGGTTGAAGTATACAGTGTTGCAGCCATCCATTGAGAGCTTCAACATATGAGGTGTGGCTGTTAATCCAGTTTGCAAAACTAAGACCAAATAACTCGATTTCTTCTAGCAGACGAGTCATTATTTCTCTGCGTGCATCTCCTTGCAAGGTTCCTGTTGTGTTCCTTGAATGATATGCCAAGGAGATGGTGATGTATTGTGCATGATGACACTCAAGCATAGCCTTCCACATCTTGACCAATCTGCATCATCGATAAATCAATAGTTATAGCTTTAAGACTCGATTGACAAAGAATATATTTGTTTTAACATAACATATAGATAGTAAAGCTTCAAGGTGACATAAATATAAAATCTTCAGAACTCTCTACATACCCTTCTGTTAATTCCAGAAGTTGTGGATACAACTCTTCATCCCTCATTTTTTCGATTCTTTTAGATATTGAATCAACTGAATAAATAGCCACTCTTATCCGCGAATGCAAATCCTTCACAACTGCCCTGGTCTTGTCGATCACATGAGTGCCTTGGTCTTTTGCAAATTGATGCCTCAGCTGGAGACATTTTCGATCATAGACCTTCCTGATGGATTCACTAGCCTACAGATAACCCAATAGGAGGTCACAAAAAGAGTTGAAAACATGAAAAATGAAGCTGGAGATGCAATACATTTTTCAAGTAAATCTACACACTGATGATCAACAGGCTTATAGTATTACCTTTACTTCATCATAGAGTTTTCGCTCCCATGCATACATTCTATCAAGGGTTGATGAATGGCTTCCAGCAATCATGCAGAATTCTTCAACAAAGTCACTTCCACTATCATCAAAATCTTCCCTTGATTTTGAAGCCAAAGGGTTCCTGGATGAGGATGATTGAAAAGATGTTGTCCTTTTCCAACTTATGATTTTTTGTACAGGTTCTATTTATAAAAGAGTGACAAAATTAGTCCATGTTCATACTTAGGGTCAAAGAAATATCAGGCAAATGAAACAGTTAAAAACTTAGATCAAAATCTTGCTAGAAATGGAAAAACAAACCAACAAAGATACAATGTTTAACAAATAGTGTCTGTTACAGAATTATGTCACAACTTACCCTGGAAAACAGGTGAAGTCTTTCTGCGGCAACAAACGGGCTGGATGGACGTGATCAATGCGATTGTAGACGACTTCCCTATCAAAAGACTGAAGCAGATTAGTAATTAGATTTAAGAGTAGAAAAATACAAAACTAACAGATTGCATTTTATATGTTGAGTATCTGAATTTTACAACAAGCAATTACCTTTTGCCTCAGAAAATCCAACTCTGATTTTGTTTGCCTCTAACAGCCTTGAAACATCTCTACCAGATTCCGAAGCTCGAATGAACCTATGCTCTATATCCTTAATGCTGGAGAGAAAATCTTTAGCTCTGTGAGTGATGAACTCTGAAGGATCCTCTCTTTCTGTGCACACATCTTTCTCATCCATCTGCTTCTTCTCCTTCTTCGAATTTGATCTTCCATCACCACCCTTGTCAGCCACATCAATATTTATATCACCATCAATGCTTCCCGGTGCCGCCTCTAACTGTTTCACTTTTCCATCAACCAATTGTTTGCAACCTTCAACTCCCCTTGAAACAACAGAATGATCATCTGAACCACTTTGAAACCACTGATCCCTGCAATCTCTAAACTCACTACCATTCACAACAAACCTAAAGCTCTCACTATCCTCTCCAGGATCAAAGAAATCCCAAGATGCACCCAACTCAGGCGGAGGAGGAGGTGGCGGAGGCATAGGAGCAACCACATTGGACTCATCATCCAAATACTTATTACCAAAAGCATCAATTGTAACAGTAACAGAACCACAACCACTTGATCTCATGTAACTAAGAGAAGGAGCAGGTGTTGAAAAAGGACTCTCATTATGTAAAGGTGAATCTGAAGCCTCAACCTCAGCAACATTCAACGGCGAAGAAGGAGAAGGGTAACTAGTTTGAGAAGGGGTTTTATCAGAAATCGACAAAGAAGACTCTACAAGCACCTCAGCTTCAGCATATCTTCTCAAAGCTAAACCAACATTTCTAAGAGACTGAATGTAAGAAACATGTGAAGCAGCTAAATCATATCTAGAATCAATAGCCACCTTGATGAACCTTTTTCTCTCTTTACACATACTCAAAGCTTCATTCTTTTCACCTTTCGAGTTAGTAGCACCCATTTTCTAAATCACACTACTTCACCAATCATTCATAGAAAAGACTCAATTTTTAACAACCCCAGAAACCCAATGAGATAAAAATGTGAACTTTATGATTCAGAGAGAGGAAAACAAAATATAAACTTAGACCCATGTTGCATGGTGAAGCAGGGAGTTTGAAAGTGAAAGAGGGTATGCAGATAAAGGTTGGTAGGAAAGGGACATGACCCTTGTAAGAGAAATGGGTAGGTGAGGGTAATAAAATCGAAGGGATGAAGAGAAACCTGAAACAGTAGCAGTGAGGTTAATGCTATTGGGTTGCAGAGAGGGTGGTGTGTGAAGAAGGGACGACAAGGATGGAAAAAAGTGTAGTGAAGGAAAGAAACAAAGAAATGGGAACGGGTAGGAGTAATAAAGAAAAGTGTAACAGTTATTGCTTACTGAGTGAACCTCGTTTTGTGTGTGTGACTTGTTAGTTTTTGTCATTTTTCATTCATTTCATTCCACTGACCATAAAGCACTCCACTTATTACGAGTACTGTTGAGGAAGAATCAAAGCCTTTTGAACTTGACATCAGTTCCCTCGCACCTAAAGTAAATCACTTTGCATTAAGGAAATTTCTCTATAGACCTCCCAACCTTCTAGTCCACCTCTGGTAAAAAATCCAAATTATCCCTGACTTTGGAAGTTCATTTCCGAAATGTAAGAAAAAGGCGTTTTTGGAGATGCATCTCCGAAAACGCTTTTTTTTTTTGAAAAAATTGTCTTATTTCGGAAGTTCATTTCCGAAAATAGCATTTCGGAAGTTCACTTCCGAAATACTGCGCGTTCTGCAGATTTAACAAAACACTCCCCCTCCCCCATTCATTTACCCTAACTCAAATCAAAACACAACCCCTCTTCAAATTTTCTGCCAAAATCAAGTGTAAGATCAAAGAGCATTCCCAAGTCTTCTTCCAAACTCATCATCAAACACTAATTGGTAAGTTCTACATTGTTTTTTCAAGTTTTAGATCTATTTGAATAAACTCTAATAGGGTGTTTAGAAACTGAAAAAATCACATTAAGATAGGTTAGTACTGATATTAGGATGTTTAGTAGGCATAAAAGTAGTTTTGGTTTAGGTTTTTTGGGTCTGCCATTGGAGGCTGTATTGAAGGTCTGCGCAGGGGTGTTTCGGAAGTTAATTTCCGAAAACACCTCCATCCCAGTTTTCGAAAATGAACTTCCGAACTGTACCAGAAGTTCTTTTTTTTTTCATTTGCCTTGCATATTAATCGATTTCGATTGTTTACAGAAACATGTCAGGCAACCAACCAGCACACATCAGACAGGGGAGAGGGTCCCAGACTGCGTCGGCTAGACGCGAGCGGGCGGCGGCGCAGCTGGCGTCGACCCAGGGACGGGGGCAGGGCCGGGGACGCCGTGTGCGAGTTCCCGTGGACGTGGAGAGGGTACATCTGGTTCAGGATCTAGGAGTCGGCTGGCTCGGGCATCTTCTTCCCGCCAGCGAGAGGAGGAGGAGGATGAGGTGGTGGCAGTGACTTACCACGAGCCGGAGGGGGTACCGGAAGTTGACCCTCCAGCCGGGGAGGAGGATGAGCAGGAGGACGGCTATCCGGGAGGGCCCTTTGACACCTCTGTGCTGATTCACTACCACGATCACGTCGCTCGGCGGATCTGGGAGGGAGAGGTATTTTTTTTAATTTAACCGTTTAATTGTCACCATTTTTTATAGTTTAACCGTTTATTTGTCGCTTATTTAATATATGTCGCTTATTAAATATATGTCGTTTATTTGTTTTTTTTCAACAGGAGCGAGAGCCGTTGAAAATGGTGATCCACGCTCGGAAGATATTTAGTCTGTTTAAACCAACAGCTGAGTGGTTTAACGACCATGTGCGAGGTTCAGGGCTTTGCGGGCTCTGCATGACGGGTTACACCACCATCAGCACCGGCATGCAGGGGGCATTTGTGGAGCGCTGGCACAAGGAGACGTCCTTTTTCCACCTGCCGGTTGGGGAGATGACGATCACCTTGCACGACGTGCAATATCTTCTCCACCTGCCTATTAGGGGGCCACTGTTGCACCACTCCCGGATCCAGAGGGTCGAGGCCATTGAGTGGATGACGCTCTATTTGGGCATGGAGCACGAGGTTGCTCACTTTGAGTGCGTCACAACATCTGGGCCTCATGTCCGGTTCACCACACTGAGCACTTATTTTGAGCACCACCTGGACGCGGCTGCCGAGGCTGAGGGTGAGGGTGACGAGCTATTCGCACAGTATCACGGCGGCTGCGCTCTCCGGTGCTGGTACATGCATGTGGTAGGCGCTGCATGCTTTGTGGATAAGAGTGCCAGGTACGTCGACGTGACCTACCTCCGCTACTTCATGGACCTGGATACCGTTCACCAGTGGAACTGGGGGGCAGCTACTCTGGCATACCTCTACCAGAAGCTGAATGAGGCCTCCAACTGGAGGACGAGGCAGTTGGTCGGATCCTGCACACTACTTACGGTACATTTTATTTTAACACATTATCGTATTTATTTATTTATTTATGTTTCGTATTTATTTTTAATACATTATCGTGTTTCTGTTTCAGAGCTGGATCATCTCCTACTTCTCCCGCATCCACGGCTTTCACATCGATCCTGCATACGTGGACGCCATGCCCAGGGCCGCCAGATACGCTCTCCAGAGGGGGAACGATGCGGTGGGACCATACCGTTTGTACTTGGACCGCACGATGCACGACGACGTCACCTGAAGGCCGTTCGCCGACTATGCTCAGATTGTACCCTTTGACGACATTGCTTTATATTCAGGCTGGTTGGCATGCGGGACCGGCATCATGGTCCGGTATCTCCCTGAGCGGTGCATGCGTCAGTTCAGATTCGTGCAACGGATACCCAGGTCACCCTTTGAGGCTGCTCCCGACACTGTGACCCGAGTGCAGGTCACTGCCATATGGGAGGACTGGCAGCATCATGTGGTACCGCAGGAGTACCGTCTCACTCGGGTCACACAAGACTGGCACAGTGAGGAGGGGTACGTCACATGGTTCTACCGGGTGTCCCATCCTCTGCTGAGACCCGACGTTCCCGGCGCTCCTAGGCCAGCACATGAGGAGATCCTGGAGAACCAGCAAGCCGAGGATGACCACGCCATTGATCTCCTGCCGATCTGCCAGCGGATAGAGATTCTTGGGCGGGACGCGTTGGATCGAGGTGTCGTTCATCAGGGCGGTGCAGATGCAGTCGCCGTGATGGAGATGATCGTCACTGATGCGGGTCGTGCGGCGGGGTACAGGCGGCAGAGGAGGGCCCAGGGTGAGAGGGTTAGACACACCCAGTAGTGGTCGGGTTTATTTATTTTTTGTTTTAGGATTGTATCTTTAGCACACTATTTTTATTTGTTTCGGTTTGTATATATTATTTTCATCGGATTAGTATTTTTTTTTGTTTATTTATCATATTAGTATTTTCAGTTTATCTATTGCTTATTTTATTTGGCGTTTACGTTTAATTAAAATGCGAGACTGTTTTAAATAAAACATAAAAAAAAACACAGTTTCTGCATAATTCAGAAATGAACTTCCGAATTAACCCTCCATGAGGTGTTTTCGGAAGTTCATCTCCGAAGACACCCCCCATGAGGTGTTTTCAGAGATGCACTTCCGAATTATGGAAATTTTTTTAAAAAAAAAAGCGCTTCGGAAGTTCATTTCCGAAGCAGGGGTATTTTGGGATTTTCGCTGGGGGTGACCCCCATAGGGAGGTCGCTAAAGAAATTTTCTTGCATTAAAAATTTGTGTTCGTTTCTATGCTATTTATATCTCTTTTGTATTGTCGGAGTCGATCGATTATATTTGACGATGGTGAGCGCTTTGAGTCACTAATGTCTTAACATGCATGTTTGTGGAGTGTGTCTCATTGTAATTGGGCTATATTGTCCTTGGGCATGTGGTTGGCCTAAAACAGTTACCACCAAAAAATGTCATTGTGTAGGAATATCAATACTTTTTTGAGCACTGGGTTGTTGTCCCATTCGACTAAAGTAGAATATAACCTTGGGAATATGTGCATTAAATGCAATTCTTGTCACTCTAAATATTTTGCAAGGATACTCATACTATGTCATTTGGCCCTAGACTCCTATGGTAGGGGAGATGATGCGCTTTATGGTGCTTAAGGGCACTCAAGTGTCGTTGTGATCCCAAGGTGAAACTTGTATGTTGATTTTTGCTTGCCTCTCTTTCTTTATTCTAGATCGTTGATTTGCCTCCCTCATTTTTTTATTTAAAGGCATATTCTCTTATTAGGTTAATTTCACCTTTTGCGTAAATTTTCTTTTTTCTTTGTCAATTCCAATCATCCTTCTATGAACTCATGACGACTTGTTTAGATTATTTTCCTTTCCTTTTCGAATTTCATAACTCCTTTGGTTCCTCGCGCTTCAAGCGGTTTTCATTGTAACTTCAGCTTCACGTCTTTAATCTTCTTCAAGTACCATTTTTCCCCCTCCAGTCTTGTTCAATGTAGTCACTTCCTGCTCTTTCTTTTAATAATGACCCACTTAGAAGACGAACCTATAAATACTATAGATATACCTAATATTGATTATGTAAACGATGCTCCATCTCATATAGAGGTGGTAGACCCAAAAGTTCAGGGTATTGTTCCTTTGATGGGTAAACACCCTTTGACTAACGTAATAGTCCTTCATGACAATTTTGAGTCTTGGGAGGGTTATATTAAAAGTGGTAGTGAACCCATGAATCTCCATTGTGATGGAACCATAGATAACCTTGTTGGAGGAGTTGGAGGGGTAAATTTGGATCTTCCCAGTAGTAGAAAAGCCAATCATAGTCCCCTTTATTTTGTGTTGCCCGTGACAGATCTTTAGTCTCTTAAAGCGTGTTAGAATGATTTGAGGACTCACTATTTCATTAGGGTTTTTAACTCTTTGTATGGTCAGGAACCCGGTGGTAAGGAAGTTAGGGAACATCTTAATTTTCAAGGCCATTCCAGAACTTATGACAAACGTCTTCTTTTTGTTGACATTGGAGATGAGATGGTTACCAAGATCTAAACCTTAAAACACCTCTTGGCATTAAATCGATCCATAAATCATGTTATAAACATTCAAATCATGTTTAGGCATTAAAACATTCATCTTTAGTCTAAACTTGAGAGCGCCTCTCGACATCAAATCGATTCACATGTATGATACAAATAAAATAGGCATTAGATAAAGTTATAAAGATTAAAATATGTTTCATTAACTAAAACGGGTATAACGCCTTGATCACATCAAATACATATAGGTAATAATAATGTACTTACTTAACCCCAACAATAAAGAACTTAGCTATTCATTATGATGGTAGCATGATAGAATGTGTAGAAGTTGAATCATATAAAATGATCTCTTAATTTGCTCACTCCACTTTGACAAGCCTTCAGCTCGATGAACCCCTAAGTTCTCTATCATTGTAACGACAACTAGAATATAAATAAAACTAAAAGTTATATATAACTATGTACAAGATGATTATGCATTTTTAAGTTTCCTTCGGCCCAAAGCAACCCCTTGAAGCACCTTAAATTTTATGCGAGAAATATGGCCCGCCCAATAAATTTTCCTTTTCTTTCCATTTGAACTTCCTGCCTCAGATTTGTTGAATAAAGGGAATTCGCCCAACGATTTTTTCGTAGCTTTAACCTTCAATCATTTGGTTATCTTACTACAGTTGGTTTGGATTTTGATAATTCTATCATGGCTTTTCTTCCATCAAACCTATTCCATTAAAGCATAAATTATGGTTTTTATATATAACTTTATCAATAAATAAGCAAATAAGTGTGTGGAATAAATGATGAAAATCAGGTAAATTTCACACATATCAAAGATATATATATATATATATATATATATATATATATATATATATATATATATATATATATATATATATATATATATATATATATATATATATATATATATATATTTATCTCTAGAGTTTAGTTTTTAACAAATTATTATCCTGGATCTAGACCTAAAAATTATTTCTCAATAACAATTTAAATCCATTAGCTGGGTTATATACGAACAAATCATAACAAGCATTGAAAACAAGGATAAACATTGACATGAATGATAAAAAAACATATCTAACACCATGATCAAGACTAATACAACAGAATACAGTTAGTTACATCAAACTCCATTATGAAATAGTTTAGATACTCATTATCATGGTAGTTGTAAAATGAAACAAATGAGATGAATCAACATAAATAAAGATTCCTCACACTCATGCACGTATGCACCTCGAACCATTCCAATACTCCACTTTTAGTAGCTCTCGACTACTCTATATGTCTCTCTTTGCAATTGCGGTAAAAAATAATAACATAATACAACCTTTGCTACTACTCATATCTATTTATAGTAGTCACACAAATCACAACTCATTAATAGTAGGAATAGAAAATTAAAATTTCTTTGGCCTTAAGAAAATTATGAACCTCTTTGAACTCTCTCAGTGGGGGATTATTCTACTAGCAAGTATTTTTCTAACCAAATGTTTCTTTGACTATAGAAATTTCCTTGCTTTTTCAACCTATAAATTGTAACTTCTATTTGCTAAATGAGCTAGTTATCTCTTAGCGAATTTACTTGAGTTCTTGATTCCTTGGCTTCAATGTTCATTATGCATTGATCTTTCATGACTGCATACTTCCATTTACCTAGTACACAAAACAATGTAAATTATGACATTTTTATCTAGTCAGAACAATCACTATTATGTGCAGGAATTAGAGGAATTGTGATAAATTTTTGTTCAAGAAAGCTAAATAAGTACTTAGAAACATGTAAGGTCTTCTAATAAATTATGCACCTATTAATTCTTCCTAACTTAGAACTTTATTTTCCCTTAAACAAAAGTCTCCACAAAATTTAAATTCACAACATGGTTTATCAATATTTAAGTTCTTAATGAATTTGTTTAAAGTGTTCAAGTTAATCTAGCTTGCTTAAGCTGTTGATAGACGGTAAAAATGTAATATTTCTTGCTTGTTCTACCTTTTAACTAACGTGTTTTTTCACCATTCTAGTTCTTTTTTTACTCATTTTGGTGTCCTATGTTTGTTTTCAGGGAATAAGAAGTTAATGGAGCAAATTAGGATGATAAGGGAGAAACTGCACGAAGCAGGGCATTTCCAATGCAAATTTTCTAAGGAAAACACGGTCTGGCCATGTCCACTGACACGGGTCGTGTTGCCCCTTGAAGCCCCCTCCATACATCAAATCTGAGGCTGGCACAACCAGCCTGTGTTTCCTAACACAACCCATGTAAGCACTTGTGTAGTTACGAACTTTTGGTTTTTGGGCAGTTTTTGTGACTTTTTGGCTTTTGTGACTCCCATTTTCTCCATGACTAGTGTTAAGTACCCATTAAGCACGAAACTTGTGCAAATAATTAGTGACTTTGGACTTAAATTAGTATAAATAAGGGCCTTATGATCCTTCATTTTCATCACTTTGAACTAAAACTTCTTGCAATACTTGTTATTTTTTGAAGTCTTTTAGCTTTAAGCTTGGTTACATTGTAACTCTGAGAATTTTATAATATTATTATTATATTCGTCCTTTCATCTTATTGCTATTTTGTAATTTACTTTTCATCCAATGGTTTTATTATATATTATTGTTGTTATCCATCTCACCACGAGTGAGTAAATTCTGGGAACTGATTGTCTAACTTTCAGGCGGGAAAGTTAGAATGACTTTGAGAGTTTTTTGTCTATTGGATTAATTGAAAGGTGCTTAATATGCCACGTGCCTTCTCTTTCATTTTGTCTGTTTTGAAAAAATGCTATGTGTCTGACTATTATTTTGAAAAAAAATCACTATTGCCATCTCCTATCATCGGCTACCTACGCACCACTGTCGACCATCAATATATGTTGTTTCCTTTTTCTTCAATTTAATTGGAATGTTTATTTTCATCAAAACAATTATCTATAATTTACTTTAATGGCTAATATGGTGTAAAAGAACAACATCAAACCCTCCAGCCTCATAAAAGTCAAATAACATAGGATTTGCAACAAAAAATTAAAATAATTTCAGCAGCAACAATTTTGGAATTGGAAAATAATTAAAGGAGAAGAGAAGATTGCAGATCTTCTGTCATGGATGCAAAAATTATCATATTCGAATAGCGGCAAAGAAAGTTCCATCGTTGGTGGCAAAACAAACTCTGACGTAGGCGGCAAAGTAAGCTTCAGCGTCAACTGCGTCCCATAGAGGATGGGTCGTGATCGGTGGCGTATCTTGAGAAAGGGAACACCTGATTTTCGTTTTTAATTCTGGAAATAATCGATGGGTCAAAGAGATAAAATGGTGTGTGGCGGTAATGTTAGTAAATGGCAGTAGTGGTATGATGGATGTTAGCTTGGACCGGAGATAATAGTGTGTTGAAAGAGAAGATGCAGTTATTTAAAAATGATGATTACGTGGAATCATTTTGAGCATTAGATTGATCCAACAGTGTGGAAAAAGTGAAAGTTAGAGTAACTTTGGCGCTATAACGTTAGACAATCCAGATCCGTAAATTCATAGGGACTTGGGGCTATGTGATTCCATCTTATGATAAATCTCTACTAAATCCATGTCTTTGAAATTACGAGATGTTTAGGCTTTACTTATTTTAGAAATCGAGTACCATTTTTACGTTTATGACATTGGCGAAAGCAAAGTAATTAGGGATGATGCTCATGTATCAAAAAATAATGAATCGATATTCGAAAGTGAGTTGTTAAACAACTAAGTTCGAGGTGCCATTGAAAAGGCGACTTGATCTCAATTGAGAAACAATCAAGATGTGTCGTCACGTGACAAAACGTAACGCTCTTGATTAATTTACTTAGTTGTGCCTGAAACATGTTCAGATGCGCATGCCATGAAAGTAGGTGACACACATATTTATCTTATTTTCTATAAAAATTGCTTAAAACTTCTCTTAATTCAAAGCATACACAATCGTAGGGGTGAGTCTAGTTGGATGAATCTTAATTCCTAGTTCTATTTTATATTAACTGTTAAAACTTTATTTTTCAATCTATAATTAAACAAACAACTTGCGATCACCTTATATAAGCATAGTTGTTATATATATTTTGGTAATCACACATCTCCCTGAGGGATCGAACTTTTGTATTACTTGACACAACCATGCATTTGCAGGTTCACACACATCAAGTTTTTGGCGTTGTTGCCAGGGAGATATCATAATATCAAAATTTATTTCAACGCTGTTTAAACTAAGGTACTTTTATTTTTTATTTTGGCGACGTTGGTCATCCATAAGAAGGATGGAGGTACATTGATTAAAACCCCCAACCGGCCAATGCGAGGGTTTTGAGATTGTGAGAAAGTAAAGGGAATCCCAAACAAAAATTTCCCTTTAGTGATAACTGGTACAACTAGACATTTTAATGTCTCTCTAATTCTTATTGACAGAGGTAGTTCGTGCGATATCATGTACTATGAGTTGTTTGAGAATATGGGCCTAGAGAAAGAAAGCTTATGGTCATACGAAGGCTCAGATCTGCATGCATTCCACGACACGACAACATGTCTATGAGGGTACGTTGAGTTAATGATATTTGTAGAAGAAGGGAGAGACACCCAGTCTTCCAGGTCGCGACTCCTTGTAGTTTTGTACAAGAGCATTTCGAATTGCATTCTTAGAAGGCCCTTCGCATTCACCTTGGATGTCATAGCCTTAACGGCCCATCTAAAGCTCAGATATCACAATCTTCAAGGACAAGAAATCACCATCAATGTCAATCTCGAAGGAGCAAAAAGAATCTATCAAGCACTCCACCGAGACTAAGAAGAAGGTAAAACGTTAAAAATTAACATGGCATCCATAACCGGCCAATTCAGAAGCATGAACGTCCAGACTCCTAAAAGTGGTTGATCCAACGAGAAGTAAAACTAAAAGAATAAGTGGTGACTAGTCAACCTGGTTATGTTTTTCTATTATTTGTGTTAGACGTTGTTTTTGTATAATTGATCAGTGCATTTTAATGTACATTCTTCTACGATTGTACTTAGGCATTTCTCTAGTTTGTTTTTATTTATTTTACTATTTTATTGTGATTTTAGATTTAATTTTATTTTTACTCTTAATTAATTTTTGTATTTTATTTTCAGCATAAGCAGTTTTTACTGTGAAAATCATAACTGGAGCTACATGATGCCATTTTGTGCAGTTTTCTAAATCGATCCTTAAACCATAAATCCTCATAATCGATTTCAGTAGATTAATAAAAAAATACAAGAATCCTTGTGATACGAATATAGCCATTGTCATTATCTACAGTTTTTAAAATTACTCGTTTTGATCCGTGCTCGACAGCGTATCAATAATCATCTTTCTCGGATGTAGGATTACTTCCAAATTGTTAATGAAATATTATAAATTTGGAAATATTAATTTCTTTGTGATTGTGTAATATAACGACGAGTTCGAGGTACATCCAAAAGGATCAAGGCCCCAACACAAAGACTTAGGGGTGTTGTTGCAAATGCCACGCGCGTGCGACTACACCAATCAATTCCCAATAGCATAAAGCACACACTTAAATAAAGTGGAAAAACCACACATTGACCTAAGACGAGGTTTTCACTTGGACAATGGAAGGGGAACCGACCTTTGACCGAGAATGGCCCTGGAGATGTGCAATAAACTTTGGGGAAATACCTCGTAAGTTCGCACGGAATTCGAAGTTCCACATTTGGAGTTACAGAAACATACCTCAAACAGGTAAAAACACTAATATATCTATTTATCCATTACAAAAATAATTTACACATAAAAATGTGACAATAAAGGAAGGAAGGCTACCCCAAGCAAGGAAATAACCTTCCCATCTTTGAGCATCTGATCCGACCAAACCTGCTCCCTCAAAATACACAAAGGACAATGAAAATGCTCCACTTGCTGCAAGGTGTTCTCAAAAGACTATAAAATAGCCCAAAGGCTGGAAGCAAAATAGTTACTTAAACATTTAGCCAAGGAAGAATTCTCAAGACGCAAAGACTATAGATCTCTTTGAGCCCTTGAAAGAGCATCCTGGGTAGATGTTAAAGTATCCTAGAAAAAATTATAGACTTGTCCTTCCTTGCTATACCCTTCACCGAAAGCGTCACCTGGTCGGCAAGAAAGCCAGGGAGATTAAGGAGGCGTAAAGCATCACCTATCCTAATAAGAGAAGTAGAAGTTGTCTGTATTTCTTTCAGGTACATATCCAATTGGAGCATCAGGCTACATACATTTTCTTCAAGCCGGTGCTTTTCTTCACATTGATGGTCAGAACAAAGAGTGTCCATCAAGCGATACAACCAAGGGCCAAAGTAGTAGAGACACACCGATTGTAATGCGCCAGTGTCTCCAGTTCTTCCTCCAGGGCACACATGGACAAATTGGCTAAATATGAGCAATCCTCCTCTATAGGAGGAACCCTTCATTTCTTAAAAGGGAGTGGGCCGGATGCCTCAATGGCATGAGGGTCATAGGACCAGATGGATGCAACATCCGTTGGAGAGCATTCAGAGCAACAAAACCCATGTGGGGCTTTCGAGTAGTGGAAGGGCCGCTACAGTTTTTCTGGGCCATATTCCCCGATGTAAAAGACGGAGCACTTCCTCACCCTTCATTGAAACTGCATACTGTCATTACCAAAATAAATAAGTCATGATTAAGTAAGTAAAAGATGAAAAGGCCAAGAGCTTTCAGGACTTACCAAAAGTAATCTTCCTTTCTTCCCTGATACGGGCATCCATCAATAAGCGGGTGTCAATGAGGTGTTTCAACTATTTTTTGGGTGTTTTCATTTTGAGGAGTAACATCCTCGAGATAACCCAACTCTTTGACGAAATTTATCAACCGCTTCTTCAAATATAACGCTTCTTGAGAGATTTCGTCTCTTTTGTAAGCATACTCCCCATTTCCCATCAGGAAATGACTCTTATTCTAGTACTTAGGAAACAGTTCTATACGTTAACCCCTCTACACTCCATCTCCAACAGTGCATACTGTCATATGAGCCTCTGGGAGGATACGAGTAACTAGGAAGAGTCAGTCTTTAAAACAATTCAAGTTTTTGGAAAAATCTTGATTCCGTCTTATAATATACAAAGAAACTTAATATTGAAGAGGTTATTTATAAATGTGGATATTTTCCTAATGTTACTTTAATTGGGACGAAGGGTTTCATTAATTAGAATCTTGTGTTAGCTTTACGTCAGCTGGGATACACTATGAACGATAAACTTTCCTAGGATCAAATCCAACAATTACTCTTGCACGACATGGGAAAAGGTGACCCAAGATCACTAAGAAATATTGGTCGGGCCTGGAGTCATGTTCAAAAGAAAAGTTTTGGGCAAAAGAATGCTATAGCAAGGGAACCTTATACCAAATGAGTTTTTAAGAGGGTTGAAAGCAATCAGCTACCATTTGTTGTTGATCCTGCATATAAGACCGATGTTCCTGATCCAATTTTTTGATCCATGGAAGGGGTAGAAGAACTTAGGGAAGCCCTAGGGGATTCCCAAAAGGAGAAGGAAGGTTTGGAGCTTAAACTTCAACAATTAACTTACGAAAAGAGTCAGTTACATGGAACATGAAGAAAGGGAAAGGAGTAAGAGGAAGCGTATGATGGATGGTATGTTAAGTGCTAATTATAACTTGGTCTCACATAATGAAAAGTTGGAACAAGCGGCTAAGGAGATTGTAAAATGGAAAGAATATCATGACAAAATTGTTCAAGATAAGAGGGAAGCCGAAGAGGTCTTAGAATCCTTAGTCTTAGAGCTCGAAGATAAGACTAGGGAACAGGAAGGGCAAATATGAGACCTTGCTGCTGACCTTCAAGAGAGCCATAGTTAGAAAAAAAGGAACGACTTGGGAGAATAGCTGCTGAAGAGCTATTCTTGAAGCGTACCTCTAAATATGAAAGTGCCCTCCAAGCTTTGACAACACTTAGGGAGACTTTCCCCCAACGAAGGGATATCTATGAAGAAGCATGAGCTGAAAAAGAACATTGGAAAGAGCAATATGTAATCATCACTAAAGCATGCGAGCATGTCAGCATGGTTTCCAAGCTTCTCAGAGACTACCTAAAGTATAAGGAGAAGCACGAGAAGATAGTCTTTTTGTGAAATAACCTCATCGAGGACATTCCAAGAAGTTTGAAATATGCAAAGTCTTGATTTATTCCTCTTCCTGAAACTGTTGAAGATTTCCTCAAACTTTGTAGGACAATGGTGGATGGCTTTAAGGCAGATATCCGTAGGTGCCTCTAGGCAACTGAAATTGAAATGAAACTTAAACTTAAACGGGGCGGTGCCCTTATTAGATCAATCAGCATCTTATAGTACCAAAAACAAACGTCAAAAGAACCAAAAACTTACCTATTAGAAAATGTCAAGAAAATAATAATATTAGAAAATTTAGTCCTAACCAAGAACCAAAAAGTAACGTCAAAAGAACTAATGCAGACTAGAATCACTAAATTTAAAAAATTCAATTTTCTAATAGTCAAAAAAAATCTAGAGCTAATAATAAAGAAATAAATAAGCAAAAAAATTAGAAAGAATATAAAACGCCAAAAGAAAACCACAGGGTTCGAACTCAGGTTCCGCTAGGCCATTGTACGTAATAGCTTTACTCTTCTCAAAATATCCTTCAATAATCAATTCCTCTGTGCAAAATTCAATAAAATGAAATAATAGTCTAGCAAATATAAATTTCATAAATATTATTAAAAAAAAAGTAATTGTAATTTTTTTATTACATCGAAAAGATAAGATTGGTGGTATAAAAAAATAAGATGAAACAGTGTTCATATGTATGAATCTAGTAATTATTCTGAGAGCATTACTGCATGGAATCCATACCCAGGCACGTGAATTCAATACACGCGGCACTCACTTCACCATTTCCTCAGACATGCTTTACCATTTCATAACCGAATCATCACCGCCATAACAGTACCTTCATGCACATTCACACACATATATATACTCATTGCATTACGTTTATAACATTCTCAGTTTTGCTAAAGCTAGCAAATAAGATTTCACATAAATAAATCATGGTGAAAATCACTGAAGAAACCAACCTATCTGATCAACAAGAAGTTGAAGAAGAAATAGACTATGATGAGCTGAAGAAACGCATGTGGAAGGACAAAATCCTACTACAGAAGCTTAAGGAGAAAGGCAAGAAACAAGAACAAAACCAGCAAGCAAAAGATGAAGCATCGAGACGAAAGAAGATGTCAAGAGCACAAGATTCAATCCTCAAATATATGATGAAGATTATGACAATATGCAAAGCTCAAGGTTTTGTCTATGGTATTATCCCAGAGAATGGAAAACCAGTGACAGGTTCTTCTGAAAGCTTGCGTGAGTGGTGGAAAGAACAAGTCAAGTTCAGTCAAAATGCACCAGAAGCTGTTTCCAAATACTTATTATTACCACCACCACCACCACTCTTTGAAAATCAACAAGATTCAATTTCATCATACATGCATTTACTTTATGAGTTACAAGATACTACTTTAGGTTCATTGCTTTCAGCTCTCATGCAACACTGTGTGCCACCACAAAGAAGGTTCCCTCTTGAGAGAGGTTTGGCTCCCCCTTGGTGGCCAAATGGAAAAGAACAGTGGTGGGGTCAACAAGGTGTTGTGGCAGAAAAACAAGGTCCACCACCTTATAGAAAGCCTCATGATTTGAAAAAGGGTTGGAAAGTTTCTGTGTTGGCTGCAATTATCAAACACTTGTCTCCTGATGTTGATAAAGTTAGAAGGCTAGTGACTCAGTCCAAGACTTTGCAAGATAAGATGACTGCTAAAGATAGTGCAACTTGGTGCAAAGTTATGAACCAAGAACAAGCTTTGCTTTCAGAAATCACTAGAAAGTGTCTCAAGATATCAGAAGAAGGTGAAAGCTCTAGTAGTGTTGTTACACATGTTTTGAATGAGAAGAGGAAGAGTGAGTTTGATTTTGATTTTGATGTTGATTTTGATAAGATGTATTCCTGTCAATATTCTGAGTGTCCACAAAGTGAATTGTGTATGGGATTTTCAGACAAGAGTTCAAGGGTGAATCATGAATCCTTCTGTTCTTACAGATCAGAACAAGGTCATGTTCCTTTTCATGATTATCTGTCAGATGATTGGTTTAATATGGATATAGCAGGAACTAGTAATCAGAATCAGGATCATGGAAACCTCGTTGGGAATGTTAATGAGTTGAGAGAGATTGTGGATAGGACAGTAGAAGGTTATGGTGAATTTTGGCTTAATGGCATGCAAGATCTTGAATTGCACATGGGAGTGAACATGGAAAGAGATAATGTGGACTTGAATCAAAATCAAGAACAAGATACCACATTAAGTCACGAAGAAACCTCAATTTGGGACTTGACATACCATTAGGTTCTTTTCCTCTCTGATGAACTCGAATCATCTGTAGTGCTAGTGCTGCCTTCTTGTCCAGTGAGTAAAATCTCACTGGACAGAAATACAACACCGCAGATGATCCGAGCTGCATGCCAATATGTCTTCTTTCAACATTTTAATTAGATAGAAAATAGAGATTTAAATAAGTAGGGACCATCTATCTTGATATGTAACTCAAGTGAGCTTTAGTCTGTTCAAATTATTTTTTTTTTTTCAAATAATAGTCTGTTCAAATTATTATTAATAGCATATGTTTCTCCTCAATATTTCATGTTTGTATGACAATGAATGGTTCAACTCTATTTACAATAAATTGTTAGGAGTTAAGGATTGTTTAATTCTAACCATCTATGGACATTTTGGTGAGTGTGGTGGCAAAATAGAAAGACAATAAAAGCAAGGCGAAAAATCATCATTCTTCTATATAGACACTAAGAGAAAAATATACAAGTTTGGTTTGAGGTTTGGATTAATAATCATAGAAACTATGCCTTTGAGGTATCAAGTCTTCATATTCGAGTCTCGGGCTTGTATAAGAATAGCCCTTTCTGAATCTATTGTTTCTGCTTCTTACTTCCACACCCACAGAAAAGACAGCGCAAACAGGTCTATGGTCAGAGAATCTTGATTCTCCACGAATGTAGGATACTTGATCGATGCGGCTGCCACGCCACAGTATCCTATCACACCTGACAGTTGTTCAACAGCAGAATATAATCAATGATAATGGTTTTTGATTAATATATCATAAGTTTTTGATTGATTGTGAATGTGACATGGTGATGAAGCAATACCATGCTGGCGTTCGACGTTTCTTCTTTGATTTAACAGTCTCACCAGCATAAGAGTCTGAATTTTGTGAATACTTGTAAGTTGGTGCAAAGACTATTCTTCCTTCTTTGAAACCACTGAAAACTCTTCCTGCTTCTTTTTCTATGTTCAACTGAATAAAAATGAAAAGCAAATTTATCAGTAAATTTACTCGACTCATTGAATTTCTCTATCATGAATGTATATGTATATGTATATGAGTAGGTAGAAGGACACACTTGATCTTTTTCTAACAAAGTGTCCCAATCATTATCCTCCAATAGAACCCTTGTTTCTTCATAACTCAATGCCACCCTATAATTCAAATCTCCGAGCCATATTATTCGACTGCAAAACACGCAAAACATTGTTAGAATTCAAAAGGTACGTAATCAGTAGTCCTTCCGTTCTTTTGAGTTCTAATATAGATATTTGATGACTTACTCGTGATCTACTATCTTTTCTGGTGCTCTCCGGCAAGGATTCTTGCAAATCCTAGGGAATTGTATGCCTTTGAGAATCTCAGCTACATCAGAATTCCTCCTCACCTCATCGCCTTCTTTCTCGCCAGAAGCCAAGTGACTACATACGAAACAAAAGCTTGTTTGATGCAATGACATACTCATCGATATACACCCCTGCAATCAATTGTACAAAGATCAGTTTTAAATTTTAGAGTACTAGTTTTATGTTGAATGACATAGTATATAGGGATTCTTGTGGTTACCTTGTTGCCCAAGCAACCCATGATTCCTCTCCCTACAGAGTCTACTCTAAGATGACCAATGTGAGGTACTAATTCTTTCTTAGTCCAAATGGTAAGAAAAATCCCAACCATTTGTTTACTTGATATAAGGGAGTATTTAGATTGGCCAGGAGTAGCAGGTATTTCTGCAATTGAAAGCAACTCTTCCATACTGCTTTCTCCACGAATCTCGGTTTCTAACTTACTCATAGGATCACTAAACTTTCTAACCCTCCGCCTCTCTCTTAACGGAGATTCCACAGGACAATTGCATGCCTTAAGGAGGCTGCTTCCTTCTGCCCTGAAGTTTCTACTGATAGCTTTAAGAGAAGGCTTCTGAAAGAAATTTAGACTCGCCGGTGACTTTGATTCCTTTGATTTCGATCCGGTTCCTGAATCGGATGAATCGCTTAATTCATTTTTCGGTGTGTTTAGTGCTTGACTTATCAATGCTAACCACTTTGCAGCTGGTTCATTGTCTTCGATTACTAGAACATTTCCAGCACTTAGAGGAACAATTTCTTGAAATCTGAACATATAACATATAACATCAAGCTATAATCATGATTTGGATGAAAACAAGTTTATAGAAACAATTGCTTTTGATTCGGTTTGTACCCTAAGATGTAAATATCTGCAGAACCCTCCACCAGCAAGAAATCTTGAAGGTTGAGATCATAGCTTGGAGATTTTCCTCCTACATTCCATGTTGCAACAAAGACCCTGCAATTCCAATTACGAAACAGCACAGCATCAATAACTAACATGGTATATGCAAACATGTTGAAGCCTTGTTTGACCTGAAAATGAAATCCCTTACCTGAAACTCTGAATTTCGTTTTCCAGAGGCATCGGTCGTTGTTCAAAAGTGCATAAATTTAAGCCTTCAATCCCAGGGCTAGTTTCCCTTTCTGCGAGTTGATAAGAAATTAAGAATCATTGGTTTACTTTGTCACATTTTCATATCCTAACAAATCTATAATTCAAAGAGTATTCATCTACCATGATAAAGACAAGAAGAGCTTAAAGTCAATATCAAACAAGAAAATTTGATTTCTTCGCACACAAGGAAAAACTTGTAATTATCCATATAAACTAGCAATCACACGTCAACACCAGTAATAAATTGAAAATTTATATAATAACTGAAATGAATGTGACCACATGTATTGGTAGTGTTCAATACTAACGCGTATCGGACACCAATCATGAACGCGTTTTCAATCTAAAGTCTCAGTGTTAAATAGATAATAACAAAATATCAATGTTAGGTAAGCTGCCAAAATAGTAGAAATTCATAAGAAAATTTTCATCTTGTTTGATAGCTACAAGGGTCTATATTCTTTAACCGTTGGATCAAGAATCCAGAATTGACCAAAAGTTAAAATCATATACCTGAGAAACTCTTTCTCATCATGGGACCTTCAAGAAATGCTTTTTTCTTGGTTTCCAACTTCTTCTCCAAATCTTTCAACACAACAAATTCAAATAGAAGATAAATAAAGTAACCAACCGCGCGAGAAAACGAAAAACGAAAACGAAAGAGATTCAATGAATACCAAGACTAATTGAAATTGAATCTGCTTCCGGATTAGATTTGAGTGCATCTTCATCCGAGCCTCTCCCGTTTCGCTTTGATCCAAAAATCTTTGGCAAGATAGACTTCACACAAACAAAAACAAAATCAACAACAATGTAATAACAATGAATGCAATTCAATAAAGAAAATTTGCAAGAAAAAAGAACCTTTTTCTTTTTTTCACTCTTGACATTAGGAGTGTCAGGCGTTGAATTGGGTGTATTGATGATGGGATGGATAGGGCTAAGGGAAATGCTGTATTGGTTATTAGCTTTGGTCATTTCAGAATTAGCATTTGATTTTGAACGTGAAGAAGAGGTAGACGAAGACATTCATTCATTGATATATTGTTACAACCATGCATGCATATACGTTCATTAGGTTCATAACATTCACACTTTTTTTTTTTTGTAGTAATGAAAAAATTAACAAGAATGTGATTGATTAATCTTGTTGTTTGTATAGATTCTGGTGATTATTTTGAGAATAATATTTCTATTTTTTTTGTTAAGATTATTTTTTTGGTTGAAAATGGATTAGGAAAAAATTGATGTGAATAATGTTGTTTTTGTATGTTTTTGTGTTTCGGTTTTGGAAGGATGAGAATTTGGCGGCAGGGTTTTCGGAGCACTTAAGGTTGAGGGCGTTAGGGAAGCAAATAAGTGGTATGAAACCGCTGTAACTTAACAGCTTACAAAATAATCCAGAAAATAGATTGATTTTATTTTATTTATTTTTGACAAAAATATAGTTTTTTAATTTTTGCATATGATAAAAACACATGATATTTGTGTTTAGAAGTTTGTTTTTCAAGAGCATTGAAAGAAATAGTTTTAGAGGAATACATCTAGAATTTAGTTGATATATACCAGCAACGAGTAACGGATTTTATACAGTTAATTAATCGTGATCGTTAAATTTTAATTGAAATTTGATTTTTATTTTAATTATTAATAAAATAGTATCTATGAATAATTGTGATACACTAATCGTCCAAAGAAATTTATATATATATATATATATATATATATATATATATATATATATATATATATATATATATATATATATATATATATATATATATATATATATATATATATATATATATATATATATATATATATATATGAATTTATTGGTATGTATAAATAGTAAAGAAATTTTACATTTTGCATGTTTCGATTGACTTTTGGAAGACCCATTATCAATTGACTTTTGGAATAGTAATCCATTTTAGATTTATTATCAATTGACTTTTGGAATAGTAATCCATTTTAGATTTATAGAATTAATTCTCGATGATTTTGAAGTGTTTGTTTTTATCAAAAGTAGAATTGATTCCGTATTCAGAATGGATTCTACTTAAAGTTAGAAATTTATCTTCTACCTCCAAAATTGATTCTGGATATGTTTTACATTGTAAGTTTATTGTTCAACTCACTTTTATATAAATCTATCCAAAGATATAAACTAAATTATGTTAAAATAAATTCTAACAAACATAATTTTTTAAAATAAATTATGTTCACCGTCAATCCAAACACATTGTCTCATAATCGTGAGTGTTAGATTGTAATTAAGGTTTGACTTTTATTTTAATTATCTATAATCTTTATGAATGGTTGTGATACACTAACGAGTTGTTGTGTAAAGAAATTTACGCGGATAGAGGATTGGCAACGGGACGAGTCGGAGATGGTTATTACCTCCCTCAAACTCAAACCCGAATCCCCAAACAATCCTAGTTCCTTGCCTCTAACCAAAATGGGGATGGAGAATTAAAATTCACCATCAAAGGCGCTCAAATAATAATTTAGATCCTTAGTACCATTGATCCTCAAATGATCAATAGTTCGCACTCATTTTCAACTGATCAAGAAACGTGAAACCATTTGAATGGTATTTAAAACCAAGACAATTCAGCCCAACATTTTTAGTTGGAGCTAGAGATGACTAATTACAAACAAGGTAATTTATCTGCTCAAGAATATTATTCTGGTTTTTTAAATTTATGGACAAAACACTCTGCTCTTATACATGTTGATGTTCCCAAGACTTTTCTCGCGGCTATTTAAGCGGTTTATTACACAAGTCGACGAGATCAATTTCTCATGAAGCTTTGCCCAGAATTTGAAATTGTCATAGGTGCTTTGCTGAATAAGAATCTTGTTCCTTCTTTATATACATGTATTGATCCTCAAAAGATATAAAAGTTCCTTGGTGAACTTGCAATTCTACCCTTCCAGAATTATAACTTATCCTTACTCACAAAAGAACTTTCTCGAAGAAGCACTTCGGAAAATATTAGTGAGAAAAAGTAAAGGAAAATTTTAGAAAGTGTGAGAGTGAGAAGTGTGAAAACACGATTCTGGATGATTTGAAATGAGGGAAGGTGTTAGAACATGCAATCACAAGATTGGTAAACAATGAAGAGTTTATGTAGGTGGAGAAAGAGAGAGCGGGGTAGAGGAGAATTAGACAGAGAGATAATTAAGAGTGAGAATTTTCTATTACTTTTCATTGTACATTGCAAACATAACTCTAAGGTATATATGCAAGTGATTAGGATACAAAAACGTCAAGGCAAATAAGAGAAAAAGTCAAATGTCGGACCTGTAACTAGTTACACAAAACCTGTAACGGGTTACAATTGTGAAATTACATAAATTAACTAACAGTCATAACTGGTTACTGTAAATGTGTAGCCGGTTACATCAACTCCAAAAGCATTTTTTTCTTATGCTTATTGACTTATTTTGATGTTTATAATCGGTTACAACTCCGCTTTAACCGGTTACAACACTTGAAATATTCAAAATCTCTTAACACATCATCTTATTTCAAGTGTTCCAAGTCTTTCATGTACATGCTCATCTTCAACCTTTTTGAGCACATCATTTGTGACACCCTAAGTCAACAAATCAACCACTTGGTCTTCACTTCTACAATATCATAATCTCAACATTCCTTCACTAACAAGTTCCCTCAAGAGTTAAACCTCGTCTCAATATGCTTGCTCCTCCTATATGAAATTGGTTTCTTAGCAAGATTAATAATGAAACGATATCAACCAAGAGCGTAACAGCCTCACCCTCATTGATGCTCAGCTCTTTCAATAGATTCATTAGCCACACGGCTTAACACGCACATAACTAAGCGTCAATATACTCGACTTCACAAGACGATAGTGCTACCACTGGCTCCTTCTTCGAACACCATAAGATTGGTGTTCCACCAAACATAAAGATGTATCTATATGTAGATTTATGATCTCTTTATCTCCACACAAATTGGAATCAGTGAAATCGAGCAAATTGCATTTTTTGCCCGTATTCGCTGCGGGAAAGAGAATTTCACATCCAATAGACCATTTGATGTATCTTAGAATTCTTTTGACTGCTGTCAAGTGGGATACCTTTGGTCTCTCCATGAATCTACTTGCAATACTGACACTAAACGCCAAGTCTGATCGCATATTGCACAAATAGCACGTGGATCAATGTCTTGCTCCTTTTTATTCATTGACAATTGTAACCTCTGTTCTGTTGGTGTAATGACAACATTATGATGCTCTATTTCACACTTCTTCAATATCTCAAGAGCATATCTCCTTTGATGCATAAGCAACCCCCTTTTGGATTTGTGGAACTCAATGCCAAGGAAGTATGACACGATACCAAGGCCACTCATCTCGAATTCTTTCATAAGTTCACTCTTGAACTTATAAATACTCTTCTCATCACAACATGTAATCAACAAATTGTCTATGTATAGACAAATAATGATCACCCCTTCACTTGTATTCGTCTTCACATATACGTCGTGTTCGAATAAACATTTCTTGAAACCAATGTTTTTTAGTAAGCCACCTATCCTTTTGTTCCAAGCTCTTGGAGCTTGGTTCAAACGATATAGCGTTTTTCTCAACTTGTAGAACCTTCCTTCTTGGTTTTTCACAACAAAACTAGGGGGTTGTTTTACATACACTTCCTCTTCAAGCGGTCCGTTCAAAAATATAGATTTCACATCTATTTGATAGATGGGCCAATTGCTGTTATTCACAATACCAAGAACTAGCCTTATGGTTTCACTTCTAGCAACTGCTACAAATACCTCTTCAAAGTTTATGCATTCTCTTTGCAAAAATTCCTTTGCAACTAATCGAGCCTTATGCTTGACTATTTCACCTTTGAGATTTTCCTTCCCCGTATAGACCTATTTTACACCAATCATCTTCTTTCCTTTCGGTAGCTCAACTAACTCCCAAGTATCATTTTTCTCAATCGATTCCAGCTCCTCCTTTATAGCATAAATCCACTTTGGATCACTTAAGGCCTCTTTCGTCTTGACGGGTTCAAATTCGGCCATAAGTGTAAAATGGACAAAATCATCATTGACTTCGTTGTTACAAAATATCTCACAATCTTGGAGTTTTTGAGGCACACATCTTTTCCTTATTGACCTTCTGAAATTCTCTTCATTTCAGGCTTTGATATGCTGCATTTCTGCACTTTCGAGTTATGCATAATTTGGATCTTTGAAGGTTTAACCGATTACAACTTCCCGATAATCGATTAACGACTGCATGTAATTGGTTAACGATTGTCTGTAACTGGTTACATACTGCTCCAATTGCTTTAACTTATCAACAACCATGTCCCGTCTGATAATAATCCTCCTGTTTGCAACATCATACAATTTGTAACCTCCACTGAAGTGATACCTAACAAGTATAATCAATTCACCCTTATCGTCCAACTTCTTTCTAAGTTATCTCGGAACAAGTCGATACGCCATGGAACCGAAAACTCTTTAATGGTTCAGTTTCATTTTGAAACCAGACCATGCCTATTTTGGTGTTATCTTCTCAAGCTTCTTTGTTGGACACCTATTCAACAACTAGGTAGATATGGATACTGCTTCTCCCTGTAACTCTTTCAGCAAGTTCTTCCCTTTTGTAATTTCTTTGGTTTTATGATTGGGAGTAATTTTGCTAAAACATGTTACATGTCTCACTGCCAGATGTTGGACAAGATGTTATGACATCCTGAATAACATATATAGCAGGAGCTACTGTTATTTTTCTTAACATATTTAATTTAGTTTTGTGAGATTCTCTTTGGATATATCTCACATATTTGCGCGGGTCAAGAAGATTTTATTTAGAATAAATGATATAATCTCCAATTGTGAATAAGTTTCTCAGATTTGGATATTGAGACAATTTTGGAAACTAGTGATGATTTGTTCCAAGATTCAAGGAGATTTTCGGCATAATTAATGCAACCCCCAACTTGTGGATAAAGAAATATTTGGGTAAAGAACACGAAGCCCATGAACAGATGTGGAGTATATAAAGAGAAACTAAATCCTAATGCAACTTAGTTTTTCACAACTTTGTAAAAGAGAGAGGGAAATTTAGAGTATTATGTTTTGAGAGTCGTTTTACTGTGATTTTGTGTGTCACTCATGTATCTTTTGATGCATTGAGGTTGACTGGTTGTTTATTGTCAGTCACTCATGAGCTTTGAAGCAAAGAATGTATTATATGTAATTGGAAGTATATTCTTCTGTTTTGGTCTTTTGTTATTGTCATTGTGGTGATTGGGAAGTGAGAGGGAGATCTAATATCTAGGAGTGACCTAGGTAGAAGTTGCACAAGGTAGTGATTAAGCGATAAGTTGTAAACTAGGATTGTCTAGATTTGAACTAATATTATCATAGTGAATTTCCTTCTTGGCTTGGTAGCCCCCAGAGTAGGTGAGTTGCACCGAACTGGGTTAACATTTTATTGTGTCTTTTACCTTATGCTATTTATTTCTGCATAATTATTGATTTGGTAAAAGTTTTTTTGTCAGCAGAAGATGTCTTAACATCTATCTTGACATTGTGTTTTGGTGTTGGGACATCAGTCTTAACATCTATTTTAAGTGCCAGAATTTCACCTTTCAACATGCCTCACACCATGTTCATAATCGATCAATTCTTTTTTTCGGCAACACCGTTTTGCTGAGGTGTATAAGGTGGTACTACCTCATGTACTATCTCTTCTTGATCACAAAACTTCCCAAAGTCATTTGAGACATATTCGCCTCCACCATCCATTTTGATAACTTTGAGCTTGTGACCGCTTTGTCGCTCAACCACGGACTTGAACTTCTTAAACACTTTGAATAACTCATCTTTTCTCTCGATTAGGCATGTCCATAGCTTTCTACTATGATCGTCAATAAATGTGACAAAATATCTATTGCCACCAACCGAATCACTTGCACCGACCCCCACACATCGAAATACACCACCTTAAGGTGATGCTTGGATATACAACCTACATCCTTGTTGCATTTACCCTTGTTTTGTTTTGCTTGCACACACTTTTTATAAATTCAGTCGGTATGTTGATGGAGGCAACCCGATTACTATTTCGTTCTTTTGCAATGCATTGAGATCTCAGAAATTAAGATTCCCAAAATGGTAGGTCTTATATCCACTCTTCTGTACTAACCGATGTAGCAAGGCACCTATGCTTCATAGTACTCTAAACGCAATTGTAAAAGCATTTTTCGCACCCACATTCTAATTAAAGTAGAAAAAAGACAGTCATTGCACATCTCGAAATAACACAACAATTTAATTTGGTAGAAGAATAAAAACCAATAAATACAATAATTTATTTATCCAATTCGATCAAACAATCTACTCTGAAAGAAAGTGCAACTTTTCAATTCACTATACTTTTAAAAGCTGTTACAAAAATATTACAAATGAGTTACCCAAGTTGCCAAAAACATACCTTATTTTCTAACTAAGTGTTTTTCAATCTCAAAAGTCCAAGGTATTTATAAGTGTTTTTCAATCTCATTAAATACTCTTAAAGGTTTTCCTAAGCCTTTGTCTCCCTAAGGCTTTGTTTGGATTGATGGAACCGGATGGAGCGGAGCGGAATGTGATGGAATAAAATGATATTCCGTTGTTTGAATAATTTAAAAACGGATGGAACGGAGCAGAATAGAGTGGTATGGATTCCATTCCATTTCATCACTTGCCACTATTTTTCTTACCCTTCGATTTGGGCGGAATGAACAACTTATCTTGTTTCATCTTAAAATTTCCAAACAAGGGAATGGTATCTTCGTTCCGCTCCGCTCCACTCCGTTGATCTTATGATATCCAAACATAGCCTAAGTGTTCGCTTATTAGGATAGTCACCTCTTCCTTATGTCTTCAACTCTAAAGTTATAAAATTTTAAAGGTAGTAATAACAAGAATGAGATTCGTATTTATAATTGTAGAAATCCAACAAATTCATAACAAGTCCAAGTCCAAAAAGAAAATATTGACAGCTGTGGGATTTGAACCCACGCCCTTTCGGACTAGAGCCTGATTCTAGCGCCTTAGACCACTCGACCAAGCTGTCTTGTTTGGTGCTCCAAAATTATTTTAATTATAATCTCCAACTTGTCATATACTTTGCTTTTGGATCAAGGCAGATTGCATGGTTTAAGTAGGTAGCTCTTCAATAATAGTGTGAGCTAAGGTGACTCTCCCTCCAAAAGATAGCATTCACTCATGTACTTTAACATCTTCTAATAAGGGATTAATAATCATGTATTATTTCTACCGTGGAGGATATATATATATATATATATATATATATATATATATATATATATATATATATATATATATATATATATATATATATATATATATACCAAGATTATGTTTATGAACATTTTTTGAAACAAGCATTTGAGTTTTTGCCAAAGAAATCTTTTGACCTGAGACTTCTGAAAAAGATTCCAAGCATTTCATAATGTCTCAAACATGGTTTTCTGATGCTTCTTCAAAGAGAAGGAGATCCTCTACAAATAAAAATGAAATATTTTGGGTCCGATTCTATTTAGCTGAATCACATTCCAATTTCCCAAATTAACTTCCATATCAATCAAGCTGAATCACATTCCAATTTCCCGAATTAACTTCCATATCAATCAGGTGGGCTAACCTTTCAATGGATATAACAAAGAGGTATGAAGAACAAAGTTATCCTTTCCTGACACCACAAAACACTTGAAAAAACCTAATATTTGCACCTTTAAACAAAACACTCATCCTACAATTCGATATACAAGAAATGATTAATCAAATGAGGGATTGAGGGCATTGTGTAATCCCTCGTCTTTTAGTTTATGTTCAAGAAAACTCCATTAAATCCTCTCATACGCTTTTTCTAAATCTACCTTGATGGCTAACCAACTCAATTTTCCCTTATTTCTTGGGAAACCACAATGTCATCGGTACCATGTCGCTCCAAAACAAAACTACATTGATTATGAGAGATAAAAATAGGCATAATTTTCTTCAATTGAGTGGAAATGATCTTTGTATTTGTTTTATAAACCACATTACACAAACTAATGGACCTAAATTGAGTCATATTAGAAAAATTCATAACTATGGAATGAACACCAGCAGGATATCATTAATAGAACAATCTTCTGAAGATCATCAAAGCACGTAAGAACTTGATCACAGGCTGATCCACCAAGGACCTCCCAGTTAAATTGAAAAAAGATTGGAAGCAAGCCATCTAGAACCCGAGCCTTAAACGAAGCCATGCGAACAACAGCAGTTCAAATCTCTTTTGTTGTAACCTGTTGGTAAAGACAACTTTTCAAATGTTGATCTAAATAGGAAAACTCATCAGTGACTTCCCAAGGTTGAGCATTGCCATCTTCATAATATAAATTATGAAACAAATCTACCGCGATATGTTTCAACATTTCTTTATCCCGAACCACATTACCGTCACTGTCGGTAACTGTTAGACTAGTATTCCTTCTACGCCTCATAGTTGTACACTAGTATGACAAAAAAAAAACGTGTTTCTACCCTCATATATGAACCAATCACATTGCACCTTTTGATACCACGAGTCTCAACCAAACACAACATATCAATCTCATATTTGCTAATTAAATCCTTTGTTAAATGATAATTTTTTTTTGAAATCATTTGATGACTAGTTCAAGCAAGATAAGATAAAATAATGTCCACTAATCAAATACTCGTTCAATATATTTCACTGTATCAATACATTATATAATTTTCCAAAATACTTCAAATATTTACATGACAAAATCAAACAATTTACTTATAAAGAAATATAGCAAACATCGTGTCAATAATTCTTACTTGTTTTTCACTATCTCTCCATCCAAAATTGTTATGTGGCAACTGCGCATTGTACAGTACAGAAATTTTTGGGACTCGCTTTCTTTTTTCCATCACAGATTTGAAAACGTTCATGATTGATAAATTCCTTCTGATAATCTTGAATTTTGAAAGGGTTATAAGGGCTTACGAGAAGACATATATAATTCTCAGAACAGTGACACCCAGAAAGTAAACTATGAAACCATCCACCAAAAATGAATGTAGACTTCTATGTCTATACCTGCAAATATACATCAAAATTAGTTTCAGTCATGTACAGACAACATCGGATACTAGGGATTTGAAATATCAAACCAACGTAGTCACCAAAAATATAAATCATTATGGTGTATTGTAGCATACCATTTTGAACTTTCACATGAAGTGGGAAAAGTAACTTCAATGTGACATATCATCTAATTGTTGTCTGTAAACTGCTAGGCTCTGCAGACACAAATGGCAACTTATAGAATGAACAAATTAATAAAGACATACTCTGATGTCGACTACCAGATTAGAAGAACAGAAACAGTAAAACTTGAGAGGATCAATACATTACTTTGCCAAGAGTAATGTAATTATTTAATCTCCTTCATATGTGATTGTGAATATTGAAATAGTTAAAATTTGGCACTGTAACTTGAGTAAAACCCAAGCTAATGGATGATACCTGAGTATATGCATAAACACCAGCTTCTGTAAGTCCCACGGGACTTCCTCTACTATTAAACTTCCCCTCTTTATATATGTAAAGTAATGGTATACCAGTTGACAATTCTAAACTAGTGACCTGTTTGTTAATAGAGAAGTAAAGTAAAGATCAATCCTAGTTCAAACAATACCACACATAAGAAATGATACGGTGGAAATCAAAAGAAAAACAAGATGCCACCTCTTGAGAGGTCAGTCCATCCAGATACATTATGATAGACCTCAGTGAGTTCGCATGAGCGGCAACCATCACATGCTTTCCTGATTTCAGCTGCGGTTCAATCTACAATGCATTCTTCTCTGCGTCAACCCTCTTGGCAATTTAAAATATTTTAATCCGCAACAACAAATCAAATATAACGGTTTCAACATTGACAAATGAGAAAGTTGACACCCTTACAAAATCCTTAAAATAGGCAACAGCTCTCCGGGAACACATTTCTAAGCTCTCCCCATTGGGAGGTGAAACATCAAAACTTCGACGCCATTCATGTACTTGATCCTTCCCATATTTTTCTGCAGTCTCTTTCTTATTATGACCCTGTAAATCCCCGTACCTGTAAAAGTGTAATAGAGAATTACATTCTATCCTTCTGAAACTCATTGAACATAATATGAACAAGAATTAAGAATAAAGGCGTAGCCACATACATTCTTTCATTCAACTGCCAAGTTGTTATAACGGGAATGGATTGCTTAGTGGTTTTTTCACTGTATACTCCACTCCACGTTGTTGCCTGTTCACTCTCATTATGTATGATAACAGGAACCTATAGAGTAAACAATTAGTAAAGAAGTATTGGTAGACTAGACACCTCAAAACAGTTGTGAAGATAATGTTTTTACTTAAAAGAAAGCCACATGAGGCAACAATTTAAATTATTGAATATTGAATATACATTGATGGAACATAAACCAAGTATTTTGGTTATAGAAAACGCAGAAAGTTAGTTTGTCCGCCTTACTTCGACTAGTGCAAAGAATCATGAACAAAATACAAAACGAAATCACCAGACAACTAAAATCACCTTACTTTATTTTAGCTTATGACAAATATTTATGGTTAACAAAACTGAATGACGTCTTAAATGGGCATAATCACTTTCATGTAAGCATTTTCCATTATACCAATTGCAAGAGTAAAAAACAAGCGGGCAACATTAACTGTCAAGTTTAAACTTAACAGAAAAATCCACTACTTCTAATTATATGACGTAGCATTTTGCAACACGAAAAATCTTCTTTGAACAAGTAACTTACAATTTCATTATAAATGGATCCAGTACCTTCTTTTCGAGGTGCTGAGTCATTGCAAGCATAGCTGTCATCTGTGCTCGGATTAGCCCAGACGTAAAAATTAGATCAATTGGTATATAGCTAATCCTCTTGCCAGCTTCAATGGCTTCCTCTACTCCTCTCCTAGTTAAAGGCACGTCACAACATCCTGTGAACAAGTTCTTCTCATTCCACATAGATTCACCATGACGGATCAATATCAAAGTACTCTCATCTACAAAACATGCTTACACCACCCACCAATAAGAATATAAACCAGAGTATCAAAATAATTATATAACTTAATTGACACGTGGTTTACAATTTAAGCAACAAAATTATGTACACAAGGCAAATACATGCTTAGAATCATGTTGGTATTAATTAAAAAAAAAAAGAGAAATGTTTCTTTGACATCAAAATTTGATAACATTTAGATGGTTAACACATTTTAAATTTGGGTTAATTATGTTAAGTAGATGGTTAGTGAGTTTAACAAGATGTAGCAGTTCATTAACCATCCACTGAAAACAATTAACCACAATTTTCAGGTATTCATTAACCTTGATTTGGGTTCCATTATAGACATGAGCTGTGGTTAAAGACGTTCAAAATCATGGTTAATTGTGTTTAGTGGATGGTTAATGAGTTGCAACACCTTGTTATTCTTATTAATTATTTATTGAACAGAATTAACCACATAGTTCAATTGTGTTAACCATCTAAGTTGTTGTCATTTTTTTATGTCAACTTGTGTCAAAATAACTCAACCATTATAGTCAAGCACAATATCTTAACTTAAGTAGGATCGTTCGGCTTGTGAAAGATCGTAAAACTGAGATCCTTAGCAAGGCACGTAAGATCCTACCAAAGGGAAAAACAGTAATTTATACACACAGACACAGATACACAAAAACATGAGAATTATAATTCAAGTCCAAAAAAAAGGCCCAACACTTTTTTTTTTACAATCTTGCTTCAAATAGCTCGACCTTGACCATACCGGCGACGAAAGCGATATTTCTCTAGTCATACCACTCCCAGGCATCCTTGGCATGTAAGATCTTACGATCCAACACTCAATCTTGAGTGACTGCACTTGCACAATTTTTAAACAAGTAGTTGAATTAGTTTGTTGAGTTACTAGTAGGCTACTCAAATTTTCTCTAGGCTTTCTTGGGAATTAGAAGGGAAAGGAAGAAGGGGGCTTTGGAGGGAAGGGTAGGAAGGAAACGAAAGGATAATCCTCCAAAGTTCTCCTCCAATGTATCCTCCAAAGTCCAACTAAGAAAAATAAAACCTCATGCAATGTGAGGGGACTACTCAGCCTTCCTTTCTCTTTACTTCTTCCTTTTACCAATATCATCAAAGCTCTCTCTATATAGGCTTTATTTGGAATGAAATAAAGTAGGGAATTAACTAGCTTATATAGCAAATATAAGCTCTAAGTTTTTTTAACCAAGACAATGGAGGTAAAAATGAGAGACATAGTAATACACTATAAGATATGTTTAAACGCTACTAGAAACAGCGTGTAGCATATGAAAAAACGCTATATAAACACCAAGCTAAAGGTTTGGTCTTGCCAAACAGAGCCATAATATGAAAATCGAATTGGTATCAAGAAAGAATAGTCTCTTACGGGATGAATCATGAGAAATGGAGTGTGATGCTGTGGGATCAAGAACAGAAGCATGAGAAACTGATGCAAGAACAGGGTGCAATTTATGGTGAGTAGCATTGCAAATAAAGCGCGTTGAGATTAATTTCCCAAATACTCTAGAAGATCCAAAGGTAGGAATATCAATGGCCCAACCATGAAGACCTGCAGTTTGGTGAAAAAAAGTAGCAGCCATTTTCCTGATATTACAAAAAAAAAAAAAACATAAATTCAGCTAGTGTAATCCATTTCATGCAGAAAAAAGAAAGAAAAATAAAACCAAATTTCCCATTGCCGAGTGTCAAATTTAAGATAAAATTATCAAATTTAAGAGACTCTGCATCAAGGATCTTAGGGAAAAAGTGATAGAAGGAACTTACTCTTACTGAGAATGGGTGCGTATCGGAGTGAGTCAAAGTTTGGAAGGGGGAAGAACTAGAAGACAAGAAACTGTGGTACCTACCTACCACCAAGATTCGAAAATGGCACCAAGAGCGTGTCAGTAGCGCGACTTGTCTGTAAGAGGTCCTTACGACGCCGTTTCAGTTTTTTTTATTAGAACCAGTAACAAATCCGCGCTTTGGTATGGAACGTACATTTGTTTTCAGATGTATATTTTTTAATATAAAAAAATGTATATTAAAAATAATTAATATTTTATGGAAAAAATAAGAATAATTAATATTAAATTGTATTTAAAAAAAGAGAAAATGGGTGATGCACTGTCAACCAATCACGACCATGAATCAGGACAAATCAGACTGTAATTTTAAAAAAACTTATATGACATGGCAAAAGGATTTGTTTCTATTGGATGACAGTGTAAAACTTTTTTACACTGTCAGTGCACTACCTTTAACCTCTTAAAAAAATGAGGAACAAAATTGAAAGCACCAAAATGGTACCCAAAGAGCCTTTCATAACATGAAGTTCATGTTAATAATCAATATGTTAATCACTGACTTCATGTTTCTGTTAATATTCAATATTGTGATAAGTGATCTCATATTTCCGTCAATATTCAATATTTTGATATGTAATTTCATGTTTCCGTTAATATTTAATATTTTAATCAGTAACCTTAGGTTCCCGTTAATTTCAAAATATTTTATCAGTAACTCCAGGTTCTCGTTAATATTCAATATTGTGATCAATAACTTCATGTTCCCGTTAATATTCACTATTTTGATCAATAACTTCATGTTCCCGTTGTTAATATTCAATATTTTAAACAGTAACTTCAGGTTCCCGTTAATATTCAATATTGTAATCAGTAACTTAATGTTTCCGTGAATATTCAATATTTTAATCAGTAACTTCATATTCCCATTAATATTAAATATTGTGATTAGTAATCTCATGTTTCCGTTAATGTTCAATATTGTAATTAATAACTTCATGTTGCCGTTAATATTCAATATTTTAATAAGTAACTTTAAGTTCTCATTAATATTCAATATTGTGATCAGTAACTTCATGTTCCCGATAATATTCAATATTGTAATCAGTAACTTTAGGTTCCTATTAATATTCAATATTGTGATCAATAACTTCATGTTCTCGTTAATATTCACTATTTTGATTAGTAACTTTATGTTCTCGTTGTTAATATTCAATAGTTTAATCAGCAACTTCAGATTCTCGTTAATATTTAATATTGTGATCAGTATATTCATGTTCCCGTGAATTAATATATATTCTTGATTAAAAAAAATTATTAAAGTTTTAAATAAATAAAATTTTTATTTTCGACTCAATAGCTATATATTATTTCTATTCTTGTGATAATAAAATAATTAAGAAATATATATATATATATATATATATATATATATATATATATATATATATATATAGAGAGAGAGAGAGAGAGAGAGAGAGATAGAGAGAGAGAGAGAGGAGGGTTATATTGACTCCAAGAGTAAGTGTTCAACACTTACTCCAAATCATAACCATTGATTTTTATTAATCCAATGGTTTTAATTAAAGTTTTATATAAAAAAATATTTCCAAAAATAATTAGATTAAATGATCAATTAAAACCGTTGGATTAATGAAAATCAATGGTTATGATTTGGAGTAAGTGTTGAACACTTACTCTTGGAGTCAATATAACCCTCCACGTATATATATATATATATATATATATATATATATATATATATATATATATATATATATATATATATATATATATATATATATATATATATATATATATATATATATATATATTATTTTTGAATAATTAATATTATTTTTTCATCTATAAATATTTGTTTGGCATTATTTACAAAATAATTGAATTAATATTAAACTTGGTTCTGTTATTATTTAATTTTTTTTAGGGTCATGCTAACGTGTGCCCTAAGGGCACATGTTAAGGATACTATAATTAGAAAAAGTTAAATGTAATTAAATGCAATAGAGTCATATTTAAAGTTTCAATACATTGAATGCACGCGTTTCAAGAAAATATTTCTATAAATATCTCATTAACTTGTGCCCTTGGGGCACATGTTAGCTTTTCCCTTTTTTTTATCAATAACTTACATACAATTATCATATTAGAAGAAATAAAATTTATTAAAATTTTAAATAAATATAATTTTCATGTTTGATTCAATAACTATATATACTTTCTATTCCTGTGATAATTAAATAATTAAGAATATTTTATATATAAATATGATTTTTGTTATTAATGTCAATAAATAAAATTTAATTCATATTTATTTCTCGTAAAGAAAGAGAAGAGAGAGATGAATCCAGAAGTTTAAGATGTGTGAAGAAAGAGACATGAAGAAAGTAAGATGTGTGAAGAAAGAGACATGAAGAAAGAGAATATCGAGATAAAAGCAATATGATCAAGCAATTGAAAAGCAGGAAAATGCAAGCAACCTATCCACATGGAGGGTTGTGTGACTAGAAGGACAATCTTGGAATTTCTAGAACATCTTTCTTTCTTATAGGATAGATGAATCTCTTATTCTACCCTTGGGAGTTTTTAAGCATCATACTGCGCTTCCAAAAATACTCTCTATTTTCGAGATATATATAAGAAAACACTTTTTTTTTAGTTAAAATTTGGTTTTTTTTTTTCCTGAGGTGCACATATGAAATATAGATTTATTTTAAAGGTTTTTCAATTTAAAATATTTCTGTAGATGCACCTCCCAAAAAATTAAATTTTAGCAAAAAATATGCTTTTTGATGGGTGACGTATCTCCAAAAGCAACGGACATTAATAGAATTGCGCCAAATAAATATCAAGGGGATGGATTGAGATATTAAGTTTTTCATGATACAAACCGATTCATTAAGATTTTTATTTTTTTACTACAATATTATTAAATGGAATGTAATTGTTTTTGTTTGGTACAATAATTTAAAATGCAGGAAAGGAAAGAAAATTCAAGTTAAGGTGTTGGTTGTTCACAAGGATAATTAACTCATTAGGCATAATGGTGTAGAGTTGAGACAAGTTCCAATTGCCATCTCTCAAAACATCTTTGATTCTAAGGTGAATATCTTGAATATCAACATAATTCATTTGATCTCAAAGATGTTCATGTGTAATCTAAGGAGCATATAAAAAAAGAAAATTACCATCACCCACCTTGTATGTATAACCTACCTTCAAATCTTCGTTTGCTTTAAAAATAGAATTCCATATAATTTAGCCAACTTTTTTTTAACAAATAGCATATCTTTATAATTGCTTATATATTTATTCTTGATTATATGAACCTAAGGTTTCTCAAAGTTGGACTGAATATCCCAAACCAACTTACCTAACATAATTGTGTTAACTTCTTGAGTTATCCTCACACCTAAGTCACCAAACTTCTTAGGTTAAGTAATTTTGTTCCAATTGATCACGTGAATATCTTTGCCATTATTATCTTTTCATATAACTTTATGAGCATTTGATCTATCTGATTGTAAATATTAGTTAAAAACCAAGTATTTTGCATGTAATAGGGGGAGTGATAGTCATAACATATGAAACCATTGTGATTCTGCTTGGTCTATTCATTAATTTGTTCTTCCAAACTGTCAATCTCTTGGTTATATTGTCAATAATGAAGCTGAAGTCATCATTTTTTACTCTACCTATGAACATGGAAAAGTTAAGATAGTTATTAGAATTATTAGTACTCCTTATGGTAGTCATGTTGCTCAGTTTATTAATGTTACTCCTGGGGACACCACTTGAAAATATAGATTTAGACTTAGAGCAATTAATTTTTGTATCCCGATGTAGAACTAATGGTTGGGAAAAAAACTAGCTATAAGCATGCCTTGAACACAAGTCACCTTGAAAAATAGTAAGACATCATTTACAAAGAAAAAATGAGAAAATATAGGACCATCAGGTGAAAGTTGTATAGGCTTTTAGTTGGATTTATGTACTTCCTCAATCATAGTTAGTGAAAGCTTTTCCATACACATGACAACACGAGTAAGGGCCAATATCCCTTTTCCCTAGGCCTTATTAGGTTGAAAGAGATGATGATTCTTACCATCCCATAATAAAACTAAGGTAGTCAATGTTACACAATAAATTACGAGTTTAGTAGTTAATGAAGGTGAGAAAAATACACAAGAAGGGTGGTTGAATTGTGTATCTAATAATTTTTTTCTTTCTAAAACATGAACTTCTGAATCTGACCATATTCAGAGTCTAAGCTAGAGTAAGCAGCAACAGAATAATTTAAAGTGAAAAAGCAATAAGTAAATCACACACAAAAATTATCCTGGTTCCTCTATAACGAGAGTAGTCCAATCCCCTTGTCACACAAGAGCTTTTCACTATAATTAGAACCTGATTATAACTTGCTTAGACACGTCAGTCCAAGACTTCATGCTCAATCACACCTGAAAGAGACTTCCTTGCCTAAACACACACGTTCATGACTTCTTTGCTCAATCAACTTGAAAGAGGCTTCCTTGCTCAAAATCTCCGAGACTTCTTTGCTCAAACACTCGGTCTGAGACTTCCTTGCTCAATCTAACTAGAAAGAGACTTTCTTGCTCAAACACACTGTTTGAGACTTTTACGAATTCTAAACAAATTATTTAGGATTACAACAAGATGTGTCTTATATTCATTCAGAGGTACAAAGAATACAACACAAGCAATGTTACTTGAGATTTTTAAGATATACAAGTGTAATAAAATCTTAAGTCTATGTGCAATACAACAACTATGTACTAAAGCTTAGAAAGTGAAATAGTTCGTGTTCTATCTTGTTGTATGTATTATTGTTGCTTCTTTTGAATCTTCTTCTCCTTATATAGAGGGAACAAAATAGACATTGGAAACTTTCTTGAACAAGTATCTTTGTTGAAGAAACAATTTCCAAGAGAGAGAGATGTTGGAATACGTACGATAAGGATTTTTATCTTCTAAATAATCTCTTTATCCATTGTGTCTTTCTCAAGTAAGGCGTCCATAGGCATGCTGGAGTAAACTGAAGAAATCGTGTCACACAGCCTTGAGCCTTGCGCTAAAACCTCTAGTTGACTTTTTCCAAATTCTGGCATTTGATAAGATGGAGCTGCTTTTGCACAGAGTATGGACTAAAAGGCGTTACATTACGTTTCTAGCTTATCAAAGGCTGAGTCAATATAGCTCTGAGGTTCTATTTGAAAATTTGATTTTGATCCATTAGAATTTGAATTATATGTTTCTTTTTTAAAAGCCATTTAACTAGGTCAAAACCTAGTTAATTATTGGCTTAATGATTCTGCACAATTAAACAAATGTTAGTATTCCCTATTGTTCTTTAAGTACTTTGTTATCATCAAAATTCAAGGAGTATGAATAAATTTTGTTCCAACAATCTCCCCCTTTTTTATGATGACAAATGTAAGTATTTTAAGAACAATAGTTGTTTAGTTTAAACAACTTGACAACATCAGAGTCTAAGGTTTGTAAGCTTCCCCCGAGTCTAACAGTCCATAGGTTGAGGTTTGTAAGCCCCCCCTAAGTTCTATCCAAGTTTTTAAAACTAATTTTAATAACTTGACAACTTTAGAGCCTAAGGTTTGTAAGCTCTCTCTGAGTCTAACAGTTCATATGTTGAATTTTGTAAGCCCCACTAAGTTCTATCCAAGTTATTAAACTTTTATCTACAAAAATAATTTAAGCACATAACATAAGTTAATTAAATTGGGTTCAGAACCTTAATAAAAATATAGAAGATGTTTTTATCATACTCTTTAAATACTTCCATACTTCTTCCTCCTTTTATCATCAACAAAAAATAAATATAAAGAGTAGAGAGAGAAAAGTATATTGAACAGTAATCCATTATCATTTCAGCTTTCAAGAAACTGAAGAGACCAAAGAAAAAATGAAAATAATTACTTCCTTCGGCAGCAAGTCAATATCTTACCATCTTCCAACAAATGGAAACTAAAAAGTGAAAAGATGAATTAAAGAGCAGGTAGCATGCATTAATGGCTATTGGTGTTTAAACTTCCAAGAATCAATAACAACAACACGCAATATGATTAATCTTCCAATCGGGCCATTATAAAAGCGTACCTTCTCAGTTTCAAGCCACACAAATCATCTTTCATCTCCTTCTAAACCAAAAATGAGTACTTCAACTGAGATCTCTAAGACTTCTATTACTTCTGAGACTACTATGGTCAAGAAGACCAAGAAAGTGACACAGTGTGTTGAGCAGAAGCAAGAAGAAATCAAACCTCCTTAAGCAAGCCCAACTCTTAAAGCTTCCAAACCTGAGGCAACTCCAAAGGCGTAAAGGAAGAGGAAGTCCAAGAAGAACAAGACCCCCATAGAAGAAGACTCTTTTGATTCAGATGAAAATGGAGTTTATTTTGATTCAAATGATGAAGATGTGTAGTATTCCAGATGGGGAAACTTTTTCAAGGCCAAACATTTCAGATATTCTCTTTAATGTGTTTATCTAAATACTTTTGAATGTACTTCCTTCTTCTATTAATGAAATTTAATCCTTTTATGTCAACACATTTTTACTCCATTTCCACAAATTTCTCAGTATAGTTCAACAAAATGTATGGGAAAATAATTCTAAGTAAATATGATAAAAATCAATTTTAACTCATGGTATCTAATTAGATTATGACCAATAATAAATGCATCTCCTTACTACAGTCAAACTAATTTCTACGACTAGGGCACAGGAGCAGGAACCAAAGACCAGTGGTTGAAATATTAATGGCAAAGAGTATAGATTGATTTTCAAAGAACACAAAATCTATAAATGAGATGGCTACCCATAATAATGAAAGTGTTAAATCAAGAAACTCTATGTTATATGTTGATGAAGATGGAAGTCTCTATGATTCTATTTCCCATATTTGATTCATCAAACTGATTCCAAGACTATCATGTATTACTAAGTTCAATATTTATCATATGGATATGAGTAGTGCCTATTTTAATAGGTACTCAAGTGTGAAAACTGTAGACCTTCCTTGTGCCAACATAATAAAGAGAATCATGGAGAAATCAACCAAGTATCATGACAAGAGCATTCATGAAAAGGATCGTGAATTGAAGGTGAATGACAACATTGATGATGGTGTCCGTGCTTATGATGGATCTATCTCTGTGAACAATGGAGTTCATGTTGGGGTTGAACAAGTTATTGGAGATGATACTGAAGAGACTGATCCTTGCAAAGATGCGCTGAAGAGAAAGTACTTGAAGTGGATAACTATTGAAAGGAAGACTCCAAGATAAGACCTGCAATTGAAAAAAAGTGATTAGGTGTTGGAGGATATCAGTTGTGTTAGATGGATGTCAGACTCGAGGATGGAGAATTTTGTCTAGTAAATGAAGAACTACATAAGTGATTACCAGGGTTTAATTACTGAAAGAAGTTGCACTCAACTCTTATGGAGTAACCAAGTGCTCAAAAATATCTTAAGTAACATTGGGGAAACTGAGTTCCCAACACAGAGAAAGGATGAGCAAGCTGTCAAGGGTAAATATGAAGAAACTATAATGCTTAAATCAGTGAAAAAGCTGAAGAAAATGATTTGGACATATTGTTCATCATATAATAAATGATGGATGGCAAGAGATTCTAACAATAAAAGTGTCCTTCTATTATGGGGAAAGTATGATAAAGAGGAAGTGTTTTGAAAGAAAGTTGTCCAAAGAAGTTTTGACATTTGAAGAAGTTGTACAGCTGTTGGAGAAAGTTTATGTGACAAAAAATAAGAACCTCATCATTACATCTTGGGTCAATAAGGAACAAATCAATGTAACCTTATCTTCTGATGAAGTTGAGTACATTGCTGGAGGGAGCAATGGTTGGAAATTACTCTTGATAAAGAAAATGTTGAAGGAGTATAATGTGGGACAAGATGTCATGACATTGGTCTGCGACATTTTTACCAAAGCGTTGGATGCAAATCAATTTGAAAAACTAAGGAGGGTCCTTGGTATTTGCATCTCTGATGGTCTATAGCAGTCAATGCTAGGGAGATATGTAGAGGAGTTTTTTTATCTTTTTGGGTTTGTATTGCACATGGAACAAAACAAACTTTACTTATTTCTAAACCTCATTTATCTGAACCTTCTTTACAAGAAAGAATAGATTGCTCCTACCTTTATCTTGCTTCTTCCCCCCTCTCTCTCTCTCTCTCTCTCTCTCTCTCTCTCTCTCTCTCTCTCTCTCTCTCTCTCTTTTCATCAAGTGCAAATTGATCTCTAGAAGAGCCACAATTCTGGATATCAAAGTAAGAAGATTCCATCTCAAGATGACCAAACGGAAGACCTTGAAGAAGAGACTAGTTCAAGCTCATGAATTTGACTCAGATGTTTATGAAGACTAGTTTAATTACATGAATTGTAGAGGATGGATAGATGAATAAATCTCAATACAGTTGATTTCAAATGGTTCTATTGAGTTTGTTGGCATTTGTATTATGGGCATTTTTTAATCAGTAAGGGCTCTATAGCTGATAAGTGCCAAAATGTTGTTATTTTGAGTATATAATTGTGGCACTTATCGATTCTATTCATTCTATTTTTGTAATAAAATCCCCACTTTTGTGTATATATTCACATTATTTAGTTTTCATATGTTTTATATACCGTTTAATAGTTTTTCCTTTGTTTTTATAGGTATTCATGCTTATTGGAGCCTCGAGGAATAAAGTGTCGAAGGCACGGCTCCGATTGCGCGATTTTGGATCAAATAAGCAAGTTTTGTGCAGAGAGCGCCGCTGAGCGGCGTCTAAGCGCGCTTTCCAGGGGCGAACCAAATTTCTTTGGCCGCTAAGCGGTGGGTCTGGCCGCTAAGCGGAGGCCTGTTTACTGTTCTTGATATTTTGTGAATACGTGTAGCCCGCTAAGCGAGATTTGGCCGCTAAGCGGCCGTAGCAGAACTTGCCTTTATATTTCTTTCATTTGAACATTTCTAGGTTATGGTTTTGGAGAGTTTTTGGTTCCAACTCCATCATTTTCACTCTTAGAATAGGATTAGCTTAGAAAACAACACCGGGTCATGCACTTGGAAGATCGGAGGTGGATTTCTCATCAACCGGAGCTGACAACCCGCGAGATGTTTGGTTTATCTTCTCTATTCTCTGTGTATTTCTCTGTGTTGGGTTTGTTTGTATATTTACTTGAATCTTATGTATATTTACCGATTTACCGATTATAAAGTTATATTTAACTTGCTTTACAAATCTATGTTGATTGTTATCCTGGATTTTTGCTCTGTGCTGAAGATTTGAGTTGCTTTAGAGATAAACTGCTTGAATCTTTATCTAGGATGATAATCTGTTGGTTCTGAACTCTAGAGATAGATTTAGAGCTAGCATTCACTGTGAGTATCTGTACTTAATGCTTTCGTGTTTGAGCGGCGCGCGAGAGATCACCGACACGAGAATACGAATGTTCTCGCAGCTTCGCGTTAGAGATAACCTTAGTTGTGAGATGATCTCGTTTGTGCTCC
Source organism: Vicia villosa (assembly GCF_029867415.1). Lineage (NCBI taxonomy): Eukaryota > Viridiplantae > Streptophyta > Magnoliopsida > Fabales > Fabaceae > Vicia > Vicia villosa. The sequence goes on along the minus strand of NC_081184.1, from coordinate 151,494,620 downwards.
AGAGATGGACGCTTATGTGAGAGATACGTGATGACATAGATGAGTATTGTAGGTTGAGTATAACGGGTTGGTAAGTGTATGTTTGTGAAGAGTGAATATATTTACATTCCTGATAAGTTATTTCTCTTCTAAGAATGTGTTTATTCTTTTCCTGTGTATATCTTTGTTTACTTTTTGCTCATTCAATCCAAAGTTCGAAACCGTAGAAACTATTGAATGGCATCTCCATCTCTGTGGACGATAAATCCCGGATCAATATTTCCAAATCTTTTCTTTTGTTGCTTGCCCTATACTGCATTCAACAAAATGGCGCCGTTGCCGGGGATGGTTGTGATTGCATCGCAATAGTTTTCGTGGTTTTGAGCTTTGTATATAACGTATATATTGTATATGTTTACTTGTATATTTCCACTTGTACATGTTTACTTGTTTATGCTCACCAATTTAGCTTACTTGTTTATAATTGCATATAATTATACTTTTGTATATAACATATATATTTTTATAGTTTCACTTGTATATGTTTACTTGTTTACATTCACAAATTTTTCCTTTTTGTATGATAATAGTTGTTTGTGTTCCATACTTGTACATATGTGTTTGTTTGTGTATATAGTTGTATACTTTCATTTTTATGTTCGTTTAGTTATTGTATATATTTGTACTCGTAACGTTTGTTGAGTGTTTTGGTTAGGACACTTTCTTTAGGCTTGTGCGGTGAGACGTCACCATGGCATGACGGGAGGAAGCTACTTTCCAAACACCGAAACAATAAAGGCGTCGAGCTAACGACGTAAAACAAGCGCTTGTTGGGAGGCACCCCAACGGTTGTAAATATTGTTTATATTTATATTTATGAGGTATTTAGGTGAAGTGGAGGAAAATTGGAACAGCTGTTCTGTTCTGATTTTTCTGGTTTTTTCTGTCATCGCTAAGCGAGCCTAGCTCCGCTAAGCGATGACAGTAAAATTTTGTTTTCTGGCTTTGTACCAGTGGGATTTCCATTCCACTTGGTTCACTCATTTTTCCCACTTTCACCAAGGCTAATTAGTAGTAGATAATAGTTTTGTGTTTCTAATTCTTTTATTGTTTGTTTGTACTCGAATTTTGTCGGTAATTCGAAGATTTTTGAGGTGATTTTCTAAAGCTTGAGTGTTTCAACTTGCGGATGTATGGTAGGATATTTTTTCTGAAGTTGTATCATTCAAGGTACTCATTTATCGCTTTCTATAGCATAGCATGTTTAGGAAACTTTTCATTTGTACAATTACCATGCCATTCATTCTTTTGCATTACTTGTTTATTGATTGAATCACTTTAGTTCACAAACCATAAATGTGAGGAAGCTTTCCATTGTTCATATATGTTGGAGGCCACAATCTTTGTTTTAACTGGATTTTATTATGCTTAATCTTTTGTTTATGTTGATTTTATGAAAGCATGAAAATGATCAAGGCATTTTGTTTCATTTTGAGCACAACTACCAAAACCAAATAGTCAATTCACCTTGTGAGTGTGTGATCATTTGTTAACCCTTTTGAGCCTTTTTGTCAATATCCATGTTGTTTTTGCTAAATGCTTATCTTTGAGTGTTTAGTTCTCATTTTTGCATGGATGATTGATTCTTTGTTTTCTTGAACCCTCAACTTTATGTTGTTGTATGGATTTTTACCTTGCCTTAGAAAGTAGGGAGTATTCATATGATGGTGTGGTTGAATTTAAGTTGGGGAGAGAAATGGTTGCTACTTATGTGGTTGTTGCTATGAGGTTGAAAAGAAAGAAAAAGAAAAAAAATGAAAAGAAAAGAAAAGAAAAAGAAAAGAAAAAAAATGTGAAAAAGCTTTGAAAAACAAAAAGAAAAGAGAAGTGAATAATTGTGCTAATAAGTATTGTGATTGGTTTGAGAAACTTGTGGTTAAGGAGGAAGTTTAATCGAGATTTTGTTGTTTGAATCTTTGGTGGATTGATCACTCCCTTAGGTTTAGGCAAGTTTTTGTTTCGATTAGCCTTAGGACATATCCCTTGTTTGTTAACCAAGCCACATTACAACCTTGAAAAGTCCTTGTGATTCTTGCTTTTGTATCTTCAATGTGATTTTTGGATGAATGCATAATTTAATCTTTTGTTTGCAAGATTGTTGGATGAGTGTTAAAAGTCCTTCACCTTTGTGTGTTCTTCATCCATTGATGAAATTTTGCTAGGTGTGATTCATGAGATAACATGTATTGTGTTAGAATGTTTTGTATGCTTTTTGTACTTAGGATTAGTTTCATTTACATGTTGTCGTTGTAGTATAGTGGTAAGTATTTACTTTGTTTATACATTTTTGTATTGAGCCATACATTTGTTTTTGGTTTTCAAAACTTATTGATTCACAATTCTTTGGTTTATTACTTTTGATTCTTTGATTTATTTGACATTGTTTGAGGACAAACAAAGTTTTAAGTTGGGGAGAGTTTGATAAGTGCCAAAATGTTGTTATTTTGAGTATATAATTGTGGCACTTATCGATTCTATTCATTCTATTTTTGTAATAAAATCCCCACTTTTGTGTATATATTCACATTATTTAGTTTTCATATGTCTTATATACCGTTTAATAGTTTTTCCTTTGTTTTTATAGGTATTCATGCTTATTGGAGCCTCGAGGAATAAAGTGTCGAAGGCACGGCTCCGATTGCGCGATTTTGGATCAAATAAGCAAGTTTTGTGCAGAGAGCGCCGCTGAGCGGCGTCTAAGCGCGCTTTCCAGGGGCGAACCAAATTTCTTTGGCCGCTAAGCGGTGGGTCTGGCCGCTAAGCGGAGGCCTGTTTACTGTTCTTGATATTTTGTGAATACGTGTAGCCCGCTAAGCGAGATTTGGCCGCTAAGCGGCCGTAGCAGAACTTGCCTTTATATTTCTTTCATTTGAACATTTCTAGGTTATGGTTTTGGAGAGTTTTTGGTTCCAAATCCATCATTTTCACTCTTAGAATAGGATTAGCTTAGAAAACAACACCGGGTCATGCACTTGGAAGATCGGAGGTGGATTTCTCATCAACCGGAGCTGACAACCCGCGAGATGTTTGGTTTATCTTCTCTATTCTCTGTGTATTTCTCTGTGTTGGTTTTGTTTGTATATTTACTTGAATCTTATGTATATTTACCGATTTACCGATTATAAAGTTATATTTAACTTGCTTTACAAATCTATGTTGATTGTTATCCTGGATTTTTGCTCTGTGCTGAAGATTTGAGTTGCTTTAGAGATAAACTGCTTGAATCTTTATCTAGGATGATAATCTGTTGGTTCTGAACTCTAGAGATAGATTTAGAGCTAGCATTCACTGTGAGTATCTGTACTTAATGCTTTCGTGTTTGAGCGGCGCGCGAGAGATCGCCGACACGAGAATACGAATGTTCTCGCAGCTTCGCGTTAGAGATAACCTTAGTTGTGAGATGATCTCGTTTGTGCTCCAGAGATGGACGCTTATGTGAGAGATACGTGATGACATAGATGAGTATTGTAGGTTGAGTATAACGGGTTGGTAAGTGTATGTTTGTGAAGAGTGAATATATTTACATTCCTGATAAGTTATTTCTCTTCTAAGAATGTGTTTATTCTTTTCCTGTGTATATCTTTGTTTACTTTTTGCTCATTCAATCCAAAGTTCGAAACCGTAGAAACTATTGAATGGCATCTCCATCTCTGTGGACGATAATTCCCGGATCAATATTTCCAAATCTTTTCTTTTGTTGCTTGCCCTATACTGCATTCAACAATAGCCTCTTAAGATTGGCACAATATATGATGTAATACTTATGCATTTCTTGATGCTGATTCTAGTTGTTCTACTCGTGATCTGGTTGTGTATATACTAACATAATAACATATGCATGACTGACCTCTATTTTCTAGTTTGAAGTGCTAACCATTGGCCAAATTATGGCAAAAAGGTGGAGTAGTGGTGTGGTGTGATCTCTAGTAATAGGTAATTGTTTAGTACAGACTATCAAGTAAGTACTAACGATGTCCTTAAATGTTGGAGCATCGAGCAAGACATATGGCCCTTTTAGTTTGCTCCAGTGTTAGTATTATTTTGCATATCCTGATACTAACTACTAACTGTTTGTGTTATGCATGACTAAGTATGTGAATAATTGCATGCTAATAATTGTTAGTTGGTAGGATTGTATACTACTAATTATGTGCTAACTGGGTTCATGCATGATTGTTTGTCAGTTTAGTTTGGAAAAAATGAATAAATTATGTGTAAGCATTAGAAGCTTAATGATGTTGATGCTATTGATTTCTGCTGGTGTTGCTGGTGCTTAACTCTGATGATCGAAAGATGGCTACTGTTGCTGATTGTATGCTCTGATAGTCTAGTGTTCATAGTGGTTGTCACTTGTTACGGTTTGAATGAGTATTATATCTCGAAGAGTTATTTTGACAGAATTTGCCAAATGAGGAGATTGAAGTTCCTTTTGGATTGGTCCTTTGGATTGACTACAGTTTTCAAAACAACAACATGGAGAAGTTTCAAAGGGTTCAAGATTAATTTAGCTTGCTTAAGTTGTATGGAAGTGCATAAGGGACACATGCTGGACACAGTGTCCCATCATGTTGGTACAACATTTGGGCCTTGCGCAATAGGTGATTGTTGTTGCATTTTGGGAGATTTTATGGTTAAATATTAGATCAAATTTTATTGCTATTGATTTAGAAATATGATTAGGTGATCTGTTTGACAACTGGAAGAAGATTAATTCAGACTTAAATGGATATTTAAATTTGAATTTAAAATGTAACAAATCATATCATGTTGGAGAGATTTATGGAACAAATAATATCCAATAGATTCTGCATTATTTATGGACAAAATCATAGCAAATATCCAAGGAGAAAAGCCTAGAATTATTATGCTATATAAAGAGCTCAAAACCTACATTGGAATTCAAGCATTCACATTGAATATTTTAGTGTGCTAGGTTTACAGGAGTCCTTCTTATTTTATGTACACCATACTATGTTTCAGTAACTTGGCATAGTTGTAGGTTTATCTAGCTAAGTTATAAATTCAACTCATCTTGCAGATTGAAGTTGATCTATAGGGTTTAATGATTAAAACACTAAGGGATTAGTGTTTGAGAGAAAATAAGAAAGTGATAGGGTGTCTCATATTTAGGGGGAGTACTAAATAGAAAGTTATTGGATAATGTTAGGAAGAGGCATTGCATAAACATATGATTTGTTGTTGCTTGTAAGACTAAGTGTACTAAACTACTAATAGTGATTTCCTTTGTTGGGTTGGAAGTCAATCCTCCAGACGTAGGTGTTGTTTGCATCAAACTGGATTACCAATTGGTTATGTTATTTATTGATTTTCTGCTCCATCATCTTCAACTAGTTAGATTATGTTAGTGGTGGTAATTCTAGTTTAACTTGTCGAAGTAGTTGCTAGGACATCACGTTCGACATCTGTCAGTGACCATTATGTTGCAGTGATCTTAAGCAATGGATAATCAATTTGAAGTTTTTTTTTATGGATTAGGGTTTCGTCAATGAACCCTAATTTATTCTTTGAACGAAGAGTCACTTTGATGGAGTGGAACTATGAACGATAATTTGAGTTATTTATGGGCTGTAAAATGATGGAAAGGCTAAGATTATCACTAGAGTGCATAAAATAAGGATCTAATATGTCAGTTTGATAATTTCGAATGAGGATTTGAACAATAGTGTGTTGTGTTCATAGTGAACATATGACTTTGTTAAGTGGGGTGGTGGTGTGGACATTGGTGTGATGTGTTCATAGTGAACATATGAACTCAACTGTAAAAAGTTTAAAAAGATAAAGATGAAATATGGAAAATCACTAGTGAGTAGTGAGTTAATACATGTATATAAAGGATAGAGAGATAAATGATATATATATATATATATATATATATATATATATATATATATATATATATATATATATATATATATATATATATATATATATATATATATATATATATATATATATATATATATATGTATGTGTGTGTGTGTAATTTTGATGATTGATATCATATTACTACTTTGAATCCTATTTATAAAAAAAACTTAATTTTTAAATATATTGAATAATTAAAATATTTTAATATAATTAATTGTGTGTGTTAGAAAGGAGGGTGACTATTTTAATATTTAGTTCAATATATAACAACTTTACAAAAAAAAAAAAAGTTCTCGAACAAATACCCTTAACAAATTAATTACTTATTCTAGAATAAAACCATTAATAAAATTATGACTTAACCGAGCCGAGAGTATAAATAAATACAAGAACTCACATAATTAAACCAGAACAATCTTGAATGAATTATTATTTATGAAAACTAAAAAGTTAAAAAAATAGAAAACATTATTGAGTAACTGCATGGGCCCACTACTCACGTCCACACTTTCCATACCACGTGTAGTGCCACTATTGCGGTTTTTCTTTATAAATACAACCATCTTCCCCAACGTGAAGCTACACCACTACCATAACCACCTACTCTTCTTCAAAAAAACCTTCCTCCTTTTCTCTTTGTGTTTTCCATATTCACGAAAATGTTCATAGAGAGTTTCAAGGTTGAGAGTCCCAACGTGAAGTACACAGAGACAGAGATTCAATCTGTGTACAATTATGAAACAACTGAACTTGTTCATGAGAACAGAAATGACACTTATCAATGGGTTGTTAAGCCTAAAACTGTGAAATATGAGTTTAAAACACAAACTAATGTCCCTAAATTGGGGTACTATAATGTTCTTTTTTTTTTCTCATTTTTATAATTCTGTAAAAAATAATTTTTATTTATTATTATGTTATTTATGTTTTTTTTTTTGTTTCAAATTGTTAGGGTAATGCTTGTTGGGTGGGGTGGAAACAATGGTTCAACACTCACTGGTGGTGTTATTGCAAACAGAGAGTTAGTTTCATCTTACTCACCGTCATTATGCTATTTTATTTATTATTTTGTTGTTATTATCTCACTGACCTCTTTTTAATGTGTGTTAGTGTCTGAAACCGATCCTAATATTATGTTTAATTTATTTAATTTATTACTGATGTCTATGTCAATGTCGATGTAGTGCTTGATAGGTTATTATGGTAATAATAATCGAAGAAAATTATGTTTTTGTGACTTAAAATTTTCAGGGGTATTTCATGGGCAACAAAGGACAAGATTGAACAAGCCAATTATTTTGGTTCACTGACCCAAGCATCAGCTATCAGAGTGGGGTCTATTCAAGGAGAGGAAATTTATGCCCCTTTCAAGAGCCTTCTTCCTATGGTATATATTTTTATACACTTTACTAGTATTATTTGTATCACCGATACCTCTGAAAAATAATGTCGATGTTTAAAATTGACACTGACATTTATGTTAACGTGTCTATGTCGATGTTGTGTTTCTGGTGGGACATCAGTGATTTGGTTTCACACGAGTGACATGAACTCTTGTGATTTCAAATATACTTGTTGCATAGATGAATTAGCAAAATTCATAAGCATGAGTTTGAATGAATTAATTTATGTAGGTAAACCCTGAGGATATTGTATGGGGAGGATGGGATATAAGTGACATGAACCTAGCTGATGCCATGGGGAGGGCCAAGGTATTTGACATAGACCTACAGAAACAATTGAGACCTTACATGGAATCCATGGTTCCTCTTCCTGGAATCTATGATCCTGATTTCATTGCTGCTAATCAAGGAGATCGTGCCAATAACATCATCAAAGGAACAAAGAAAGAACAACTCCAACAAGTCATCAAAGACATTAAGTATAATTCAACATTAAATATATCAATATATATATAATTAATATAGTACTATCCTATTATTGTTTTTGAAACTTATATAAGAATTTTTGTGAAATTTAAGGGAGTTTAAGGAAGCTAACAAGGTTGACAAGGTTGTTGTACTGTGGACTGCAAACACTGAGAGGTATAGTAACGTTGTGGTGGGACTAAATGACACTACAGAAAATCTCTTGGCTTCTGTGGACAAGAATGAATCTGAGATTTCACCTTCAACCCTTTTTGCTTTGGCTTGTGTCCTTGAAAATGTTCCTTTCATCAATGGAAGCCCCCAAAATACCTTTGTCCCAGGTTCTTTTCTAATTTGCCCCTTATACCTTTGTTCCTTTGATTTGTTACTAGGCAGTGTTACAAATTTGAAATTTTGGTTGGATTTGTTCATCAGGGTTGATTGATCTGGCCATCAAAAGGAACAGTTTGATTGGTGGAGATGATTTCAAGAGTGGTCAGACAAAAATGAAGTCTGTGTTGGTCGATTTCCTCGTAGGAGCTGGTATCAAAGTACGTTCGTCTGTCTATTTTTATTACCAAGAGAATTCCATTATTCAGTTTTTTACTTTGTTTGATTAAAGTTAAATTAGTCCATGTATTACTTTGCTGGCCTAAAAGAAGTAAACTGAATTGATATTTGAATTGTGTTGTTTGGCGATGAATTCACAGCCAACCTCGATAGTGAGTTACAACCATTTGGGAAACAATGATGGAATGAATCTCTCTGCACCGCAAACCTTCCGCTCGAAGGAAATCTCTAAGAGCAACGTTGTCGATGACATGGTTAACAGCAATGCTATTCTCTATGCTCCTGGTGAACATCCAGACCATGTTGTTGTAATTAAGGTAACTTTACTTTTATCCTGTCTTTTTTTGTTGTTTATGTTATTCAAAGTGATTAATTAATTAACTAATTTGTTGTTTTGATTTGCAGTATGTGCCTTATGTGGCTGACAGCAAGAGAGCAATGGATGAGTACACTTCTGAGATATTCATGGGTGGAAAGAACACAATTGTGATGCATAACACATGTGAAGATTCGCTTTTGGCTGCTCCGATTATCTTGGACTTAGTTCTTCTTGCTGAACTTAGTACTCGAATTCAGCTCAAATCTGAACACGAGGTGATTAACTTATTAGATCTTCCTTAAACCGTTTTTTGTTCATTCAATTGTCAAATTTTTCGAGCTAAATGTGTCGTTTTTTTATATTTACAGAACAAGTTTCACTCGTTCCACCCTGTGGCAACCATCCTGAGTTATCTCACTAAGGCTCCTCTTGTTCCTCCGGGTACACCGGTAGTGAATGCGCTGTCAAAGCAGAGATCTATGCTGGAGAATATAATGAGAGCTTGTGTTGGATTGGCTCCGGAGAACAATATGATTCTGGAATACAAGTGAAGTGAAGTATATAGTAGTGTGTTGAAAACTTGTCTCATGTCTCATGTCACTATTTGCTGTTATGTTTTGGTATGTTTGGTAGCATATATGTATCTACCAACGTTTGATTGTGTCTTTTCTCCTGCCGGTTTATTTTAGAGCATTGAGCAGGTTATTTAAATATGTGAAACTTGTCTTAGTATTTTGTGTTTATTTCCATCTGTTTTTAGTTTTCTGTATTTATAAATGGCACAACATTTCCAATGGAATGTGTATAACCTTAAATAAAATTATTGATAGAAATTGAACTAAACTATGTAAAAATGATTCGTGTCACAAAAAAAAAAAACTTGTGAAAGAAATATTTATGAAACTTGGAGTGGTTAAGTTGATTACAAATTTTTAAGTCTCGAGTTTTGGACAACATAACTACTCTCTAGATCAGCTAGTCCACACATTTTACAATAGGGTTCGTTTAAAATTATTGATCTTGGGTTTTTCATCCTTTGATACAATATTGATCCTTTACTATCACATATTCATGGGTAATCATTTACAATAATTTCTAATAATATTTATTCTAAACAAAGAACTATGTATATATTATTATAATACATCTTCGTAGATGGAAATAAGAGTTTATCAAATGTTATCCTGAAAATTATAAAAGAGTTGAAAACTTAAAAAGAAAGTTTTTTTTTTTTTAAAGAATATCCACAATTTTATAATCTGATCTAACATGTAAGACTGATACATGGTTGTGAGTAAAATTTTCATGAACAAAATGTGTATGTTGAGATATTATTGAGATTTGTTAAGATATTATTACGATTGATATTATTAATATAATATCAAATATAATCTAATAATATCAAATATAATCCAAGTTGTGTAAGTCCCAGCCCAATTAGGGTTGTATATAAATAGTTATCCTTATTTGTACAATTCAATTCATTAATATAATCATTATTTCCTTTATTATTCTCTCTTTCTCTCCTCACTAAAAGTGCCTCACGCACAAAAAAATTGGTATCTAGAGCTTCCGGTTATTGTTCCATGGAACGTGAATCAATTGCTGCAAAGATGAATGGTATCAATGGCATTCCGAATTCTCTTCCAACTCTTGACGACAATAATTGGATCCAATGGAAGAAACATATGCTTCCATAAAATCCTAGAAGTGGTTACCGGCAGTGTACTGTGTACCTATGGTCGCTGCAGATGCAACCGGAGCACAGAAAATAGCCCACAACGAAGTCAAGAAGAAAGATTACAAGGCTGCGTATTACATTCAGACGGCGGTAGATTCAGCGAACTTCGACAGGTTTTCTCACGCTGAATCAACAAATGAGGCATGGGATATTCTGGTGAAATATTATGAAGGAGGTGAGAAAGTCAAGGTTGTCAAGTTGCAGATCTTACATCGACAATAAGTATTGTTGTCGATGGGAGAAGATGAAAAGATTGCAGAATATGTGTCAAAGGTACAGAAACTCGTCCATCTCATGAAGGGTTGTGGTTAAACCCTAACTGATAAGATGATAGTTGAGAAGGTAATGCGTACGTTGACCTCTCACTTTGATCACGTTATCGTAGCTATTCAATAATCCAACAAAGTTGAAGACCTAAAATTGGAGGATCTGGTTGGTTCATTGGAGGCGCATGAGATTAGGATTGTTGAAAGGAAAGGAGTTCATGATTCGATACAGGCACTGCAGGTTCAGTCGTGGAAAAAGGATGGTGGTTCCAACAAATTCAAAGGCAAATTCGACAAGAATTAGGGCAAGAAGCCTTGGTCGAACCCTCACAAGCAACAGGTCGAAGATAGGACTTTCGAATCCTCGAAAGGGGGAGGAGGAAACTATCGAAAGGACAAAGAAGATAAAAAAGGTAAAGGTGTGCAGTGCTATAACTATAAAAAAATGGGGTCACATGTCCAAATATTGTTGGTATAAGAAAGACAATGGATCGAAAAAAGGCAAGGACGAAGGAGCAAACCTTGCACGCCAAGATTCAGATTATTCAGAAGGTGGTATGGTGGTTATGGCTGTTGTTGCAGATAACCACGTCGAATCCAAAACGTGGTTTCTTGACTCAGGCTACTCGAATCACATGACTGGTCAAAAGGCGTGGTTGACAGATTTTGACGAGTTGAAGAAAAGCAAGGTAAAACTTGCTAACAGTTCCTTGCAAGCAGAAGGTATGGACAACATAGTTTTTCAGCTGAGCAATGAAGCAAAAGCTATGATCAAAGATGTGCTATATGTACCTGGAATGAAGTGTAACTTGGTAAGTGTTAGACAACTGGTCGAAAGAGGTTTCTCAGTTGTCATGAAAGATGGAGTTTGTAAATTGTTCGACACCCAGAACAATTTGGTCTTAAAGTCTCTATTATCGAAGAATAGGACGTTTAAGACTATGATCAGTCCGACAGAAGTTCAATGTCTCAAAACTGTTGTCGACCACAAGGATAGTTGGTTGTGGCATTTGAGGTTTGGACATTTGAATTTTCGATCACTTAATCAACTGATTACTCAAGATATGCTTACTGGCATTCCAAGTCTTAAGATGCCCGACAAACTCTGTGAATGATATAATTGATGATGAAGTCACACCAGATGGAGAATTAGTTCATTTTGATTTACTACTGGTGTTGAACCAATAAACTATATCAAATATTTGAAGATAAATCAATGGAAGTTAGCTATGATCGAAGAGTTACAGGAAATCGAAAGAAACAACACATGGGAGTTAGTCGAATTGCCAGCATATACAAAGGCTATCGATGTGAAGTGCGTGTTCAAATTGAAGCACAATGTTTATGGGTCGATAGAAAGATATAAAGCAAGGCTAGTAGCTCGAGGGTTTCTTCAAAGAGAAGGACTCGATTAATCTGAAATATTTGCTCCAGTAGCAAGACTAGAGACTATTCGACTAGTGGTAGCATTGGCATGCAACCAAGCATGGTCGACATTTCATTTAGATGTGAAATCAACATTTCAGAATGGTCCCTTAGACGAAGAGGTCTATATCACACAACCTCCAGGGTTTGTGATTCAGAAGGAAGCGAGTAAAGTATATAAGTTGCACAAAGCGCTTTATGGCCTCAAGCAGGCACCTAGGGCATGGAACAAGAAGATCGACTCATACTTAGTCGAATTGGGATTTGTAAAATAAAAATCTGAGTATGGTGCCTATGTTTAGGTGGTAGCACAAGATATAACAATCATCTTCTTGGATGTTGATGACTAGTTAGTAACTGGAAATAGCTTGGAGAACTTGTTGAAGTTCAAAGAGCTGATGATGAAAGAATTTGAAATATCAGATCTGGGAAAATTGTCTTATTTCCTAGGCATGGAATTTCAAGTGTCGAAGCAGGGTATGGTGCTACATCAAAGGAAGTATGTCAAAGAGATTCTCAAGAGATTCAGAATGGAAGATTCGAATCCTGCCTCTTCACCCATCGAATCAAATGTGAAGTTGGAGAAGCATGGAGAGGAAGACAAAGTTGATGCAACTTTGTTCAAACAAATTATTGGATCTCTGAGGTATGTGTGCAACAATCGACCTAATATAGGTTTTGCTGTCGGATTAGTAAGCAGATATATGAGTGAACCAATGGTGTCACATATGAAGGCTGCTAGAAGAATCCTGAGATATTTGAAAGGATCGATAAACTGTGGAATACTATTTCGACAAGACTCTGAAGGAAAAGAAGCAATAGTAAATTATTTTTCAGATGCTGATTGGTGTGGAGATAAGGAATATCGAAGAAGCACAACTGGATATTTCTTTCAAGTATTTGGTGCCCAAATCTCATGGTGTTCGAAGAAGCAACCTATGGTGGCATTGTATTTGTGTGAAGCTGAATATATAGCAGGATTCTATGCTGCATGTCAAGCAATTTGGATCTGAACTTTACTTGAAGAAATGGAAGTCGAAGTGAAGAAACCATTTGTGTTGCAAATTGACAACAAGTCATCCATAAATCTGGCAAAGAATCCAGTTCTGCATGGAAGGAGTAAGCATGTCGAAGCTAGATTTTAGTTCTTAAGGGAAAATATGAATCGAGGTGAACTTGAAGTTAGACATTGCTCAAGTGAAGCACAGTTAGCCGACATTTTCACCAAAGGATTGAAGATCGATAGATTCTTGAATTTGAGAAAGAAATTAGGAATAGTTCAGTTCGACTATGACTAGAGTTGTTCGACAACTTGGATTATAGGGGGTGTGTTGAGATATTATTGGGATTTGTTAAGATATTATTGGGATTGATATTATTAATATAATATCAAATATAGTCTAATCTAATAATATCAAATATAATCCAAGTTGTGTAAGCCCAATGCCAATTAGGGTTGTATATAAATAGTCGTAGGTTGTATCCTTATTTGTACAATTCAATTAATTAATATAATCGTTATTTCCTTTATTATTCTGTCTTTCTCTCCTCGCTAAAAGTCCCTCACGCACTAACAGTGTATCCATTTAAATATTTTAGTGTGTTGATGTTGAAGTGGATTGTTGGAGTGATACATTGCATTTACATTTTTACAATGGGCAAGAGTAGCTTTTGTAATTCGACAATGTAGTGATAAAAGTATGTTTTTATTCAAGAAAGATTCAGACACTACATTAAACGCTTTGGTGACACTACATTAAACGCTTTGGTACTCGGCCTCGACAGTGGATCGGGATAAGGTATGTTGTCATTTCACAGACCAAGAAATCAAATTATCACAAAGATATAAACAATAACTACAAGTTAGTCTTCTCGTATCTAG